>NC_045558.1:16258228-16591562 GCF_009769535.1 Thamnophis elegans | reverse complement strand
ATCTGGCCCCCAGGCTTTCAGTTTGATACTCTGATCTACTACATATGAAGCTATGCAAGGCACAGAATTGCAACTGGTGAACAACAGCTAGAGTACAGTAGGTTAAATGACAGCAATAGCAATAGTAATAGCAGTTAGACTTATATACCGCTTCATAGGGCTTTCAGCCCTCTCTAAGCGGTTTACAGAGTCAGCATATTGTCCCCAACAACAATCCGGGTCCTCATTTTACCCACCTCGGAAGGATGGAAGGCTGAGTCAACCTTGAGCCGGTGAGATTAGAACCGCCGAACTGCAGATAGCAGTCAGCTGAAGTGGCCTGCAGTACTGCATTTAACCACTGCGCCACCTCGGCTTACCCATCTGCCCCCCAAATAGTAGATAGAGGTAGAAGTGTCACGAGGATGCTATCACTATTCAAGCCACTGAGTCACTATTCAAGTCACTGAGCTCTAGACTAGTTGTAGCTTCTCAATGTTCTTCAAGAGCAGCCCAATGTTGCATTAGTCCAATCAAGTGGGATCTAATCTATCCCTGTAAGTGATAGGGATAAATGCATCATGTTACAAGGAAGGATCACAGTTAGAGACAAGATCTTGGTCTTGGTTCTTACTTGCTTCTCAAGAAGGAGCTGGAAGTCCACGAAGACCCCAAATTGGGAACCAACTCTATCTTGGGAATCACCACCAGTTTTCAGAGTTAACAATGAACTATCATTGGACTTGGTAGGCTGTCAAGCCAAAACAAACTCCATCTTGCTGGAACTGAACTTCAATCTGTTCCTTCCCACTTGGGCAGTGGTCCAGCATGTTAACCATGCCACTTCCCCTACCAAATGCTTAGATTTACAATTAGGTGTCTTCAGCATACTCTTGATTTCCACCCTCCAAGCCATCTTCCACCCAATCAACTCTCCCTCTCCCTCTAATGGAATGTGGGGAGGGCCTTGGGAGAATGAGTGAAGAAACCATGCCAAAGGAACTATCAGATAAGAGACACCATAGAGACCACATAGAGTTGGACAGTGGCAGGACAAAACACTTGGAAGAGAATCCTCCCTAGTTTCTTGGACTGTAAAAGACGGGGAGGGGACATGTATTTTCAGAGGCGCATTTTTCCCCTTCACCTAGCCTCTGTGTGGGCCTTACACTTACCTCACATTCAAAACGGGCGTTTGGAGACTCCTGGGAGGGGTGGGGCCAACCAGGGGTGGGATTTGGAGGTTCTTTGAACCGGCCATAATGTTAGCTACGGGTTCTCCTGAATCTATGTGAATCCGTAGCATCCCACCCCTAGACTGTTCCCGTCACAGCATTTCTTCTTCTTCAAGGTCTTTCCATTGCAACACCCCACTATTTCCTTGTTCTCGCTCCACTCTCACCAATAATAAGAAAATCTCTCATGTTGCTTCCTTCAAAACCTGCTCTTTGATCCCATTATCCAAGGCCAACAATTTAGAGAAGAGTTTTGAAAGGCCACTGTACTTGACTTAACTACCACAATGTCCTGAACAACAACATGGTTTATGAACCAGAATCAGCAATTGAACAATAGCTTAGCTGGAAGTGTTTCTTCAGCTTGACAACTTTTAATAAGAGTGGACTCCCAGAATTTCTTAGCCAGCCATTGTGGCTAGGGAATTCTGAGAGTTGGACCATATGAGTTGAAAAACTGGCTTAGCAAAAGAACTTGGTCAGAGAATCAGGTCAAACAAAACGGGGATGGTGTAGATGTAACAAAATAGTTTGTATTAAATTAAGTGCATGCTAGCACCAATAGCTCTCTTTTAATCTGACTTAATTTATTTGGTGGAGGGATGGAAATGAAAGTAACTTGCTTCTCATCAGACAAGGTAATGGTAAAGGGATAGGTGCTCAATTGGCAGGGACGAAAAAAAGATAAAGCTGATATCCGGGTAGGATATGGGAGAAACAGAAAGAAAGCATGTATCTCGGGATAATTAATTGGGTAGTTCCTTAGGAGCAGCTGAATACTTTGCAAAAATAACAGAAATCGTATGTAAGTCAAATTTAAAAATTGCTGAAATTCATTTCAGGATTCTAAAATAAGTTGAAATAATTTACCAAAACAGTAATTGTTAATTGTACGTAATGCATTCTAAATTTATTTGATGAGATCGTATAAATAAATGCAATGTATTTTATTTGGGGGAGAGGGGGGGGGGAGAGAGAGATTCCTTTAAAAATATATTTAAGGGGTAAATACCTGAATCTCACTCCAAGTTTAGTAGCAGGCTAGTACTCACACTTAATAACTGATAGGCCTGAGGAGAGTTGCACATGGACTTGGTTTACACAAAACATGTGGCTTTTTCTGCATTGTATCATATGCCTAAACTCCTGATTCAGAATACATCCAATCACATGTTCAGCAAGATGTATTGATATGACAGTATGCATAAGCCAATGTCTCCTTATCAGTGCAAAGATGGTTTCCTTTGCAAGTAGCAAGATTAGACACTTTTACCGGTATGGTAGTCCTCGATTTACAACAGTTCATTCAGTGACCATTCAAAGTTAGAACAGCATTGAAAAAAGTGACTTATGATCGTTTTTCGCAGTTACAACCTTTTCAGCATCTCCATGGTCATGTGATAAAAAAATTCAGATGCTTGGCAACTGGTTCATACTTATTGCTATGTTCCAGAGTCATGTGATGCCGTTTTGCGGCCTTCTGACAAGCAAAGACAATGGAGGAGCAAGATTCATTTGACAACCGTGTTACTAACTTATCAACTGCAGTGATTCACTTAACAACTGAGGTCACAAAATGAGGCAAACCTCATAAAAGGTTGTAAAATGAGGCAAAACTCACTTAACAAATGCCTCACTTAACAACAGAAATGTTAGGCTCAATTGTGATCGTAAGTAGAGGGCTACCTGTGTTGTTAGCTGCGAAATCGTGTCTGACCTATCGCGACTCCATGACAACATTCCTACAAGCCTTGCTGTCCTCTACCAGTCCATTCAAGCTCACACTTACAGCTTCGGTGACTCCATCCAGCCACCTCATTCTCTGTCATCCCTTTCTTCTTCTGCCCTCAATCTTTCCAGCATGAGGCTCTTCTCCAGTGAATCCTTCCTTCTCATTAGGTAGCCAAAGTACTTGAATTTCATCTTCAGGATCTGGCCTTCTAAAGAGCAGTCAGGGTTGATCTCCTCTAGAAATGACCGGTTTGATGGCCTTGCAAGGGAGCCCAAGGAACTCGCAGGAATCTTCTCCAGCACCAGAGTACAAAGGCCTCAATTCTTTGACGCTTAGCCTTTCTTATGGTCCAACTTTTACAGCCATACATTCATTGCAACTGGGCAAAACCATAGCTACCTGTATTGTGCCTTATTGTGCAGGAGTAATGAAGACCTGCTCGTTTATTGGATTTGTAGTCAATTCTTCCATCCCAAAATATCTTTTCTTAGTACAACAACACTGAAGGGCAGAAGCAGCTCAGGTATGTTTGTCAACTATATCTCACAATGAGCTGTGTAGTTAATTGGACCTTAATATAAATTTCCTTGGCCTGAATGACATGCTGGAGACTTAACACCATGCTGCCTTTCATAGTCAGAGACTGGCAATGAATCTTCCTCTTCTTGGGTTTATCTATTTAAAACTGGAGCCCACTCTAACTGAGAATAAGTGTACTGCAGACAGGAAAATCTGCCAAATCGGGAGGCTTGCTCTAAAAATGTATATCAAAAAAATGAATAAAGGTCAAAAACTTGTGCTAATAGCATTATACAGCCACATATAATCTATAAAAGGAAACTGGATGAATTTCAGCCTAGCAGTGTTACAACCAAGATGAACTGGAAAAGTCTATAAAACTTTAAAGGTAGGTTTTGTTTTGGTTTTTTCATATTTTTACCTTCGTATATTTTTGGCTTTGACCTTGAGTAACTGCTAAGGTTTGGGGCATGAAAATATTGTAGCATTTTTTTTTTACCCCTTTCCTTTAAAAAAAAAAATAAAGTCAAGGCCAGCCGTACTCTTTTTTTGCCTACTGTTCATTGTACATCGATATAAATTTACATAACTGAGCAACTTTTACATTTCAAAATCTGCAAACTGTGACACAGACTTTAAAAAACAACAACCCTTGAATCTGCCCTTGTGATTGTTCATATCGCCCACAATTTGTGGCTTATGCCACGTGCTCCCACTATGGATCTAAATGATAAGTACAGATAAAATCTTTCAAGCTTCTCCAATTCTATATTTTATCAGTGCGTTAGCACTGAGATATGGTAGCCCTTGACTCTGTTAAAAGCAAAGCAAATTCATCATCATAGGTCCAAAGAAAAGCAATTTACTTTGCAAAAATAAAAGGCAGTGATAGCTTAGGGGAAATAAAAGGTGCTTACTACAACTGCTAACATATTTTTGTCTGAAAATCAATATGGCATACACAACCAAACCCCTTTTTCATCCACAAAAGTGAGGTTTCCATTGCGTAAGTGTAATCTTGATTTTTTTTTTTTTCTTTTTGCCCTCTTCTGTGCAAGCAGATCAAAACAGAATTTTGGATAATTGTATAGATTTTGAAACCACTGCAGACCAGAGGTGGTATGCTGCCGGTTCGCACCGGTTTGGGCAAACCGGTAGTGGTGGCAGTGTGAGGCTCCGCCCACCCACCCCGATGTCATCAAGGACCTCCTGCACATGCGCAGAAGGTTCTGAGCATGCCCAGACATGTTGCGTGCGAGCAAAGTGAGCGCGCACTCCTGCTACCGAACTGGTAGTGAAAAAAATAGAATATTGCATTACTGCTACAGACATGTTGTGTGATTCTGAGTGACATAGATTTTTTTTGTGTTTGTTTAACTCTTCACTGATTTGGAAATGTCTGAGTATTTGGCAGCTATTTTTCAGGCGGAAACAAATATTGAAACACAACAGAATAAGACTTCGAAGTCTTATTATAAGAGCTTTGTATTTGTGTTATGAATTACTCATCATCCCTTTAAAAGTATATGATTGAGATGGATGTGATATTCATGAACAGCTGACAAAGTTTCTCTCTGTGTGTGTATGTGTATGTGTGTGTGTTTGTGTATATTTATATATCCAAGGCATGGCAAGAAATATTTAACATCTGATTTTCTGTCTCGTCATCCCATACTAACAATCTGGTTGCTAAGTCTGGACTTGCAATGTCATTTAGAATATATCTGTGTCACTGAATCATTACAGCTTTATCCTAAGCTTCAATGGATGAGTGCAGATTCATAAGAAACTAAATACACACTTACTAATACCAGCTTGAAATTGTAGTCAAATGTTACTTTGAGTGATTGCTTTGGAGCATTACTTTTTTAAAAAAAGTCCTTGATGTGTGACATATATGTAGAAATCTGGGCATTCCCACTGAGATCTTAGAAAAAGCAAGATAGAATATGGTTTATTTCTCTCCTCAGTGATACAATACTAAACTGGTGCCATGTTTGACATAATTAATGCAGAGAAATAGTCCTTTCTCAGCTGGGAAATGAAGCACAGATTAATCTGCTTGGTTGAAGGTTAGTGTAAAAAAAAAATTGAAAGGGTGTGAAAAAAAAATGGATGTCAATTCTAGCCATTGCCAGAAGAGGAGACAAGTAGAAAATTATCTTTTCTTCCCAAAAGAGAGTGAGTTCCAGTTCATTGTAAAATGTAATGCGTAGAAGACAAGAAATCTGAATCTCATTTTTTTAAATAAATAGGGCTGAGTCTAATGCACCCCTGAAATTATTTTGTTAACTTTCATGACTTGTATAATAAAGTCTGGTGTGCCTGTTGACTCTGCCAGGGGGAAGTCAGGCAGGGGGAAAAAGAATAATGTCCTCCTAGAACTAAGAAGATCAGGGACAAAGGGAGAAAACCAGCATCTTTCCTTTTACAAAGTTGAGGTTGGAGAAGATCTGTAAAAACAGATCTAAAGGATTCGTGATATTGACATCTGCAAGTAGGACTAGAAGTCTGTAGCTTTCCAGTCAAGGTAATAATACCGGCTAAACTATTATGTCCTATAACTCCTGGATGGAAACTAGAAGTGTCTTTAACTACCTGTGGCTTGGCTGACTGAGGAATTCTGGAAGTTAAAATCCACACAAAATTGCGAACATTGGAAAGCCCTGGCCTAAGGGACAATGAACAACGCCTTTCCTATAACTTCCACAGCTGAAAAGAAGAGTGGGCCCTTTTGTCATTGCAAACTCTAACGATAGAGCCCCTTGGTTCCAAAGAACATTTGAGGTCCTTTCCAGGGGTGGGTTGCTATGGGTTTGTCCGGGTTTGGGAGAACCTCTAAATTATGGCCGGTTCGGAGAACCTCCAAGTCCCACCCCTGGCTGGCCCGGCCCAGCGCAGCACAGCACAGCACAGCCTGCCCCTCCTCTCCTAGGAGAATCCACACGGCCTGTTTTGGAAGTGAGGTAACTGCATGCCCACATGGAAGCTTGAGGAAGGGGGAAAGTGGGCCTCCCAGAAGACCTCCAGAACCCAGGGGAGGCAGTTTTCACCCTCCCAGAGGCTCGAGGAAGAGTTCCAGAGCCTGGGGAAGATGAAAACGAGCCTCCACTGTGGTGCAGGAGGCCAGCTAGGCCACACCTACCATGGCCACACCCACCCAGCAACCCGGCATAGAACCCATTGCTGAAATTTTTGAAGCTCAACCCTTTAAGAGTAAACCTCTCCCCACCCTTAAAATCCAGCCTCTTGACCAGGGACTTAAAATATAATTGTGCAGATGGACTGGTTTAGCTCATCTGATTGATTTTGTTTCATTTTTTTCAGGGTTGGGTGAGGCAGAACTGCTTGTCTATAACTGCAAAGATGTATTTTGCAGAGTGCTGACTTGCATGGAGAATTCCAATAAGACCTGGTAGATATTTACAGCTTGTTTTCAAACGTAGATTCTAACTAAAAGAAACTATCTAATTATCATGTGATTCTAATGAAATTCTGTTGACTGGTTGTTCACTTATCTTAGAACTGAAGCAACTGCTGACAAGGCAGCTGCTGAGGGAGATGTCCTCTCCTCATAGCTCCTTAGGGGCTAGGGGACAAAAAAAAAAATCTAGCACAGCAGTAATTGTCTTATTAAGTTGAAAAGATGACTTTAAAAAAATCTCTAAAACTATTGCAGCAGGAAACATTTGCAGTTAAGAAGTTCTCTTGGGAATAAGATGCTGCTTTGCAGCTTCATTTTAATCTATGTGTAAAGTTTTTTGGCAGATGTGTCCATAAGTATGGGGAGTTTAGGGTAGTCTATATAGAGATATAACCATGCAATCATCGCTTTTATATACGTACCAAAATATGGTTATGGTAGCCATTTTGACTTTTTTCAACCTCATTCCTTCCTGACATTTCTGTGTATAGGGAATTAAATGGATACCTAGGACTGTGGGTAATTATTTCTATTTCCCTATTTAAAAACAGCAACACACTTGTTCTCCATGTTCAATATGGCCCATGAAATCAGGTGCTAATTGCTGTCAGTTCTCTACAAGCGCTATTTTTACATGTTCAGAAATGAACATGCACTCATTAGTTAATAATTAGTTAATTATTTATTTTGCCTATCTCATTGAGGTCAAGAAAATCAAAAGTGTGCTGATCAGTCCTGGATATATTTTTAAGTGGAATGAAAAAGTTAAGAGATATCCTCAGGGAAAAATCATTTCAGGACCTAAAATCTCTGAATAAAAAATTAAAGATAAAATATTCACAAAAAATAAAGAAAAAAGATAGATAGATAGATAGATAGATAGATAGATGGATGGATGGATGGATGGATGGATGGATGGATGGATGGATGGATATAAAGACAAACAGATAAAGGGGCACAATGGCTCAGTGGTTAAAGACTCTGAGCTTGTCAATTGGAAAGTTACATTCTGAGTTTGAAACCTTAGTGCTGCATGATAGGGTGAGCCAACCTAGCAGTTTGAAAGCATAGAAATGTGAGTAGATAAATAGGTACCACTTTGGTGGGAAGGCAACAGCATTCCATGTGCCTCGTCATATAGTCATATTGGTCACATGACCATAGAAGTGCAAACAATGCTGGTTCCCTTGGCTAAGAAACAGAGATGAGCACTGCCTCATGTCGGAAATAACTGGACAGGGGAAATCTTTATCTTTACCTGTGTGGATGGGTGGATGGGTGGTTGGTTGGATGGACGGATGGACGGACGGATGGACGGACGGATGGATGGATAGATAAATAGATGACAGACAGATAGACAGAAATCTGAATCTATAAGTAGTCCTCATTTAATGACCAATTGCCTCAGGACCAGTCAAAATTACAATGAATCCCCCAAAAGTTACTATAACCATCCTCAAAATTATAATGGTTGTGTCACCACTATCCCTGCAGTCAATCAGTTCACACAATAGCCAATAATGAAATTTCTGGGCTCAATTGTATTTGTTAAGTGAGGACTATCTATGTATTATCTATCTATCTACCCATCCATCCATATATCTACCTCTGTTGCATTCAGTGGCTTCATTCCTTTTGACCTAAAAGATAATTCAGCACAGTAATAATTATTTTAATACCCATTTTTTAATGAATCACAATCTAAATAATCACTGGAGTCCAATTAGGCCTTCCTGGATATAATCCGTTGAGCAATACTGCTGTCCTCATGTTATTCTAACAGTTATTTTTTAAAAATATACATGTTTAAAGTTGCTTTCATGGTTTTATTTTAAGGAGGTGACAAATTTGTGGCTTGCAGTCTTCAGACCTCTGATGGATTGGCATGGAAATGGGCTAAAGTCCCATTGACACCCAGCATTTGCTAATAGTTTAATGAAGATTTTTTTAAAAAAAAAAACAGTGACAACATAGACATCTGTCTCCCTTCTGTCTGTTCCTTACTGGAAATAACTTTAAGACTTTTACCACTAAGGATTTTTCATATAGTGGAGATGCAAGCAACAAACCCCTTTTGGTTCTTCCTTCACAATGAAAGCAAACAAAAGGACTCAACTGCTCTTCTCAAACCAAGACAGACTACAGAGAAATCCACAGGTTGATCAAAAAGTCAGGAAGCACATCTAGACTTGCAAGATTGACATCAGCCCTAGGTCAGGCTAAGCATCTCATGTAATATAAAATAACAGAATAATAGAGTTGGAAGGGATCTTGGAGGTCTTGTAGTCCAACCTCCTGCTCAGGCAGGAAACTTTACACCATTTCAGATAAATGGTTGTCCAATCTCTTCTTAAAAGACTCCAATGTTATAGTCAATGCTACTTTGATTGTAAAGCTTTAGCAACAGAATCCTGCAAATCTTCATACAAATTATGAAGAACTTGCTGAAATGTTTACTCGTGTTACACTCCTGCCCCATACGCAGTCGTCTTTTAACCAACTTTATCTTGACAAGGCCGTTTCCTTCATTTTTGATTGTGATTGCAACCACAATCTTGACTTCCTTAGCATTCCCCCAAACCCAGGGATGTCCATGTCTAAGGCTTGGTTTCCCAAAAGGAAGAAGGATTCCCATCATCCGGTTAAGGCTACCATCCTGGTTTCTCTCTACATCCATATAGATCCTCATAATTCTTTATTCCATTTGTTCCTAGTCCTCCTGATTTTTTCCTAAAATGTGGGGCTCAGAGCTGAGATGTCATTTCGAATAGCATCTGATGGAGGCAGAGCCTTGTGGAAAAACTCTTTCTCCTGATTGGGAAAAGCTTCTTCTTCAAATATGTCTTCCAAGAAGGTCTGCAGGTCACAAAAAGTATCTTCGAACGCCTCATGTAACCTTGGAAGAAAAAACTGTATACTTCCATCTATAGCAATGTAATGTAATAGAACACAGTGCAAGGAGATGCGTGGCTCGGTGGCTAAGAGGCTGAGCTTATCGATCAGAAAGGTTGGCAGTTCGGTGGTTCGAATGTCGAATGCCGCGTAATGGAGTGAATTCCCGTTACTTGTCCCAGCTTCTGCCAACCTAGCAGTTCAAAATCACATAAACATGCAAGTAGAAAAATAGGGGCCACGTTTGGTGGGAAGGTAACAGGATTCTGTGTGCCTTCAGTATTTACTCATGCTGGCCACATGCCCATGGAGACATCTTCAGACGGCGTTGGCTCTTTGGCTTTGAAATGGAGATAAGCTCTGCCCCCTAGATTTGGGAACGACTAACACATATGTTCAAGGGAAACTTTTACTTTTACTTTATAGTAATGGAATGACCGGACTTCAAACGTGTTGTTTCAATAAATGCAACCAGAGTCTGACTCTATGCTATTTTTTTCCACTTTCTCAGGTATAATAAATTAATTATCATTGCAATAAAAAAATTCTTGGCTAGGACAATGGAATTATTTATGCCTTTGCACTGATTAAATGACAATCCTCATAGGTGTAAAGTTACCCCATGTGGGAGACTCACCTGCTGACTTGGCAACCTTTCCTTTCCTCCCTGAAACTTCCCAGAACAGATAATTTCATTATGAATGCTGATGGATCGCATTCTCAGGCACTAAATGTGCAAGTGGGGATAGAAACATTCGTACAAACAACCACCTTGTTTGCCTGCAAATGTTCCTGGTCATTAAAAAATATATACTGGAAATGCAGCCTAGCAAATTCACGTTGAGATGGTGGTTTCAGAACAGTGTGCCTTTGCCTTATTGTTGTTGTCTTTCCCGAATAATTTCAGCATCTTTTAAGAACAGAACTATGATTGAGCTACTGTATATTCAAGGAAAAAAAGAAGGCAAAAACAGCTGGTTAAAGCATAAGGTAAAGGTTCCCTTCGCACGTGCTAGTCATTCCCAACTCTAGGGGGCGGTGTTCATCTCTGTTTCAAAGACAAAGAGGCAGCGCTATCCGAGGATGTCTCCGTGGTCATGTGGCCAGCACGACTAAATGCCGAGATGCACAGAATACTATTACCTTCCCACCAAAGGTGGTTTCTATTTTTCTACTTGCATTTTTACATGCTTTCGAACTGCTAGGTTGGCAGATGCTGGGAGAAGTAACAGGAGTTCACTCAGTTACGCGGTGCTAGGGATTTGAACTGCCGACCTTTCTGATTGACAAGCTCAGCATCTTAGCCACTGAGCCACCGCGTCCCTGGTTAAAACATGCTTCCTTCATTTTTTTGGCAGTCAAAAAACTGCAATGAATTTACTTTTCTACCACACATCTCAAAAGTAAGGTCAACTTATGATTTTAAATGTTATATTCACATAGATATATCCTAAAGGAAGACTCTTCTGCACTTTAGTTGTAATAACGAGGTAATTCTTTGCTGCATGAAAAATGGGGAGGAGGTTGGGAGAGAAATTGAGAGTTATGTTTGTGAGTGTGTGTGTGTGCTCAACAAAAGCTGACTGTGGATTTCCACAATGAAGTTGTCATATGTTTTCTTCAAGAAAGAAAGAATGTGTGGAGGAAGGAGAGAATGTTTGGGGCAAGGAAAACTGACATTGCACATTTTTCTTTGTTGATAGGATGTTTTTAAACAGTATATAAAATCTCATGCATGCTCATTCCATAAGATTGAAGGCCTAAGTGTAGACCAAAACTCCATGGGTTCTTCTTGTTAATGACTTTTGGTAGTACCATAAAGAAAGGTTATCCTGGTCGTGCTTTGAATCTCTTGATGGTCTTCAATATCCTAGTCCATCCTCCCGGTTTAGTTATGGACGCATTATTCTTCAGTAGAAGTGGTAAACAAAGGTCAAACCTTCATCTATCTTCCTTAGGATATGTCACATAGCTGTCCCTTTCCCCATTTCTGTTTAATAGCAATAGCAATAGGAGCCGAGGTGGCGCAGTGGTTAGGATGCAGTACTGCAGGCCACTTCAGCTGACTGTTATCTGCAGTTCAGTGGTTCTAATCTCACCGGCTCAAGGTTGACTCAGCCTTCCATCCTTCTGAGGTGGGTGAAATGAGGACCCAGACTGTGGGGGCGATATGCTGACTCTGTAACCGCTTAGAGAGGGCTGAAAAGCCCTATGAAGCGGTATATAAGTCTAACTGCTATTGCTATTTCTCTTTAATGTCTACATGAAGATGCTGTGAGAAGCTGCTGGCTTAGGAGAAGTATCATAAATTGGCTGGTGATAACCAGTTATTTCATCTTGAGAAGAGATGCGGTGGAAATTCTCATAGGTACCTGAAATCTGTCACATTGAATAGAAATAAGCAGGCTTAAACTTGAATCTTACCAAGATAGAATGACTGTAGATTTGAAACCTACTTGAATCTAAACCAGGGGTCAGCAGCCTGGGGCTCTGGAGATGCATGTGGCTCTTTCATCCCTCTGCTGTGGTTCCCTGTCACTCAAAATATGTGTCACAACTGCCAATGTGTGACCCCCCACCAACACACTATTCATTAAGCTCTTTGACCCCTGGTAGGCCAACCATGAATAAATCCAAGAAAAGAAAAGTTTCAGAAGAAAACAGAATATTTAATTCAACTACATATGCTAGTTTTGTGGCCGCTCAGGAAATAGGCACGGGAAGAGTTTTGTGGCTCCTGGTGTTTTCTTTTCTGTGGGAAACGGGTCCAAATGGCTCTCTGAGTGTTTGAGGTTGCCGACCCCTGGTCTAGACAGAATGCACCTTTGATACTAAGTGACATAGCACTTTCCAGACAGAGCTAGTTTGCACACAGGTGGTCTTTATGGGTACACGTCTCTTGTTTAAATGGTGGAAGTCATGGCTACGATCATCTTTGAACAGTTATAACTTCTGTGATGAGACCTTTCCTGGACCAGAAGATCTTACTAAAGACAGTAAAGAAGAATTGATAGAGATATGCAGGAAACTTTTCTCCAGGCTGAAACATTTTTTAAGTCCAAAAATATGTGATAACATTCAGATGTAACTTAGGCATAAATCTCCCTATTTCACTGAACTCTGTGGAGCAGGTACAGAACAATCAGACTGCTATTATGGGTAAATCTCAAAACAATCAATTTTAGTTTTCTTTTGGGTTGACTTCCTGATCTACTTAGTGGTGGCTGACACTCATGGGACTGCTCTTGAGGAACTATCCAGAAACTTTAGCTGATACAGTGTGAGGAGGTGGACCAAATAATTATGGATTCACCAAGGTTTGTCCATGGGACATGATTATTACAGGAGCTACATTTGTGGCATTTTTTTTTCCTTCCATGGGGGATACAAAGTATTGATGATCATCTTCAAATATTACAGGTCATGGATATCACATATCAAACTTCTCAAGTTGAATCTATCCAGTAAGATGGAGAAGCAGAAGACAAAGGAAGAGGTCATCTTCAAGCACTGTATGCTCAAGCTGTCTCTGTGATGCCCCCTTTCCTTTGTAACAATTAGTTCCAACACATTCTAACCTGTTTACTGTATATATGCCGTTGTTAGTTGTGAAGTCATTACCCATCGCAATCCCATTGACAATGTTCCTCCAGGCCTTCCTGTCCTCCACCATCCTCTGGAGTTCATTTAACCTCACACCTACTGCTTTGGTGACTCCATCCAGATACCTCATTCTCTGTTGTCCCCTTCTTCTTTTGCCCTCAATCTTTTTCAGCATTAGGCTCTTCTCCAGTGAGTCCTTCCTTCTCATTAAGTGGCCATGAGTTTCATCTTCAGACGTGGCCTTCTAAAGAGAAGTCAAGGTTAATCTCCTCTAGGACTGACTGGTTGGATCACCTGCAGTCCAAGGATTTGCAGAAGTCTTCTCCAGCACCATAGTTCAAGGCTTCAATCCTTTGGCGCACAACCTTTCTTATGGTCCAACTTTCTTACTGTATGTTAACCTAACCATAAAAAACCTTGTTCTTCAAAAAGGCATCTGGGGGTGAGTGAGTCAATGATACTATAGATTGGCTCTATAGATAGTAATGATTTTTATTTTTAATCTTCTGATATTAATGTTTTTAAGCTCACCAGCCATCAGAAATGAAGACATGTATAAATTGTAGTAAAGTAGTAATAATTATTAATAATGTAAGGCCACATTTATTTAAAAATGAACTTTATTTCAGTGGCTCAGAAATTGGATACCTAAGTCATCTTATTGATGAAATTATAACATTTAGATTCTGGGCTTAATGCATCTGACTTACTGCCAGGCACAGGAATTCTACATTTGTACTTGCTAGCTCTTATTCAATTTGATAAAAGAGAATTTGCTTTTTTTTTAAAAAAAAAAAGTATGCTTTTTACATACTACTTCAATCAACAAATGCATTTGGATTAAAATATATGCCATTTTATACACTGTTTGCATCAGTAAAAGCAAACAGTTCCACATTCTTTGTATGAAACCAATACTGTCCCAGGGAAAATCATTTCTACTAACAAGAGCCATCCAATCACAGGTAGATCCAATCTAGAGTTTAAGGGCTGCACATTTATCAATGGCCCTACTTCCTGTGAGAACTATGCAGTCTGAAGTCCAAGTGTGAATCTTCATTTACGACAGGAAAAGCTGCTAAGGCAACCACCACCACAGTTTTATAACAGGAACTATTAATAGTCACGCATTTCCAGAGGCCTGGCTTGATATCGTTAGTGACTCTTGCCTTGACAACGTTCCAATAGTGGTGTTTCACAACTGGCCCAAGTAAACCATTGTTCTACTGTCTTGTCAGCATTGCTGGAAGGATGACTCACAAGAGGATCTACATTTTACGGACTCATACATCCTTCCTTGACTGATCATCTAGTCGCCATCTCATTTCAATGGATTTCCCCCTTTGAATTTCCATAAAGTGCAGCAATCCAGCATTTATCAACTTCTTGTGGCCCGCCAGTGGCCAGCGAAGCTGGCGACAGATTCAGACAGAGGAGGTTGGGGAGGAACATGGGCCAGTTCTGGAGTCTGGGGAAGACTCGATGAGGGCTCTGTGCCAGAGGCAGAGAGAGGACCAGAGCCATATGCCAGTTATCAACTGCCTTCAGAGTCAGACATCAATGAGGAGACAAATAGCTGGAGCCTGTTCCCAGTGTGCGCATGTGTAAAGTTGTCAGACAAAGGGAACAGCTAAAGAACACGGGTTGACTTGGGAGTAAAGCCTCAGGTGGACAATGAATGACGCCTCCCAAAGGAAATAAAAGAGGAGTAAAGGAGAGTGGCGTTGCAGGAGACAAATAGTTCGTTTAATTGGTTTGTGATTCTCCAAGATTCCCTGCCAAGTTTTGCAGATATTGGCCCGGCAGCTTACTAAACCAGATAAGGTCTGTGACTGTAAACCCTCCCTTGAAAGACTTTGCTGGCTGTGAATGAGCAGAATTCACAGTAAATTAATAATAAAATAATAAAAGGGGTTTTTTTTCGGGAGAAGGAATTTGCTTCATGGTCTTGGGAAACCCAGGTCAGAACACAACCCACACAGAACACTGATTCCTTGAAATTTCTAGCTTTGCACAAGCACCAGGATGAACTCTCTCTTCAAGACAGCTCTGAAGACAAGCATGGAAATCCCTGCTTGGTGTTCAGAAGAACGTTCTGTTCAGACAGATTGCCCAAGGCAAGAAAAGATGATAAGTCAGAATGGACTTGCCTTCCTCTGCGTGATTTGTAGAAGATGTGTAAGGGTTTTGGAGTGATGGTTGCTTATCCACCCACCCACCTACCCACTCCTTCAGTTAGGCTACTGAGTTGAAGAGTGGGGTGAGATTGACATGCTTTACCTAACTCTGTCTCACTTCCAGTTCACATTGAGGCACATCCCAACTGTCAGGCTGTTACGATCTGCCATCTATATCCTGTTATTTTGCTCTGCCTGAGGCGCACAACCGCTGTGCGGTTTGATGTGTTTCAAAGTTGTACCATTTCCACTTTCTGGTAAGATGGGGGAGTTTCATCACATAGAGGAACACTTCCTCTGAGCATCAGTGAGGATGCAGTGGAAAAGGAACTATCCTGATAACAATAGTATTTTTAAAAAAACTAAAGAAAGACAAATGCAACACAATTAGGATCTGTGAAGGTTAATTACTTCAATAGAAATCAAATGCTCAGTAGCGATAGCAGGAAATGCTTCCTTTTTTAGAGTAAACTTTCAAAAACGTTGAATGTCATGTTTGGTAACTAAGTAGACATGAGCATCTTCTTTTCTCAGCATTTCCTTCCTTCCTTTCCTTCCTCCCACCTCCCTCCTTCTGTCTGTTTTTCTGTATTTTTCTGTCTTTTTAATTCTTTCTTTCCTCTTTCTCTCTCTCTCTCTCTCTTTCTTTCTTTGTTGTTGACCTTGTGTTGGGTTTTTTTTTTAATCCAAATACAAACCACTGCTGACCCTATTTAGGTTTTTTTTTTAAGTTCAGCCAAGGATAGCTTAGACCTGCCACCAGTTATGCAAACACAACTGGATTTGTTTGAATATACATAAAAGTATGATTTGTTGCTGTATATAACTGCAGATGAATGTTGGCTTTAAAAAATGACAACACAGTAACAAACAGATGCCTTAGGTTGAAACATTTATTGTGACATCACAACTAGAGTTTTGCCCTTTTGTTCTTACATGACACTGCATCTTAGGACATAAATTGTACAGTTTGTATTGTGAGTCATATTGTGACATTTTCCTCCTGCAAGATGCTTTGCCTAGCTTTTTGCTCAATTATTAAATTGGGGTATGATGCAAGACACTGTAAAAAATATTTCCATGGAAAAATATGTACAGTTACACACAAGAAATACTGTGCTCATACTTATGTATATTATGTATCCATACCGATGTATCACTGTGCCTCCTGAAATTACTAAACAAGGCTGATTTAAGGACAGGATACTAAAACATCCAAAAAGTTGAGTTTTTGTTTTGGTCTATTTGTACAGCAGGACATTCCTATCTATGAATCAGTGAAAGATATTTTGGGCAGTTATAGAACAGATACATACAACTGTCCAAAGAATCACAAAACCTAACACAGAAATATTCAAGCCTTAGTAAGACCACACTTGGAACACTACATCCAGTTCTGTTCATCACAATACAAAAAGAAAAAAGAAAGAAAGATGTTGAGACCCTGTAAAGAGTGCAGAGAAGAGCAACCAAAATTATTAGGGGGCTGCAGGCTAAAATACACAAAGAACAGTTACAGGAATTTGATTTATCTAATGAAAAGAAGAACTAGGGGGAGCATGATAGAAGGGTTCCAATATTTGAGGGGCTGCTACAAAGAAGACGGTGTTAAATTGTTTTTCAAAGCACATGAGAGCAGGACAAAAACAATGGATGGGAACCAGGGGTGGATTTCAAAACTTTTTACTACCTATATGAGGGTGTGGTCTATTTTGTGGGCATGGCTTGGCAGTCATGTGACTGGGTGGGCATGGTCAACTTGATGTCACTCACCAGATGTCACAGATTGGGTAAAATATGGTGAAGCTCACTTAACAACGCTCTTGCTTAGCAAACAAAAATTTGGGCTCAATTGTTGTCATAAGTCAAGGATTGCCTTCCTCTGTATGTCAATCTTGTCCTAGTAAACTGCTTCTCCTTTCTGGCAATTTTCCTCTCTGTTAGAGGCACTAAAATAATCCAGACAATGCAAGGTTTCCTGCTGCAGCAGGGGGTTGGACTAGATGACCTCTGAGTAGCCTTCTAGCCCTAATTGTTTTGCTGTCTGTCTGTCTGTCTTTCTTTCTTTCTTTCTTTCTTTCCTTTCTTTTTTTCTTTCTCCCTTCCCTCTGTGGGAAGCAACCCTTTCCCAAATAACTGCTGAATGTCACTTTGCAAACTTCCTTCCAAGCAGCTTTTCAATTTAAAGCAGGACTCCAAAGTTGTGCAGCTTTAAGACTTGTAGACTTCAACTCCCAGAATTCCACAGCCAGGCATGCTCAGTTCCAATTTAAAGTAACAGAATTTGTTTTTTCTCCTTTGTTGAATCACCCAGCTGAAAAGTGAGTTTCCTTCTTTTTCTTTCTTTTTCTTTCTCTTTCTTTCTCTCCTCTCCCCCCCCCCTCCACTCTCTCTCACTTTTTTCAAGCTTTTTTTCCCCTTGCCTGAACTGGCAGGGGGAAAAAATACCTTTTAAAAAAAGCTTCCGACGGGGAGAACAGATTCAGAAGTGTGGCCAAGCCACCATTACTACCAGTCCATCCTGTATACTGGATTTTCACTACCCCCTTCTAGCATACCATACCGTACCAGGAAGGAACTCACCTCTGATGGAAACTAATCAAGGAGAGAAGCAAGCCGGAATTAAGGAGAAACTTCCTAATAGTGAGAACAATTAACCAGTGGAATAGCTTGCTTTCAGAAGTTGTCACTGTTCCATCACTGAAGGCTCTAAAAAGAGACTGAATAACCATTTGCCTGAAATTATCTGGGTCTCCTGCTTGAGTAGGAGGTTGGACTAGAAGACCTCAGAGGTCCCTGCCAACTCTAACTATTCTAAGTTCCAAGGAGACATATGTTAAATAAATTTCATGGCTCAATGCAGAAATGTAATATAATGCATTTGTTCTAATTCCTATTTTCATGTATGATCCACCCACATGAGAAGTACAGTTTATTCCTGTAGGCAAAAGAAGAAAGAAACTTGGGGGAGGGGAAAACCCACACATTAAATAGGTTTTCTTACTTGTATGGCAAGAACAGGATATAAGAATGATGTAATTTCACAGAATTGCCAGAACTATGTTTTTATATGTCAAACCATAAGCATAATATGGTTATCTAACTGAATTTGGAAGTGGGGATGGGAAGAGAGATTTTGTGTTTTACTACAGTACTTTATATATAGGTACTCTTCAACATGGTGTGCTCCAGATGTTCAGAAATTGCACACATCTGGAGTACAAGGGTCAGCAAGGACTATTCAGGGACAACAGGAGTACTTTTCTTTGTCTTTTTTTTTTTCCAGTTTTATGCAACTGAAGCATGGGGTGGTTTGCAACTATTATGTGGTTACATTCAACTTGTCTTGAACCAGTTCCAAGGAATGCATGTTTCTCCCACAAAAAGTTGAACATTGTAAAATCTCCTTGTAACTCACTTCTTTTTGTGAAAAGGGACGTGCTTGGAAAGACTGTGTCACCTTCAGTGAAGTGGCTTGTGGGTTTTTCCGTCCAAGAATGCTTTTGGACTTCCTTCCTTGTAAATTCAAAACAAACATTTCTGCTTAATTAGGTTATATGCGGAAGGAGTGTTTCTCCCCTTCAGTTACAAAATACCCCCAAAATGTCTAGATTTTTCACTTGTTGTTAGAAATCAGTGGAGGGGGGAGGGAAATCTGCAAGAATAAAAAATGTTTAGCCACCATTGCAAAAAGAGGAGGAGGAGGAGGAGGAGGGAGGAGGAGGAGGAGGAGGAGGAACAGATTTTTTTCATTATTGATCATAAAATGGAGAAAGAATAAATTAATTCAAAACTCCTAAGGTGGAGATATTGAGTATCCAAGTGTAAATGAAGCTGTTCTTCACACACCTATCTGCTACTTATAAATGGATTTTTGTAATACATGTAACTTCCTTCCTTCCACATTTGAAGGGTTACAATCACAGTAGGACCATATCACATAGGTAGAAACACTTAATGTGGATCATTTATTTCACCACTACTGTATCTCCCTTTCATATTCATCTGAACACATTGTTTTTGCAACCGTTTGAACATTTAAACATATATTTTATTTACCAGTAGACTTCCACCGAACTGCATTCTGTGATTATTATCTACTACTTGCTTACAGAAATTCTACAGAAAAAAAACAAACCACATTTTTTTTAAAAAAAATTAATAGCAGCTGAAATATTATCGCAATCCCTACATTCATCAGAGGATGGAGAGAGAGAAGGAGGGAGGGAGGGAGATTCCTAGTTTCTTTCAGATCCCCATGACAAGGACCAATAAGAATTTTTTTCCTAATTCAGAATCAGCCTTTAAGGAATTTCCAGATGCTTTAGATTAAACAGATTCAGAAGAGTGATAAAGCAAAATGAAAGTTAAGAAATTAAACTATCAATACAGCTAACAAGGAAAGGAAAAGAAAAGAAAAAAAGAAAAGAAAGGAAAGGAAAAACGTGTTCTGTCTCAAGCTCAAATCCTTTCAACTTTATGGATACATCCATAATTCTCCCCTGCCCTTCAAAATATAGAATTGATGCTTTCCATCGCTTTTTTACAGTATTTATTTTTAAGTTCCAGTCTAACTTTCAGAACTGAAATCGTGTTGTTCTCCCATCTGAATATTAACCAGATCTATTCTTGCTTAGGTTCTGAGGCCATAAAAGTAAAATGAAAAGATAAGAGAACCTCAACAATTGTGTAATTTCTGAAGCTTTTGGATCTTAAGAGAAATGCAGAAAATGAAAGAATGTTCCACCATCCAGAAGGAAGGAAGAATTGACACAGCAGTCCTGAATACTTTGAACAAGCCAGTACCAACAAGACGTTGAAGTGAAAATGTTTTTATAAGATGTGCAATAGGTCTTTCTGTACCATTAGCAAACTCACTTGTACTGATACATTTTTCTCTATCTGCATGTGCACAATGTTTTTATTTCAGGAATTCTACAGTTTAACAATGCCAGGAATTAATTCCATCTACTGCCAAAGCCATTCTGTGAGTTCAGATGGGCAGCACCTAAATCTCTTTGATAAACAAAGAAACAATCCAACTTCCAGAGCTAACAATGCAATCACATGGCAAAATTATTCTGGAATGTCCCTTGGATACAGAAAAAAGAAAGAAAAAAGAAATATAGAGGGGTGATTTAATGTTTTCCCCTTATGGTTTGTTTATCTTACAACTGGCACCTCTGGAAGAAAACCAAATTATGAATGCAAAAATGAAAGTGTAACAGTACTAATAGATAAGATCAGGTTGTTTAAATATACGTTCTGCCCTAAACATACCCTTGAACACAAATCTTTCAGTTTTTAAAGTCAGGAAGATGAAAGTTAATGTACAGGTTGTTCTCAACTTTTGACCACAGCTGATCCTAAAATTTCTTATGCTAAGTAATACAGTTGTTAAGTGAGTTTTGCCCCAGTTTATGACCTTTCTTGCCATAGTTGCTAAGTGAATAGCTACAGTTGTTCATTTAGCAACAGAGTTGTTAAATGAATCTGGCTTCCCCAAGGATTTTGCTTGTCAGACATTCACAATAGATGGATTTCTTTCTTTCTTTTTTTTTTTTACTACTGGTTTATGCGCAGAAGCATCCAGGCAGGTGGGTGGAGCCTCCCGCCACCGCCACTGCTGGTTCGCCCGATCCAGGCCAAACCGTGAGCAACCCACCTGTGCCATGACCACTGCAAGCATCATAAATATGACTCAGTTGTCTGAATTTTGATCACGTGACCATGGGAATTTGCAGGCTACTTTTTTTAGTTTGAACTGACACTAAATGAACTGTTGTAAGTTGAGGGCTACCTAAATCCCAAGCTATATTCCAAAACGATAGAATACAATTCTCATTGACTACAATGGTCTGGAAATGGTTCTTGTAAAGGATATTAACTTATGCAGGGATATGGGGTATCAAGTTCAGCTGAAATTGGGTGGTGGTAGGAGGCACTAAGAGTCTATCATACTTGATTATACTACCATATTTTGGAGTATAAGACGCCCCAATATTTTGAAGTGGCAAATTTAATTTTATTTTTTTTGCACTTTTGTGAAAAACAGGACGTGCGGAGAGTTGAGAGACCTGCAAAGTGCTCCTGAGGGTTCGGGGGGGGGGGGGGCAAAAACAAGCAAAAAATGGCCTGGTTTTTTTTGCCAAAAAGGGGACATGCATAGCCGTTAGGATGCTTGTAAAATGCTCCTGGGGCCTGGGGGGGGGCAGCAAAAAACTGCCCGTTTTGCCCTCCCCAGCCCCCAGGAGTACTTTGTAGGCTTTCCAAATCTCTGCATGTCCATTTTTGTGAAGGTATGGGAGGTTGGGGGGCAAAAATACTGTATTCAGTGTATAAGATGCACTCAGATTTTCACCTTTTTGGGGTGAAAAAGGTGCGTCTTATACTCCGAAAAATACGGTAATTCTCACACTAAACCCTAAGCTGATCCACTCTGTTGTAGCTTAAACGTTCTTCCTCCCCCTCATTTAACAGTGTCACAAAGGTGTCCAGAGATTGATTTTTCCTGCTATGTCCTCATGAAGTTGTCTTTTGTCTCACCTCCAGAAGTAGCTTTCAGTGATACATTTGCAGGGCTTAATGCCTGGTAGGCAGTTTTCTAAAATACCTATCAGATCTTACACAGTTTCCTTAGAAGGATGGGTCTAACCCGCTTTTGAAAGATTGCTGGATCTATTTGGTAGGCATTGACATAGCACTCTTTTCAGAGAACACTGTTGTTCCTCTCTGCTGTATACCAGGTAGTTTCCGCTGGAAAGCCAGGTCTATGCTGGTTTTGTCACTAGTGCTACTTTCAATTCTGTTGGAAATGAATTATTCCTCCTTCTCTTCTTTCTCTTCCTTTTCTTCTCTTCCTCCTCCTCTTCCTCATTCTGTTCCTCCTCCTCCTGTTCCTCCATCATCATCATCATCATCATCATCATCATCATCATCATCATCATCATCATCATCATCATCAAGTTTTTCCTACAAGTGCAGGGTCTGCTTTACAAGTCAACAATCCATTGTTGGCAATGGATTTTGTATGTCCCTATTTTACCTGTTGTTGTTTTTTTTAATATTGTGGGGGGCAGTACCATTATGCCTATTCCATTTCAACTTTGGGACCGCTAGGTGCCAGGGTAATGGTTGCTGTTATTATACGTAGGCCAATCACAACTGAATGTTCTCCATGAACATCTATTGCCTACTTCTGGATGCAGCGAAGCTCCAAGTGTTACTCTATTGCAGAAGTAGTCAAGCAAAGTGCTCATTCACCAAGTTGTTTTCTCTCACTTCACTCTATGGCATCCCTATAACTTGCCATCTAGATTTGGGATGTGGTTTTAGTTCTCATTCAGATGTACACTAAAAAGATAAAGGTTCCCCTCGCACATATGTGCTAGTTGTTCCCGACTCTAGGGAGTGGTGCTCATTTCCATTTCTGAGCCAAAGAGCCAGCACTGTCTGAAGATGTCTCCATGGTCATGTGGCTGGCAGGCGAACGGAACACTGTTACCTTCCCACCAAAGGTGGTTCCTATTATTCTACTTGCATTTTTGCATGCTTTAAATTGCTAGGTTGGCAGAAGCTGGGACAAGTAACGGGAGCTCACTCCGTTATGCGGCACTAGGGATTCCAACCGCTTAACTGCTGACCTTTCTGATCAACAAGCTCAGCATCTTAGCCACGAGATCCATGTATACCGTAATACTCTGCTTTCAAATAGATCCAAGCACCGGTTTAGAAGTACACAAGACCCCGCTATTCGGTAATATTCAGTTTTTGCATAGATCCCCCCACCGATGCCTGTCTATCACTTTCCCATCCGACTTTATATTTTTTCCAGACTGGAGAGGTTTTTACACAGAGTAACTAGTGACTGTTTTCCTGCAATTTTTGGTAGGGAAACAAATCCAGGGAAACCCAGCAGTTCCTTTCCTTAGCTTGTCCCATATTAAGAGCAGTGCAAGTCACAGCCGTGACAATGAAGCAGAACAGAGATCAGCGATGAGGACAGTTTATCCCAGCATATTTTTTTCACTGCCTCAAGAAAAGAAAATAGCACTTTAACTCAGCCATCTGGTTTTGCTCATAGTGATGCTGCGGAGCGCTTAGGATCTGATGCTTCGTTGATGGCCCAGGCTGGTGCACAAGTGCAGAAAACTTGGTTATTTCTGGAGAAAACAGTTTAGTCCATACTGACCAAATGTTGTATAAAAACAATTGTCTCTCAGCCTAAGTTACCAATTTTACCCCAGATTTTAAGGATCTGGTACAGCTTTGGTTTCCAAATTTTCATCCTCGCCTTTCTGATTTTTTGCTCTTCTATGTAGAGCCATTCCTTCTTCCCCTGCTTCTGTTCTTTTTGGACACTAGTGATAAATCAGGTTGTCACACAATTGATGATAACTCCCTGTTGTGAGGGCTGACATGATCAAGCTCTACAGGACATGAAAGTAATAATAATCCCTATGATACCAATTGCTTTGCAGCAAACAGTGACACGGAGAGAAACTTCTCCATAACCATATGCGCACAGAGAATACCAACCACTTGCTCTGGGAGACCACAAAGATGATGGGGCAGAGACTTTCACCACCATAAGACACATCACAAGACAGTGCTTGTTGCAAACGCTAGAAAGATATTTGAGGTTTCTTCCAATGTCACAACTCCCTTTGATTTTTATTAGGCCCCTCCCCCTCCCAAGATGCAGTTGCCACCAGCAACAAAGGATATGGACTCACAAAAGGTGATGTGCCCTTAGAAAATTGATTGCAAGTTCTTCATTTCCTTTTGGCCTATCAAATCCTGCATAATACATTATAGTTGTACGTTCTCAACTTACAATCATAATGGAGCCTGCCCATTAGACAGTAAGTCACAATGGTTGTAAAGCAGGTCATGTGACCGACCCAGTTTTGCATCAGTCATTAAGTGAATCACCACAGGCATTAAGTGAATCTGTGGCAGTTAAGTAAATCCTTTGTTTGCTATGAGGTTTTTTTTTTTTGGCTGAGAACTGGAAGTTTAAGTGCTGGTTTTGACAAAAAAAATATCGTCGATTTGGCTCACATGACTGCAGGGCATTACAAATGGACCGGTTAGCAAATGCCTAAAATGTGGACATGTGATCATAAGGAGGGGCTGTTGGAACTTCAGAATTTGTTTGTAAGTATCTATTCGGGAAGTCTGTTGTAACTTTGAAAGACCACTGAGCAGTGAGTAATAAGTCAAGATCTACCCATATCTGAATTTAGCTAAATTCATTGATACCGCTAAACCACAAGTTGTTAAATATGGTTTCAGGAATCTCACCAGTTAAATATCTATTTAATTGGTGAGATTCCAGAAACCATATTTAACAACTTGCAATAAAACTGGACTTGGTCTCTGTGGTTTTTACTCCATGGCTTAAGAATTAGCAAAATGTGGTGCCCCAACAATTTCTATATATAAAATCACAATTCCTATACAAGTGGTCCTTCACTTATGATCACAAGAGAGCCCAAAATTGATGTTGCTAAGCACTACAGTTGTTAAGTGAGATTTGTCTCATTTTAAGACCTTTCTTGCCATGGTTTGTTAAATGAATCACTACAGTTGTTAAGTGAGTAACACGGCTGTTAAATGAATCGGGCTTTGCTTGTCAGAAGGTCGCAAAAAGTGATCATGTAACCCCAAGATACTGCAACATTCATACATATATGCCTGTTGCCAGATATCCAAATTTTGATCATGTGACCAGTGGAATGCTGCAATGGTTTTAAGTGTGAAAACGCCCATAAGTTATTTTTTTTTCAGTGCAGTTACAACTTTGAACAGCCATTAAACAAATGGATGTAAATCAAGGACTATCTGTATGCAAAGCAACAATTTTTAGATTCATGACTATATGAGACCATGTTGGTTAAGAGTTATTTTTAAGCTATTGGCCAGAATTTATAAAAAGCAGGAGGGTTACACCAAAGCTCATGTTGTCATCTCATCAGTTAGCCAACTTTGCCTGATCTTGAATAATGAATAATCTGATTTGGTGATCCATTGGGTGATTAAGTCCAGTATTTATCTGCAATGATGACAGAAACACATTTTTGAAATGTGCGCTTTAAACACGGAATGCTTCTTGATGTATTAATCGTTGTTCTTTTACTTCTCAAATGCCAAGCATTTGGTAACACCAAGCTTGCCCCTCGCAGATATTGACAAAGCTAAACAGACCTATTTGAGGCGCTGTTGGAAAACCACTAAGAAATCCCAACTTTTAACAAAATACCCCAGAAGATGATGGCAAACAACTTTTGTTGCCAAGAAATTTAATCAGGCATAACCATATCTGAATAGTTTTCTAAAAACTATTCTGAATAGTTTTTTATCCCAGATCTATAATTGCACTCAACAATGAACTAAAGGGTCACAGTCAGTGAGCTGATGGACAGCATTACTTGATCTGTTGTATGGATGCTTGGGTGGTTTAGGGGCAGGGAATTTTTGGTGGGGGGACTGTTTGGAGATTGTCATGTGTGTTGGGCCTGGTCTCTGGGTGTTATGTGAATTTTGTTGTATGAGTATATTGTGTATATACGTACAACGACAATAAAGTATTCTATTCATGTTATCAGCAGGAGCCAGGACTGGCTTAAAAGAGACGATTTTTGAAATATCTGAGGGGCTGCCAGAGAGAAGAGTGGGTCAAGCTATTTTTCAAAGCACCTGAAGGCCAGATAAATAATAATGGATGGAAACTGATCAAGGAGATATTCAACCTGGAAATAAGGAGAAATCTTCTGACAGTAAGAGCAATCAACTAATGGAACAGAAGTTGCCTTCAGAAGTTGTTGGAGCTTCATCACTGGGAGCTTTCAAGAAGAGACTGGACTGCCAAAAATGGTGTAGGGTCTCCTGCTTGGGAAGGGGGTTGGACTAGATGACCTATAAGGTCCCTTCCAATTCAGATACACACACACACACACACACAATTCATATATATATATATATATATATATATAATATATATATATATATATATATATATATATATATATATATATATATATATATATATATATATATATATACACACACACACACATATATATATATACACATACACACACACACATACACATGTATGTATGTATGTATGTATGTATGTATGTATGTATATGTATATATATATATAGGCTTGTTCACAATTAGCATGTCCAGATGTGACAAAATGGGCTTGAGGTTGTCACATTTCTGACTACACTGAACTGTTTAAAAGATATTTAGACTCTGAGATCACTCTCTTAATACAAAGGCATTTTGATTAATTGTGTTATATATAGAGAGAGATCATCCTCGTTCAGGTTCTCCTAAACTCTCATGCAAGCTTCTTTTAGCAGAAGCAGTCTGCCAGCCAGTAGATGGTTAACATAATGGGGAGGTGTGTGTGTGAAAGAGGAAGTATTTCCTAAGCATTTCTTCTTCTGTTATTGTACCACAATGTTCTATGGAGCTCCAGAAAGAGAAAACTCCAAGTAAATAATACACACCTCCGCGGAAAAAAAGAAGAATGGCTATTGACGACAAGGATTAAAAGATAACACTTGGCACGGGCACATTAAACGAAGCGGTAGAAACTGCCTTCAGTCACTTAGTGTACATGGTCACCGAGAGGGGGAAATGGATCCCTAGATTCCAGTTAAGCTACTAAGTGAAACACAAGTTGAAGTAATTTTTTTTGGGAGGGGGGGGATTATTATTGTTGTTTTTTTTTTTTTGCTGCAACCTGAGAGAAACCGTGCAAGAGGCGCATAAGGCAGGGGTGAAAAAGACAGGATCGAGTGAGCAGCGATTAAAATCGGGGGCGCGGGGGGAGGAAATATTTGGAAAAAGAAGGCGCGTGCACGTGTGCACGAAAAGAATTCCTTTCCTATCTAATTTCGGGGGTTCGGTTGCAGGATTGCACGTCAGATCAGCTGCGGAAAACGTGCTCAGGATATTTTTTTTTCCTAAATCGTTTCCAAAATCCGGACGGCCGCTAGATGGCAGGAAAAGGACATTCCCCGCATGTTCTTCCCGCTGTGATCTAGTAACCGTCCGGAATTTTGCAGATCTCATAGCCTGCTTTGGAAATCATGTGTTACCCACGCTTGTTTATTGCAATTTAGGCGAATTGCTTAACATCTTCAGCTACCCTCCAAAGCGCTCCGTGCGCGGCTTAGCAGCGCCTCCCCATTTCACTTTCGGTACTACAAGCGACTCCTTCCCCCCCTCCCCCCAAACCCCCAGCAACGACAAACAACAAGCAAACGCTCTCACTCTGAGTCGCTTCTCTAAAACGGGTTTCCAGCCTTATATACCCTTCTAAAAATAGCCTCTCGCTCCCAGGGCCAATCAGGACGGGTCGAATTTCGAATCGGACCAATGGGGTGAGGCGTCACGGAGAAGTTCGGTCACGCCAGGAGGAGCCGAGATGCGCCGCGCGCGGCCATTGGGCTAGTCTGACATCATTGGAACGCGGTGTAACGAGTTTGTTGTTATAGATTGGGCAGCATTCAGAGCCGGCGTAATGGGATCACGAGGTGGCGGAGGGCGGGAGGGAGAGGAGTAAAGGGGAGGAGCGAGGGTGGCTTTCAGCAGGAGGGAGGGGGGCAAAAGGAGGAGGGAATAGGAGGAGGGGGAGGTGGCGAGCCAAGGAGAGCTTTTGAAAGGGAACTTTTGCAGCGGGTTACATTTGCAGTCACCTCGGTGTTTGCAAATATTGAGTAGGCTTCTCAGCAACTATCTTCTGGAGCGCGAGCGAGCGAGCGAGCGAGCGAGCCCCAGGAGTGGGAAGGCAATCTCAACAGCAAGCATCGAGGAGACTGCAAAAAGCTACAGAAATAGCGAAAACAACAAAAGCCAAACCAGCAAAAAGAAGAAGAAGGGGCCCCCCAAAAAACAAAAAAAACCTTTGATCTATTGCTGTGCAATTAAACTTTGCATGAAACTTTGCTTTTTTTTTAATATATATATTATTTAAAATATATATACGTTTATATATATATATGCACATATATATAAATATATACATATATTTAAAAAAAAACTTCGTCTGAAATTCTGAACAGGAATTTAATATATATATATATATACTTAGCCGTAAATTGCTGATTTTTTTCCCACCCCTTTAAGGTACTTTCTGCTGGGTGATATTTTCCCTCCCCCTTTTTTGTGATATTTTTTTTTGCTTTGATTTCGGTGGTCTTTGGAGGAGGAGGAGAAGGAGGAGGAAGTGAGACTTTTTGTAAATAGCTGGTCGTATTTCTGTCACCATCACC
Source organism: Thamnophis elegans (assembly GCF_009769535.1). NCBI lineage: Eukaryota > Metazoa > Chordata > Lepidosauria > Squamata > Natricidae > Thamnophis > Thamnophis elegans. Next base: position 16,562,706 of record NC_045558.1, on the reverse strand, counting down.
TGCTGTGGCGACTTCAGCTGAGAGCCGGAGCCCGAGAACCTCCTTCGCGCTGCTCCGCTCTTCCGACCTGCGGAGAAAAAGACCCCAGCGATCGGACGCTAGTCTTTGCCGAGGGGCTCCTGGTTGCAACTTTTCTTCCCTACCCGTCCCCCCTTCCCCCCCACCAGAGGCATGGATGTACTTCCAATGTGTAGCATCTTTCAGGAACTCCAGATTGTTCACGACACTGGTTACTTCTCCGCCTTGCCATCTCTGGAGGAATACTGGCAACAGGTAAAGGAGGATGGGCTATAATGTTTGCAACCCTGTCGGGGATTTTTTTGTTGTTGTCTTTTTAACGCTGGGGACCACAGGCATGCATTAAGCTTCAGAGCTGCTTTTTTTTAAAAAAAATATTTTTTAAAAATTTGCCCGGATCAAGAATGTTTCAGGGACCTAAATTAAATGATCTAAATTCTGTTTATTTTAATCTGGGCACTTAGCAAGCGAAAGGCATGTGTTATTTAATGATTTCCCTTTATATATATATAAAATATATATATTAAATGCATGCTAGTTCTCGTTTCTCTCTCCCCCCCTTTCTCGGTGGACGTGGCTGTCAGAACTTGTGAGCAGTGTGTGTGTGTGTGTGTGTGTTTGTGTTTGAACGCTTGTTTGCTCGCGCTGTGCCCGGCTCTCACCGATACAGACTTCAAAAAACCCCTTAGAATGAAAAGCAGGCTGCTCTAAATAAAATCGTACCATGGGATCCAATCGGGTTGCCAAGTTTCTGCCTTTCTCATTTGCCTGTTCCGAGTCTTGGCAAAAAAATAATAATAATTTTAAAAAAACCTTCCCCCCTCTCTATTTCCAAACCCCCCCTCTTTTTTTTGAAGCGAAGCCAATTGCTATAAGGAGAACTTGTCATCCAAACAGTTCTGTGTTTAGAAATAGTTGCTCTCTGTGCTTCCCCTTCCCTCCCCCCCCAAATATATTCTCGCAAGAATGGGGGGTGGGGGTGACCCTCTCTTTCAGTACTGTACTATTTTTATGGCAGGATCATGTACGACTTTTTTTAAAACAGCCCCCCCTCCCCGCAGAACGAGTTGTCAGTCATATGACAATGATTCTCCCCCCCCCTTTTTTTTTCACCTTATGAGTCCTAATAGAGGAAAAACTGTGGCATGTTGCCTTTAATGGACAAGTTATTATTATTTTTTAGTTCATGTCATTGGATTCCTAACACTGGCAAAAAAATTTTTTTGCCTTGCTTGGGATTTTCCCTCGAATGTGGGACTGAGAAGACATGTTTACTTGTCTCCATTACTATAATGATTTCTCTCTCTCTCCTTTCCTCTCTCTCCCTCTTTCTTTCTCTCTCTCTCTCTCTCTCTCACACACACACACACAATTTAATTCATCTGGGTTTTCCATTTGTAAGGCTCGAAACCCTGATTTTGATGCTTGAAATGCAGAGCTCTACCAATCTTTTCAGGAGGGACTAGCGTTCTACGACACACGCTCTCTTCCTCCCCCTGCCCCCCCCCCCAATAATAGGTCTAACATGGTTTTCTGGAGGTGATTTTGCTATTTAGCTCTTTATAGCCTTCAGAATCATTTTACCCTCCCCCCGCCTCTTCCTGCCAGCTGATTCTCAAAATTAGTTTGCCCACTAGGCGAATTTTAAATCTATTCCTGAATGTCAAACCTATTCTTTCCATACATTTTGTTCTGTGGTCAGTACCTTTGCAAGATATCCGAAGGTTTGTTACAATGGTTACAGAGGGACCTAAAAAGATTGGCCAGAGAGAGAATATTTTGCTTTCTCTTTTCCCCTGTGACCCCTTCCCAGTAATAAGCAGAGACGTTAGCAAAATACAAGCCATTCACCTTTCTATTAAAAGGAAGTTTCTCAGTTTAATGCAGCTTCTGTCCAGATAGGCATGTTTAATTGTCAGGAGAAGGAAGTCAGGGTACGCTGACCAATTTAAATTGATGCTGAAATGATGTGTTTGTGTGTGTGTGTGTGTGTGTGTGTGTGTGTGTGTGTTTGAGTGCAGCATTTTATTTCACTCACACAATTTTGGAGAAAGGGCTCTTTCTGAAAATCACACAAATCATGCTAGTCTGACCATTTTGCCTAGAATCTGATTATTAATACAATACAATTAGCATGGCCAGCCTTTCACTATGCTGTTCAGAGTCCTGTTGGTGTTTTTTTAGTGAGGATTTTTTTTAAAAAAGGGGAAAAAAAAACTGTCCTGTTGCATGTAGATTTGAACCATGAGCATTCTTGGCAGAGAGTCATAAATTTTAAAAGGAAGTCTCTTTTGGCATTGAGTAAAAGAAATAAGGGAATGACTCATAACCAAGCCATTCTTGGCCAGCAGATAAAGTTCTCCTTCGTTGTTGGAATCAGCATTTGGACCTTAAAAGTTGGACTTTTTCATGTGTTTTTTTTTCCCCTTCGTCTCTTTCATTCACTGCCCTGTTAGAAATCTGGGGATTTTGCTGATGATATTCCTACTGTCTCTGCAAAAAATGCCTCACTTTACAACTGACTCATGCCTGCATACTTGGACATTCTTTAAGTGTCTCCTTTAGGCTGAGTTGTCATGCGCAGGAAATGTCTTAGCTTACAAGATGTAAAAATCAGGCACAACACATACTTAAATTTAGAGTGTGAACCATAATTTTTGCCCACTTGATGGAAGTTCAGTTGAGGTTTTTTTTTTAATAATTCAAGTCAATGTTACTTAATAAAATAACCTAAATAAAATTTGGAGAAGGTAGCGTTGACTTTAAAGCGAATCCCACTGAAATCTTTCTATGGGATGCCTGCTCCCTTAACTCATAAGGGAAATGCCTAAAGAATGTAGCTTGGTTACTATTTTTGACTCTGCATTCTTGACAAGTTCATGAGAATTACACTGTTTTCTTGGAACATTTATCACTTGAAACTTGAATGAATGGCCTTTAACTTTAAACCACACTAGCAACCAGAAGTACACCCTCCCCTTTTTGAGTGTGCATGGCTTCCTGCTAAATTTTTCAGAATGATTTTTTTAGAATGTTCTTAGACCTGGATGATTTTTTAAATATCTCTTTATGTATTTTTAATTCTGTAGACCTGCTTAGAGCTGGAGCGATACCTTCAGAGTGAGCCCTGCTACGTGTCCGCCTCTGAGATAAAATTTGACAGTCAGGAAGATTTGTGGACCAAAATTATTTTGGCACGGGAGAAAAAGGAGGAATCTGAACTAAAGACAGCAAGTGCTCCAAAGGAGGACAACCTTAATAATCAGACTTTAGAGACTAACAGTTTGAATTCTGATATCAGTAGTGAATCTTCAGATAGTTCCGAGGAACTTTCTCCTACAACAAAATTTACCTCGGATATCATAAATGATGTCTTAAACTTGGCCAGTGCTGGAAACTTGAATTCATCTGTCACTTCTACTCCTCCTTCTTCCCCTGAGCTGGGCAAGGAGCCATCTTCCCAACCATGGAATTGTGCCCCCAGTGAATTGCATTCACCTGGCAAAATCCGTACTGGTACTGGTGGAAAGACTGTGGAGAAAGGTACCCTGGTCAGTGGTGATGCCTCTCCTGATGGGAGGAGGCGGGTTCATCGCTGTCACTTCAATGGGTGCCGGAAGGTTTATACCAAAAGTTCACATCTGAAAGCACATCAGCGTACCCATACAGGTGAGTATTCATGTGGCCTCTAGGACTGATGAACTCGTCTTGCCTTCTGTACTGTGTCTGTTGACCTTAGAATAATCTCTCATAAATAACATGGTGTCCAGTTGCATCATGTATGATTTCCATAATTCATGGTTTCGTGACTCTAGGAAAGGCCTAGACCAGGAACTGAATGCATGGTGCAGCTGCATGTATTCCCTGTATAACGCCTCCATAGAAATGTTGCAACATCCGTTGTGGAGAAAGGCAGGAGATGAGTGTAAGAAGAGAACTTCATTTGTTCCCAGTTCCTATTTCCTTTGTAGTCTATTTCCTCTTAATATATTTTTTGGTGTCTTGCACCTCCAAAATGTGGTTTGTTAGTGGTTGTTTCCATCCACTTGGACTTTCCACAGCCTACTGCAGCTGTTTGCTGGTTCACTTTATGGTGTAACCATTCTCTTATCCCCTTTTCATGGTCAGCACCCATCAAAATGTCACAAAGAAGGATCTTAGGATCAGAGTTTCCCAAAAACACTAATCTTCAGATAGCCATTTGGATTTGGCTACTTTTCCAAACTGCTTCTAGTAGATAATGCTAAAGAAGACCTCGATGCTTCACAGTGTCATAATATTACACAATTTCTGGAGCAAGAACTCAAGGCCATTAGATAATGCAATACCAGCTAAAGTTTCCCAGAATGCAAGTCCTCACTTCCTCATTCTTTTTTCATAAGGCCGTTGCAAATTTGTGTCTAAACAAAGTGGCTCATTTATTTGTTTGTGCAAGGCTGGTTTCTATTGGTTAAATTACCCCATGCCTGAGAAGCTGAGCAATTACTTCATCTTTTCTCAGAGGGAAAAAAATAATAATCTTTAGATAAATCTAAAGTTAGACAATAAAACAGAAGACCCAGAATTTCTTGGTAAAAAAGAATCTAAAACATCTTAAAATGGGTTGGATTCCAGATCATCTTAAACTTTCATATTATGTGAACTGAAACAATTCTGGTTTAGTCAGTAAACCCTAATTAAGTGCTTGCTTAATTCTGGTTCACTTATGGCATTTGTGCTGCAGATTAACTTTCTGCATGCATCGTTTACAAAGTGCATCATTTACTCCTTGAAATATTACAATTGATTTATGACCATATGATTGTGGTGCATTTCCATTCATGATAAACCTACAGAGTTTTATCCTGGTGAAACCCAAATGTCAAAATACATCCCTAGAGCACGCCTGAAAAGATGTGGAGTGGAATCAGAGCTTGTATAAATTTTTTATAGTGTTAAGAAGCTGCCATGATTGCTTTTGATAGTAAATATTCCCCTGCTTTTAATGACTTCGTGATTAGATGCACCAAATCACTTATAAATGTACACAGCAAAATGTACTCACATTTTAAGACCAGCTAAAAGGGTTCATCCTTCTCATAAATGCTGTTTTCACATCTTAAAGGGAGAACTATTCTACTTCACCAATTAACCCTTGGGTAAATAGAGGAAAGGTGGGGAGGAGATGATTGTTGTGTTCTATAGCCATTGTGCTATGAAATTGAAAGTAAATACATGTGATAATTGTCAGGAAAGGAGGAACCTACAATTACCCAGAACCTGTAACTAAAATGTAGTTGAGGGAGAAAAAATTCTGGCCAGTTGTCACTTCAGTGCTAATGTTAAACTCAGTGTGCTACTGATTTTATTCCTTGTTTTTCTTCATCCACCATTTGGCCCATGTAAAGCTTCTGCAGAGCTTAATAGATAGCTTACACACAGAGAGAAATAAAACTCTGAAGGAAACAACTTGTAGAGTTTACAGGCCGCTTATTTTAAATTCAGTGGTAAGGAAGTGTTCTGAATAAAGATGGAAGTGGCTGAAACCAAAACCGTTGTCCTAATAACAAAGTAAGCAAAATGCATTTTTTTTTTAAGATTTATTAGCCATCTCAGTCCAGCGGACTCTCACGATATGGCTGTATATTTCTATTTCCTTATCATTAGCGCTCAAAGAAACGAAGAAGCATTTTTATAAAGGGTTTGTAAAACCTGATAATCTAAAAAAAACAAAAAAAAAACCCCAATTCTTACTTGAACCAAGATACAGGGTGAGTTTTCATCCCCCCCCTTTTTTTTATTTAAAAAAAATCATTTTCAGAATCAGAGGAGTCCAGAAAGTTTAGATTACTGGAATCTTTTTGTCAGGATGGGATGCTCTACTGTTGGAGCAAAACTGTCAGCCAACCCTCCCTCCCCCCCCCCCCAAAAAAAAAAAAATTCCATCTGCATTCTTGGAAGTACCAAGTGAACCATTGAATGAGCAACTTTGTTTCCTGTATTTTTCTTAAAAAAGAAAAGAATGCCCAGTGAGTCAACATTCCTCTTTGGAAGAAGAATATTATATGTACTCTCTGTAACTGAATAATGGTCAGTATAAATGGGATTTTTTTGTTTGTTTGTTTCTGTTTTCCAGGAGAAAAGCCTTACAGATGCTCATGGGAAGGATGTGAGTGGCGCTTTGCAAGGAGTGATGAGCTAACCAGACATTTCAGAAAGCACACGGGTGCAAAACCTTTTAAGTGTAATCACTGTGACAGGTATGTGGATGGAATTTTGTTCTATATTATTTTGTTCACCCCTTGCATAGAAAGCAGCACATTTCCTGCAGCTCTGTGGATTGCAATAGTATAGTTTTTTTCTTAAATATAAAAAGAGCCTCTTTTATATTCAGCAAAAAAAAAAAAAAGGCATCTTTTTTGGGAATCTCTCTCTATTGCTATAATAGCCCCGCTTGCATATTGAAAGAAATATGCAAAACGTTTGATGGACAAACACTCCAAAGTCGAATTGTCCTGTTTTAACCTTACAAGAAACATTCCAATGCTGTTCCAACTTTCCTGGAAGAGTTCCATCTTCGCAATGCAGTTGGAACATTTGTATTTGAAATAACTTCTGGATAGTTTCTGGATTAATGGAAGAGCAACTTCCTAACTGATCAAGAAAGCAGTAGGACAAATCGATAGGAAGCATCTGTGGGATTTCTAGAGGAGAGATTAAATTATCCTCGGATCGTTAAGTCACATTATGAATGTTGCCATCAGTTCAGTTAGATGGACCCAATGACATGGAGCACTTAAAAAGAATAAAACTTCCAATTTTTGCCACTGGTTGTCTTTTTACACAGTGCCATAAGCAGAGATGTAGTGAACCTGTAGTCCTCCAAATTGGACTGAATTATTTCTGGTATCACCTCTGGTAAGATATGGAGATAGAGAGTCAGAAAGGTTACGGAGTAGTGACTAAGGTGCTGAATTTGAATTGGTTAAAGTCGCTGATCACCTACAAGGCTACAGGGATGACCTTCGCTGCATTCCTTTTACCACGAGTTGTTGCGGCGTTAACATGCTGATCTCCACTTCTTCTAGTAATAAAGGTGGATGTTTATTTGGCTGGTGATTGACAAGATCACAATCACTGTGCTGAAGTGTCAGCTCCCTTGCAAAACCTTTAGCTACAGTGCAGTATCTTGTCTTCCGAACAGTGATCCTTCCACTGCTGTGCAGGCAGTATCTTGCTATGCAGTAATCTATCTTAAATCTAAATGTCTATGGAGGTCATGGTACTCTACCAAGACATTTCACGTCTCATCTAAGAAGCTTTTTCAGTTCTGAGAGTCAGAGCTTCTTGGATGAGACATGGAAGGTCTTCAAGGAAAAATGAAGAAAGTCCAATTGCCCCTTGGGGAGAAAAGCACTTTTAGATATCCTAAAACCAGCATATTTCTTGATACCCCGTTGAAACCTGAGCTTAAGTGTCTTCTCTTTGTTGTTGGACAGGTGCTTCTCCAGGTCTGACCATCTGGCTCTTCACATGAAGAGGCATCTCTGAATGATTGGAAGCTTGAATCCTGTGGGCTAAGAGGCATCGAGGTCAAGATGGCCTTGGATGAAAGGATGCATATTCCAGCCAAAGCATGCCATTTTGCACCCTAACTCAGTGGCCTCCAGGTCCTCTCTTCCATGGAAGGTTTTTAGAGGGCTAGATAAGTCATGTAAGAAATGGCTGCAGTGACCATATATGGTGCAGGTCTCCAGCCCAGGGGACCAAACCTTTCCGAATGGCTTCCGACGCCTTCTGCCGTGAGCGAACTGGGAGTGTTAATGAATGGACAACTTGTGTGTTATGGAGGATCTACTGGATGACTGGATGCTGAGGCACATTTTTTTAAAGAAAAAAAAAACATTTGTTCCTTGTTGTTTTCTAACCGTAAGAGAGAAAAAGCTGTCTGAACGTGGGATTATTTTTTTTTTTAATTTTATTTTTAATTTGGGGTGGGTGGGTGGCGCATGTGAAGAGTGTTATGTAAGATGGAAGGATGCACATCCTTTTGATGGGGGGAGGGGGAAATGGTGTCTGCACCTTTTTTTCCCTTTTTTTTTTGTTTTCTGAAGGGGGAGATGGAAGGGAGGGAAGGAAGGAAGGAAGAAAAATCAGAATAGAGAATATCGGCATGGGTCCCTATCCTGTGTGAAAGGAGATTTTGGTGTCTGGTGCAGCTATTAAATGTGCAATGTCTCCCGTAGCTTGTCTGACTTGCTACAGAGCTCATTTGTAATCCATTGTATAAGCTGTGTATTTACAATATAACACAACCTATAACTTTTTTCATTATAATACAAAGGTTATTGCATGGTTCTGGAGAACTAGATGCTTTCCCATTCTGTAATCAGGACTGCCATTTCTCTTTCTCCCTCTCCCTCTCTCTCTCTCTCTCTCTCTCTTTCTCTCTCTCTCTCTCTTTCTCAACTCCGGTTCAAAGCTGCTACACTGCAATTGGTTTAATGTTACATAACATACCAAACCCAAATAGTGTTCCCCCCCTTCCTTGAATTACTTTTTGCTTTGTCCTATTGGGTGGATAAAACCACTGTAGGTTAGAGATGGATATTAAAAAAACAAAAAAGGAACTCGTGCAGCTGTTTTCCCCATTGCCTCAACACCTACCTTCTTATCTTTTATTTATGCCTTGAGGTCTAATTTCTGGTTTTCTACCTGTTAATGCACTGTTGACCTTAATAATGGTGCCTTATGCAAATTGAACTTCTCTTTTGGGAGGTCTTATACAGGGGTATGAATGATATATGCTTTATTAAGGCTCTCTTTTCACCTGACACTTGTACTGTATCAAATGTACATTATGAAGAGGTGGGAAGACCAATAGCTGGTATTCTGGGTGATCCCCCATATAAACATCTGTACTGAAAAAAATTCATGGCATAATCCAACAAAGAATGCATCCCTGAGTCCATCTTTTCACAAGGTTGGTCTTGCACAACCTGCCCCTGTCCCACAACCTTCCCTCTTCCTAGTCAAGAAATTAATGAAAAGAAATCCATCCATTCCTCCCTCCACCAAAAAAGATCCTGTATTCAGGATGCTGTATTTTGCTCATGCATTTTTAAAACCGCAGGAGTAACAACAACAACAACAACAAAGATTTCTTAAAAGGCACAATGTCCACACTTGTATATGTAGCTTCCCCTTAATTAAAATGGAAAGTAAACAAAAAAAAATAAAAAAGCAAAAAAAAAATAATTATTATCAAGTGGGCAGGATATCTATAACGTATGTATATATATATTTGTGTCTATAGTATCTGTAGCTGTGAGTGTGCGTGCATGTATATTTGTGTGTGCGTGTGCGTGTGTGGGTGTGTGGGTGTCTACATCTATAAAGTATATAGATAATATATTATTTTTAAGGATTGTATTGAGTTCTTTGCTGTAAAGTGTCATAGCCTATGAGGAGTCTTCCTCTTCCTGCATTTCGTGGAGAAGAAGCAAACAAAAGTTAGCTTATTATTATTAATATTACTATTATTATTATTACTGTTTGTAAACTTCTTTTAGCAGAGACCTGAAAAGGAGGAGGAGCTTCGATCGGTGTGCACAGTTTTTAACAAGAGAAGGCAGTTAACTTCCCTATCGATAGGCACTTTTGCACACTCAAAAATTTCTTGGTGTTCAAACAAAGTGCACTGGAGTCCCTTTGCAGAAACGGGACTTAAATGGTTTCTGTTGGTTTTCTTCCACTTATTATTTCTTAAATGCAGGACACTTGGCTGCTTTCAAGAAGAAGAAAAGGTCCTTTTAAAAGCTCTAAGAAGGTTAGCTCCTTTCTCCTATGTTCATCCAATAATCCTTCTTTGGCCCTTCGTCTGTAGGCTTTGGTTTTTGCTGCCCTCTGCTTCTTCTCTTGCTAGTTCATGCTAGTTGATGGTGGTCAGTGGTTCTTCATCTCCCCCTCCCAAAAGGGCATTTAATTGGAACACCAAGGGCTAAGGATGCCTGCTTAGCCATTTCTGCATCGATAACGGGAGCAATCCATTGAGGGCTACTTAAAAATGGACACTTTCCACTAAGACAACGACTCTCAAACTCTCCGTTTCTGTCCTCTAAGCTTATTGAGAAGATGTAGAAATGTGCTCCTTGATGGTGAAATTATTCCTACGGGTATTCTACCTTTTAGCTGAATTCGCAAGGCAGTTTTATGAGATGTTAGAAATAGTTGTTCTCCAAACATTAAGCCCAGTGTGTTTTTCAAGCTGCTTTCCACAAGTACTAGCTTGTTTCTTGCTATTCGGGGAAGCTTCCCCCCCCCCTCCTGAAGATGATGGTGAATATTAATAGTCCCCTAACCATGTCCAAATCCATTTTATCCGAGGCTGAGATATATATATATATAGGCCTACATTTATCTGCATTGTGTTTTGAATTTTTATATGCTCAAAAATGCACTTTTTAAGTTCTTTTTTAAATTACCCCAAGAAAACATTTTATTATCTACGGATTACGGAAGTCTAAGAGAAGTGTGGCGCTTCATACATGCAGGGCACTTTTTACCGCATTCTTGAGAGATGCCATTTCATAGACAAAACAATACCGTAGATCGGAAAATTCCTATCTGCATGTATGAATTAAAAATACTCACCCGTTGATCAAGACATTCTACAAGTTTTTCTGCTCCAGCATTGTACTTGAGAGGGTAAGATTGCAATGATTTCTGCTTAGCCATAATCATTTGCTATTTAAAAAAAATAAAATCTCTTGCAGTAGTTAGAAATCAGTTTTGTAGTTAAATGAGTACATTTTGTTCAGGTGATAACTGAGCCTCAATCAAGCTGAAAGAAAAAAAATGCTTGAAATTTCAGAAAAAAAATATTTCTATTCGTAAAAATTTTTTTTATGTTTGTTTGTTTGTTTTTTTTCTTGGTTTTTTTGGAAGCACCCTATTATCTAAAGAATCTCTTTGTAAGATTTTTGTAAAAAAATTTGTTTTACAAGATTTTATTTGAAATTGTTTTTTGCAAGATTGTTATATTTCTGTATGAATGTATTTTTTATTGGAATAACATAAAAAAATTCTTATCAGCGTATCTGGTCTTCCATTGTTTTTCTTTATGTGGAATCGAATTTGTGCAAAAAATGTGACTTCTTTGAGCTTAGGTTATTAGGATGACAATTAAAATGATTGTTTTAATTCATTATAAAGGTTGAAACTACTTAAGCTCTGAGTACCATAAATGATAAAGTCAATAGTTTTCGAAGGATTTTCTAAATTTCTAAATCAAGAAAAAGTTGGTTCAGCTTTTGATTCTCCATTCACATCACATATGATACAATGAATCCAAGAAACTTGTAATGCTTCCTAAATCCCATTGTAATCATGGTTAGTTAGGAAAAAATATTTCAGGAAATACGTATTTTAAGTCATTCCAAACCAGTGGAGTATATATGTTTCGAGGCTATAGGGCAGAGGTGTCAAACGCAAGGCCCATGATGCTTACATCTGGCCCACTGGGCTGCAAAAGGACCAGCCCACAAGGCCTTTCCCAGCAAAAATGAGCTGGGAGGGCCCTGAGCCCCTCTCCCACGGGCCCTGTTTTCTCTTGACAGAGGGCTAGCAAAAGAAACAAAACAAGGAGAAATGTTTCCCCTTTGAATTTGAACAGGCAAGAAGGGATAGAAAGGAGAAAGGAAAGATGGGAAGAGCAAGGAAGGGGAAGGGAGAAGGGGGAAAAAGGAAGGAAGAAAGGAAGATTAGTAAGAGTGAGGGAGCATCTGAAGGAAGTTCTGCCTTATTAATTGGCCACCATAGGTGCCCCCGATACGAGTGATGTGAAGCTGGCCACACCCACCAAGGTCCCCCCCCCCAAGGTCAAACACAACCCTGATGCGGCCCTCAATGAAATCGAGTTTGACATCTCTACTATAGCATTTTCTTTTTTAAAAAGAGCGAAAACATTGAGGTCCGTTTCCTGCATACCATAAAGCAATTTTGACCCAGCCATAGACCAAATCTTCATATCAAGATTTAGCTGGTAAAGTTACCTTCAAAAAAATGTGGGCGTTTGAACAGCATTTCACCTATTTTTATTATAAAACCAAACCCTATTGGGTTGGTGACCATCTTGGAGGTAATCTGGATATCATTAAACTCCTCCATCCTGTAACGTGGCAGCTTCCAGCCTAAATTTTCCAGTTATTCCCAATTTCTTTTGTCTTAGTTACAGTTATTTTAATTCCTCTCAATTTCCTATTCTAGCCTGACAGACTGTAAAATACAAACTATGATATAGGGTGAATGTTTAATGCTTTTGAAATTCCGTAGAGGAAAATAATGGATCTTGCTTGAATTTCTGTGCTACCTTTAGAGATTGCTAAAAATTCTTGCTGTAAGAGAAAAGCAATGGCTCTGTGAGATGTTGCTTCAAGAGCCCAAATCTAATGAGTACCACGCTAGCATAATCAAAGGTCAAATGTCTTGGGAATCATAAGCCAGTAACCATCTGCAAAGCAACGTGTTGCCTTCCCTTGAACATCCATCTACAGCATTCATTTCTTCCCACTGATTCAAAGACCTAGTTTGTATATATTTTGGCTTAAATAACATGATTGGGAGGGGGGAATTCTAGCGGATACATTCTGCATTCCCTTGTTTATTGGTTTTGCTCAACATTAAATCACTTGTTGGCATTGGTCAGCATTAAATCACATCTTGCATCTTGGGATGGTGTGTTGAGGTCCTAGTGCACGTTAGCGAACATTTGGGTGAAAATAATCTCATATAGCATTGCTGAAAGCAGATTTCAGTTATAAAGAGTTAAAACTCCTATTACTTGGAACAGGATGTAAACGATGGATGCAGTAGTCATTCAGTTTTATGTTGTCACACATACAAGCATCATACAATACACGTTACGCCGTTCCTCATCTTGCAGTTGGTGGCCACGAAGGGTTTTTTCCCTCTATTTTAAATCTTAAGAACATGCTGCTGATTTAGAAATACTAACTTAGAAATCAATGGAGTAATAGAAGGTTTTACAGAATAGATCAATTTAGTCTATATTAAAGGTGATGAAGAATATATATGGATACAAGGAAAACCTGAAAAAACTGTTCATTATGTTCAAGCTGGTGTGTGGGTGTGTGGGTCTCTCTCTCTCTTTCTCAGTGTGTGTGTGTGGGGTGTGTGTGTGTGTGTGTGTGTGTGTGTACACTGATTTGGGCTAAGGAAAGACTGATCCAAAGACATCCAGTTAAGTTCTCTGTTTAAGGGAAGATTTGAACCTAGGTCTCCCTACTAATAGCCCAGCAGTTTTAACACTAAGCATGCTGGCTGTCTCAATGCTTGCATTTATGTGTACCATATGCAAGAAAGTGTATTTCATGGTTTCTGTAAACTACCACAATCAATAAACTTTAGGCAACATACAACATAACAACAAGGGAAAATAAGAACAACAAGGAAGATACTACTAATAGATAACTCTGTAAGAAACATTAGGCCCTGATTAACAGTACATAGTGTTGCTGTTACATTTTTCACAGAACACCAGGAAATGCCCATAAGGGAAGGAATACCAAAGTAAAGGGGCCACCACAGAGAAGACCTCTAATCTGGTCTATGTTCACCACATCTCAGCCAGAGGATGGATTCTAAGTAGGTTTTCTAATGATACTCCTTCTGGCATAAAATTCAACCTGTGTAATGTAGTGCCTAACGTAATACTGGATGCGGTGGCTCAGTGGCTAAGACACTGAGCTTCTCGATCAGAAAAGTTGGTACGTGGAATCCCTAGTGCCGCGTAACTGAGTGAGCTCCTGTTACTTGTCTCAGCTTCTGCCAACCTAGCAGTTCTAAAGCATGTAAAAAAGCAAGTAGAAAAATAGGAACCATCTTTGTGGGAAGGTAACAGCATTCCTTGTGCTTTCGGTGCTTAGTCATGCCGGCCACATGACCACAGAGATCTTTTTGGACAGCGCTGGCTCTTCAGCTTTGAAATAGAGATGAGCACTGCCCCCTAGAATCGGGAATGACTAGCACAATATGTGCGATGAGAACAGTGGTGGGTTTCAAAAATTGTTGGAACCTACTCTGTGGGTGTGGCCTCCTTTGTGGGAGTGGCTTGCCACCCATGTGACCGGATATGAAATTATGAATTAGTACTTAGATCGGTCCAAGTAGCTATTCAGAAACTCTGGCATTGAAGTATGCAAGTCTTAAAGCTGCCAAGTTACAAGATCCTTGCCAGTAGTGGGTTTCAAAAAAAATTGGAACTTCTTCTGTAGGTGTGGCCTGCTTTCCGGGTCCACTGGTGGAACCTCTTCTAACCGGTTCGGTAGATTTGACGAACCAGTTCTACCGAATAGGTGCGAACTGGTAGGAACCCACCTCTGGATGAGAACCATTACCTTTACCTTTAATAAAATCTAGTCCTAAGCCATGTAGGACTTTAAAGCTCATGACCAGCACTTTTTGTTGGTATTGAAAGCCTGCAAAATGTAGTACAGTGATTTTAGTAGTGGTGCTGCTAAACTAGCATTAGATTCTCCCATCAATAATTTATCTGCTTCATTTTGGGCCAGCTGCAGCATTCAGGTCAACTCCAAATGCAGCAGTTTTGGGGGAAAGTTAAAATGTGTAAATTCTAAAATAGGAAAATCTGCTTTAAAAAACCCTTTAGCCTTATGCTGTAATCATAATCCATGCTGAAAACATTCAAGGTGGATGTTTGAATTCTAGACCCAAAGGTGCTTTTTCAAGAGGCAACTGGACTTCCTGCTTTTTCTCTGAAGATGTGTCACTTCTCATCCAAGAAGCTTCTTCAGCTCTGATGAGAAGGAAAACATCTTCAAATAAAAAGTTCCCTCTTGAAAAAAACACCTTTGGGACAACCATGACTTGAGAATCTGCATAGACATTTGAATTCGAGAGTTTTCCTGAGGAGAAAATCAGAAAATGTCAGTAACCGTAGACCAACCCTTGACAAGGGTCCCATGAATGCACAGAAAAAAAACAGAGGAGAAAAAAAGGCAGCAAGGCAAAATGTGAGAGATATAATAGCACTTAGCAATAGCACTTAAATTATATACTACTTCATAGTGCTTTTACAGCCCTCTCTAAGCAGTTTGCAGAGTCAGCCTCTTGCCCTCAACAATCTGGGTCCTCATTTTACCCACCCCAGAAGGATGAAAAGCTGAATCAACCTTGAGCCTGGTGAGATTCGAACTGCCAAATTGCAGGCAGCCAGCAGTCAGCAGAAGTATCCTGCAGTACTTCACTCTAACCACTGTGCCGCCTTGGGATAAGATGGTTATGGTCAGATGGGAATTAACTGAAGCTGTAATGAGCATCTGGAGACCTTCAGTATAGATTGTCCATTACCATTCTGTTGGATTATTCACAATTTAAAACTGTGGCTGCATTGGACAAACATGGTAGATTGTCTATCAAAATCCAGGACATATTTTCTCGACATGACCACAAATGGGACCAGAATTTCCATTGCTAAGCAAGGCTAGTGTCAAGTGAGTCACACCTGATTTTATGACCTTTTTCATCACAATTGTTAAGCAAATAATTGCAGTAGTTACGTCATTAAGTGAATCTGGCTTCCCCCATTGATTTTGCTTTCAGAAATAGCTGGGAAGGTCACAAATGCTGATCATATGACCGTGGGACACCACAACCTTCAAAAAGATATGCCAGTTGTCAAGTGCTGAAGTTTTTATCAATTAACCATAGGGATTCTGCAACAGTAGTAAGCACAAGGGCTAGTTATATATCACATCTTTCAGTGCCATTGTAACTTTGAACAGTCTCTAAACTAATGGTTTTAAGTCAACAATTACCTTTATGAGCTTTTTGCCGTACACTTTCAAATATTCAATTTCTAGAAGCAGGGAAAAGTCTGAAATTAGGTAATTAACACTGAGAAGGTATCCACAAGTTTTTTCAAGTGGTGGATTGAAATAATCGGATCATCTAAATTGCTATTTTGCTTTTCATTACCTTGCAGTTGGAACATTGCTCCTAAAAGATAAGAAATGGATCCATTTTGAAACAGCCTGTTGTTTTTTACAGAGTTGAAGTTTATTAAGAAAGCCTGCAATAAAAGTATTGCTTCAGAGAAGCTGCAAAAAAAATTATCTGTCAAAAATTGTGCCTATGACCTCATTTAAACACATATACACAAAAATCTGCTCCAGATCCTTTGTTGGATAACTGAAGGTAGAATAGATCAACATCAGTCATGTCAAAAGCTCCGCTTAAATAATGCTGCAGATGCATAATGCATCAGCAGATCTTTATATTTGCTGATTCTAAAATTCTAAAATAGCTCGCTTTCATGTGCTTTTGTGGCATGCAGTCATAGCAAGGGAAAAAGTACCTGCATGTGTATTCAACTAGTCCAAGAACTGAATCGAAAAAATGAAACAAAGGATTTGAATGTTAGAATTTCGGCATCTGCTCTTTCAAATCCATTTTTGATTACATCAGACACTCAGGAGTTTCCAAGGAGACCACCCTTCCCCCTCCCTTTTTGTCTTATATGTAATATTCATAAAATAATAATAATACATGACAAAGTAGCAATGATGGTGCATTGGAATATCCGCAAGGAATAACATTTGCCTGCAAGCAAGAAATGGTGGAACAGAAAATGGACAAATTATAGAAAATGAAAAGCTAAAATATTCTGGGAGTTTAGAATTCAAACAGGCAAGCACCTGTCACATACAAGTAGTCCTCATTTAGCAACCATTCACAGTTATAGCGATGATGATAAATTAACTTTACAATCAATCCTTACATTTATGACCTTTGCAAGTCTGCCAAGAAAAGGGAAAAAGATGCAATCCTATGCAGAGTCATGATTTGTCTTAGCGAACACTTTGTTTAGTTACTAAACGAGGAGTAGCCTTAACACCCCAGTCTTAACTATTGCCAGTAAGAAAGAAAAAAGTCTAGATAGTGGTTATGTTTTTAAATTATCTGTGTTGCATTTGACGAGAGAAGATTTTCCTGTCTTAATTTAAAGGACAAGAAGCCATGGATGAAAACTAATCAAGGAGAGAACCAACCTAGAACTAAGGAAAAATTTCTGACAGTGAGAACAATAAACCAGTGGAACTGTTTGCCTTCAGAAGTTGTGGAGGTTTTTAAGAAAAGACTGGGCAGCCATTTTTCTGAAATGGTATAGGGTCCCCTGCTTGAGCAAGGAGTTGGACTAGAAGACTTCCAAGGTCCCTTCTAACTTGGTTATTCTGTTATTATTATAGAAGAGAAAAAACAGGAGAAAAATCACACAATGCTAAAACCAGCAAATAGAAGAACTACCAAACAATAGAATAACAGAGATGGAAGGGACTAGTGGTGGGATTCAGCCAGTTTGCACCACTTTGGGAGAACCGGTTGTTAACTGTCTGAGCAGTTTGGTGAACTGGTTGCTGGAAGAAATCATTAGGGCAGAGAACCGGTTGTTAAATTATTTGAATCCCATCACTGGAAGGGACCTTTGAGGTCTTTTAGTGTCCAACCCCTTGCTCAGACTGGAAAACTTGCCTGTCCTGGTCCTTGGGAAATATTAGATAGGTAGTTAAAATACCAGGATGTTAAGACACAGAAAGATACATTCCAATGAATCACTCTGATGTCAACTCCCTAAAAAAAGCCTCAAGTAGGTACAGCAGGAACCAAATTTATTAAATCAATTCAGCTTAACTAAAACTTGTGCCCAATTCCAAAACATGCCATCTATCAGGATTATCTTGGATTCTGCATGCATGCCGAGAGTCTCCGGAATGATATTTTGCAAAGCTGGCTAGGGCCTTGCAGATATTTTGGGTAGCATCTAGTCATCTTCATTGACATTTAATGAATCAAATGAGGTAAATTGATGAGAACATATTATAAACTGGTTTCCAGATCATTAGTTAATATGAATGAGAGAACAATTCAAGAGATTTGAGGGAAAACAGAAAAGGGAAATTGAAGTCGGAGATGATAGCAGATCATCATTAGAGGTTGCTCTTTTGTTGGTTCCTAATTTGTAACTTTTCTTGGGGTTACCAGGAAGCCATAAACCACCATGGATGCTTTGGCAGGAAGTAAGTCCATAAATATGTTCGATGAAACCAAGATTGCAGAGCTATTCTCATTTCATTGGGCTGTGCTGCATTTTTGAGTTTCCTATGAGTAATAGTGGGATTGCTTCAACCACATATCTTAAATAAAGGCTTGCAAGAATGTTGGGTTCTGCTGGCCAGAGTACAGTACTTCTACACAAACACACACACACACACACACACACACACACACACACACACACCTTTTGTTGCCGGGCTCAGAGCAAATAATATTGTGTTCAAAGCAACCTGTGGTGCAAGAGGGCTACCGCACAGCAACAGAGCAATAATTTTTGGCAGCGTGTCCGTCAGGCATTTCAACATGTCCCTTGTTCTATAGATTTGCTTCATGTCTGGTTTTGAAATCGTGGAGTTGTAACAAGGCTGAAGAAGAGATAGCAGTCACAGGGAACATACATTCTCAGCAATTCCTTGTTTTTTTTATGGAAAGACTATTACATTCCATTTATATTAGCTGGAAGAAGAAAAAGAGCTGGTGGAAGATCCAAATAAAAGTAGAACTATAGGATCATTAAGACTAGGAATTGTTTAGGAACTTGCCATCTGCCAGAGTTTCTCAAATTTGGCTATTTTAAGGTTTGTGGACTTCAGCTCCCAGAATTCTGGGAGTTGGTCCACAGAAATTAAAAATGCCAAGTTTGAGAAACATCGAATTCTAACCCAGCTCAAGAAGCTAGTTAATATTTGTCACTTTGCAAACTTCATGGAGTTATAACTTGAAGTATTTTGAGAAAATTTCTAAACATATCAGAGGACTCTTCCCCAAGTGATTAAGCCTAGCTCTTTGAGTTCCTTTATGCATCATAGGTCAGTGTGTATCATCAGGAAATTCAGGGTTCAGTAGTAATTTTGAAGTGCTCCTTGTAAAACTCACTGTGTGTGTGTGTGTGTGTGTGTGTGTGTGTGTGTGTGTGTGTTTAGGTATCCATGGCAGCCTATCACACACACACAATATATTCCTCTTCATACATGACAGACTGTTCATTAGAACATAAAACCAAGAAAGCCAGTTAGTCTAGTGGTCAAGACATAAAACTAAAAACCAGGACTGTAAATTCTAATCTAACTTTAGGAATGAAAGCCAGTTCAATGACTTTGGACCAATCACCATTAATAAAATAAATGTTCTGGGACTTTAGAAAGCAAACAGACTAGCCCCTGTCAAACTCTGAGTTCTAGTCCTGCCTTAGGCATGAAAGTCAGCTCGGTGACTTTGGGCCAGTCACTGTTTCTCAGCCCAATTTACCTTACAGAATGATTGTTGTGGGGTATATAAATATAAAGAGGAAGAAGTACTATGAATCTTTAATCCTATAACTGTTTTATTTTGTTTCTGTGGTATTGCAAGCAACCAGAGTCATTTGTAGAGAGAGATGGGTGGCATACAAATTAAATTAAGGAATGAACAAAGAAACGAACAAAATTGTTGTCCACCTTGAGTTACTTAAAGAGGGAGAATAAATTACACACACACACACACACACACACACACACAGATACATACATATTTACAAGTATCATTACAAAGCCAGGTATTCCCCATCCCCATACCTGTACATTGGATTTTTATTTTCTAATGGAATAACTTTCCATCCAGGTCTGTTAAATTATATTCTGTTACTGTCAGCTTATTTCTCCACCATATCAAAATCATTTGAATTTCATTTCCATTTTCTAAAGTATTAGCTACCAATTCCATTTTTTATTAACTGAAATTTGATATGGCTTTCCTCCAGTTCTTCACCCATCGAGCACTGAAAAGTAGAATGCCTAGGACTATTGCTTGCAATACTTACTTAATATTTCTCTCCAATTTGAGTGTGTTTATATGTTCTTGCCTTCAATGAGCTTACCTACATTTGAGAAGGAAAAATAGAGCTAGGCAACAATAAAATCAGAGGAGACCAAATATAATTATTATAGTTTAATATAATCTACTTCCTGGATCTCACTTATAGATGTTAGTTAGTTTTATAAATATATGTTAATTCTGTAATTAAACATTATTTTGTTTATCATTTATCAAGGTAGCAATACCAATAGCATTTAGACTTATATACCACTTTGCAGTACTTTACAGCCCTCTCTGAGTGGCTTACACTGAGTCAGCATATTTCCCCCAATAATCAGGGTCCTCATTTTACCTACCTTGGAAGGATAGAAGGCTGAATCAACCTTGAGCCTGGTGAGATTTGAACTGCCAAATTGCTGTCAGCCGGCAGTCACCAGAAGTAGCCTGGAATACTGCACTCTAAACACTATGCCACTGTGGCTCAATGTTTGAGGCAGAATATATATGTAACAAATAAAAGAGAGCAACAAAGATGATTGGGGTACGGGAGGCTAAAACATATAAAGAACAATTGCTGGAATTGGGTATGTCTAGTTTAAAGGAAAAAAAGGACATGGGGTTACATGGTACCAGTGTTCCAATATCTCAGGAGCTTCTACAAAGAAAAGGGAGTCAACCTATTCTCCAAAGCATCTGAAGGTAGGACAAGAAGCAATGAGTGGATCAAGTGGAGAAGCAACCTTGAACTAAGGAGAAATTTCCTGACAATTAAAACAATTAATCAGTGGAACAACTTACCTCCAGAAGTTGTGAATGCTCCAACACTGGAAGTTTTTAAGAAAAGATTGGATAACCATTTATCTCAAATGATATAGGGTTTCCTGCCTGAGCAGGGGGTTGGACTAGAAGACCTTCAAGATCCCTTTCAATTGTGTTATTTTGTTACATTCTACTTGTGCTGATTTTTGACTACAGTTCAGGTACTCCTTGATTTACAACCACAATTGAACCAAAATTTTCTGTTGCAAGATGTTTGTTCAGTGAGCTTTGCCCCATTTTACTTTTCTTAATATAGTTCTTAAAAGAATCTGTGCAGTTGTTAAGTTAGTAACACAATTGTTATTGTGAATCTTATTTTACCATTGACTTTGCTAGTCAGAAGGTTGGAAAAAGTGATTACATGACCCTGGACACAGCAACCATCATAAATATGAGTCAGTTTCCAAGTGGTTGTAAGTATGAAAAACTGTCACAAGTTCAGTACTTCAAACAGTCACTAAATGAAGTGTTATAAATTGAGGATTACCTGTAGGTAAGAAATTTAATGAAGATTGTACCCTTTTTATAACAGACTCTGACAAAGGTACTAACATGTATCTGTAAATGTGAGCCTGACTTTCTGTTCCAGTGATTATGGTGAAGTTATTTCTTCCCCATAAAAACAGATTGGTTCATTCTGTCAATCTTTTCATGAAATAAATGTCTTGCAATGTTTTTATTTGGAAACAAGGCTTTTTCCATGCAGAATTACAGATTAACAATGCAGCCTTTTCAAGACTAATTAGAAGTTGATTGGCACTTACTCCCAAGTAACACTCTAATGAACCAGATAAATAAATCAGAGAAACAATTGGTGTTTTTTTTAAATGTTGGACCATTTGCATTCTTTGCTGGCCAAATCAGCACTTCTCACCACCTCTAGCATATAGCTATGGAAAAGGCATAAATAAGATGAACAAATGCAAAAACTGAACTGAGCCACAGATGAGACTAAGGTTTGAAGATCTGGATGGCTTTTCCCCTGGCCCCCTGTTTGAGTTTCAACACGTATGGGGGAAAAAATATCATTTTGAGGAAAGCACACCAGAGATTTATCATAGCATTTCAGCACCACTGGGAATGATAAGTCACACAGAATGAAAAAGTCACCTCCAAACACACTCTCCATATTCATTCACAACCTATCTGAATGTATTTAATTATGTGGGAATGTGGCCGTAATAAGAAGCATATGGTTGCAACTTTTAAAATCAAAGTTGGCAGTGATTTGAATGCAGCTGAAAAAAAAAGGCATTTTCTTCTTGGGTGAGAAAGAGATACCGTTAGGCTCTCACATGCTACTACCACAGAGTCTCTTGGTCACCTAACAGACAAACAAGAGAACAGAACCCAAAGCTATCATGGAAAGACACAATAAATTGCCTTTAATCACCCTTTTCTCTTTTAAATATTGCTAAGACTCTTCTCTATCTGGTTCGGTATCATTTTACCAGAATAGCTTGGTGCTGTGTTTTACTTTTATCAGCCCCTTTGAACTTATTTTTGCTTTGTTCACTTGAAAACAAAACAGCAAAGTATCCTTTTTTTTTGAAGAGAGATAAAGGAGGGGAGAAAGGGATGTCTGGTTCCCAGATGTCTGCATATCAACCAAACATGCAAATAAATAAATAATGGCTTCTTCAACTGTCAGCCACACTCTGGACATCTCTTTGGACATCTTTAACAGAACAGGACAGAATAACAGAGTTGGAAGGGATCTTCAAGCTCTTCTAGTCCAACCACCTGCTTAGGTAGGAAACCTTACACCACTTGAGACAAATGGTTATCTAACATCTTCTTAAAAACCTCCAGTGTTGGGGCATTCACAACCTCTGGAGGCAAGTTGTTCCACTGGTTAATTGTTCTAACTGTCAGGAAATTTCTCCTTAGTTCTTAGTTGCTTGTCTCCTTGATTAGTTTCCACCCATTGCTTCTTGTCCTGCTTTCAGGTGTTTTGGAGAATAGCTTGACTCCCTCTTCTTTGTAGCAGCCCCTGAGATATTGGAACACTGCTATCATGTCTCCCCTAGTCCTTCTTTTCGTTAGACTAGACATACCCAATTCCTGCAACCAGCCATTGTATGTTTTAGCCTCCATTCCCCTAATCAGTTTCAGTTTCAGTTTATTGGGATTTATATGCCGCCCTTTTCCCTGAGGGGACTCAGGGCGGCTTACAACCACAGGGGAGGGGAAGTGCAAGGTCAAAACAAACAATTAGTGAACAAAAGAAAAATGATAAAACACAACTTTCATTCAGCAATCAAACACTCGGGCGGGTGATTGGAAACCTATTCCCAGGCCTGCTGGGAGAGCCAGATCTTGAGGGCTGCGCGGAAGGTCTGGATCGTGGTGAGGGTGCGGATCTCCATGGGGAGCTCGTTCCATAGGGTCGGGGCAGCAACAGAGAAGGCTCTCCTCCGTGTGGTCGCCAGTCGGCATTGACCGGCTGATGGAATTCGGAGGAGGCCTAGTCTGTGCGATCTAATTGGTCGGTTTAGGGAGGTAATCGGCAGAAGGCGGTCTCTCAAGTACCCAGATCCACTACCATGGAGTGCTTTAAAGGTGGTCATTAGTATCCTGAAGCGCACCCGGAGACCAACAGGCAGCCAGTGCAGCTCGCGGAGGACAGGTGTAACGTGGGCGAACCGAGGTGCGCCCACTATCACTCGCGCGGCTGCATTTTGGACTAGCTGTAGTCGCCGGATGCACTTCAGGGGCAGCCCCATGTAGAGCCCATTGCAGTATTCCAGTCTGGAGATCACAAGGGCTCGAGTGACTGTTGTGAGGGCCCCCCGATCTAGGTAGGGCCGCAACTGGCGGACCAGGCGAACCTGGGCAAATGCCCCCCTGGTCACAGCTGACAGCTGGTGGTCAAAAGTCAGCTGTGGATCCAGGAGGACTCCTAAGTTGCGGACCCTATCTGAGGGGTATAAAATTTGACCCCCCAGCCTAAGCGTTGGTGTATTAGCCAAATTATTGGGGGGGAAACACAACAGCCACTCGGTTTTATCCGGGTTGAGCACCAGTTTGTTAGCACTCATCCAGTCCTTAACGGCCTCCAGACCCTGGTTCATCACGTCCACCGCTTCATTGAGTTGGCACGGGGCGGACAGATACAATTGCGTATCGTCCGCATATTGATGGTATTTTATCCCGTGCCTCCGAATGATCTCGCCCAGCGGTTTCATGTATATGTTAAATAGTAGGGGGGATAAGACCGAACCCTGGGGTACCCCACATGTTAGGGGCCTCAGGGACGATCTCTGCCCCCCGACTAACACCGACTGCGACCTGTCCGAGAGGTAGGAGGAGAACCACCGCAGAACAGTGCCTCCCACTCCCACCTCCCGCAGTCGTCGCAGAAGGATACCATGGTCGATGGTATCGAAAGCCGCTGAGAGGTCAAGGAGAACCAGGATGGACGTATAGCCTCCATCTCTGGCCCTCCAGAGATCATCGGTCAATGCGACCAAAGCGGTTTCTGTGCTGTAACCAGGTCTGAAGCCGGACTGGAAGGGGTCAAGATAGCTAGCTTCCTCCAAGGCCCGTCGAAGCTGAAAGGCCACCACCTTCTCAACAACCTTCCCGATAAAGGGAAGGTTGGAGACAGGACGAAAGTTGTTTAAGATGGCTGGATCTAACGATGGTTTCTTTAGGAGGGGTCTCACCACCGCCGTTTTGAGTACGGCGGGGAAGTGCCCCTCCCGAAGGGAGGCGGTGACAACCGCCTGGATCCAGCCATGTGTCACCTCCCTGCTGTTAGCCACCAGCCAGGAGGGACACGGGTCCAGAATACAAGTGGAGGCACTTACAGCTCGGATGGCCTTTTTTAATCATCTTTTTTTTTATCCTAATCATCTTTGTTGCTCTCCTCTGCACTCTTTCTAGAGTCTCAACATCTTTTTTAAATCATGGTGACCAAAACTGGATGCAGTATTCCAAGTGTGACCTTACCAAGATGTTATAAAGTGGCATTAATACTTCATGTGACCTTGATTCTGTCCCTCTGTTTATGCAGCATAGAACTGTGTTGGCTTTTTTGGCAGCTGCTGCACACTGCTGGCTCATATTTAAATGTTGTCCACTAGGGCTCCAAGATCCCTCTCACAGTTACTATTATTGAGCAAGGTACCACATATACTATACCTGTACATTTTGTTTTTCTTGCCTAAATGTAGAAGCCTTACCTTTTTCACTATTGAATTTCATTTTGTTAGATAAGCGCCCAATATTCAAGTCTGTCAAGATCCTTCTGTATCTTAAGCTTATCTTCTGGAGTGTTGGCTATTCCTGCTACCTTGGTGTTTTCTGCAAATTTGATGAGTTCCTCATCTATCCCCTGTTCAAAATCATTGATGAAGATGTTGAAGAGTATTGGGCCTAAAACAGAGCCTTGGGGTTCTCCACTGCATATTTCCCTCCAAATAGATGCAGTTCCATTGAGGACTACATAATTGAATGCACAGTCAACCAGTTACAAATCCATCTGGTGGTGATGCTGTCTAACCCACATTTTTCTATTTTATCTAGTAGTAGGTTATTTATCTTCAAGATGTAATTCCTAAAGGCCTAAGACTTCTAGACGGTTAGAAAAAAAAGTATGAATCAACCCAAGTAATAAACAGAAAGCACAGTTCCACTGATCTGGCTTATAATCTGTTTATTTGAAGGCAGGAAAAAGTCTTTGCTACATTCAGTGGTTACTGTAGTCAGCCCCACCCAAACCCAGAGTTGTTTGCATGGAGAAGTATTAGTACTCCATTGGACTTCTGCATTTTATCTGCTATTGCAGATTTGGCTAGAACATAATGTTCTGAATATTTGCTGCATGCAAATGTTGGCTAAGGTCTGTTATACTTTCCCTTCTTTCCCCAGTTCCAAAAATAAGAATTGCCCCACTGAGCTATTGCGGTTATTCTGATGGATAGAGATGATTGGGGATGATTGACACAGAATGGTAATGCTATTTTATTTTAATTATTCATGTAATTATTTTCCTAATGTCTTGGCCAGAACTCAAGCTGGTCTAGGTAGTACTTCTTCCTTCCATGTTTTCCTGCAAAAACAGCAACTTTGTGAGTTAATAAAGTAGCTTGTTTGAAATTAGGTTTCTATGGCTATAGATTGACTTGATCTTGGCTCTCTCCAGTTCTAATACCACACTTTCATTCCTATAGTATACTTCCTTTATGAACTAATAGAATGTTTGTAGGAAGAGTGCAGGAAGATTGACCAAAAGGGGAAAAGAAAAGCACCAGGAAAGGAACTTTAGACATCACCCTTCAGTACTTTTTTTGCCCAAATGTCTTTTAAAAAATAATAATAATAATTGCTCTAAAGTAGAACCATAGCTCCAATTGCTAACAGTTGTTCTGCTGTTGTTTTGAGAGAGTGCCTATTTGTTTATTTAGGTAAAGTTAAAGGTTCCCCTGCATATACATGCTAGTTGTTCCCGACTCTAGGGGGTGGTGCTCATTTCTGTTTCAAAGCCAGAGCCAGTGCTGTTCAAAGATGTATCTGTGGTCATGTTGACGGCATTACTAAATGCCAAATGTGCAGGAATCCCTGTTACTTTCCCATCAGAGATGGGTTGCTACTGGTTCGCACTGTTTCAGGCGAACTGGTAGTGAAAATTGCGATTGAGTGATCTAACCTGTAGGGATGGCAGGCTCACCACACCTCCAAACCAGTTTCCTGGTCACCGTGGCATATTTTTTGACATTTTTTAATGTTCTGTGTATGCGCAGACTTATTTACAGGCAAGTGCTCACGTGCAAATCACACACGCATCACACTGGCAATAATGCTGGCACAAACCAACCCCTGCTTCCCACCAAAGGTGGTCCCTGTTTTTCTTTTTGCATTTTTACATGCTTTCAAACTGCTAGGTTGGCAGAAGCCAACTGACCGAGAAGCTCAGCATCTTAGCCACTGAGCCACCGTGTCCCTCAAATTTATTTACTTATTTACTTATTTATTCATTTGTTTGTTTGTATCCTGCCTGTAGTATTTTTATACATAACTCAAGGTAGGGAGCACATCTAATACTTCTTCCTCCTCCCATTTTCCCCACAACAAATCTGTGAAATGAGTTGGGCTGAGAGAAAGTATCTGGCCAACATCACCCAGCTGGCTTTCATGACTAAGGCAGGACTAGAATTCACAACTTCCCCAACCCTAACCCTAATTATGAGACCAAACCAAATATTAGCAATGTGGTTATAGTGAGGCACAGCCTACGGGCCACCAGTGTCTTATTCCTGCCCCACGTACATAAACAATCAATGGACTGTTAGCGCCCTATGATCATACTCCAAATTTTGATAGCAAAATGGCTTAATATGAGTAGAATTACTTCAATCCCATTTTGAGAAGTGTTAAGGAGTGGAATAAGAATAGTTTACTCATTCCATCCTTGTTCTTAAACCTTCTCCCAAGCATGACAAGATGAATAATTTCAGCTACATCCTTCTGAAATATGAAATGAATAGAAGTCCTTTTTCTTAGTAATCCAGAAAGATAGAAGGATGAATTGTAGCCACCAACTCTTCAAAGACTTGGCCATTCTTTGCCCAAACCAAGTTTCTTTTTGTTCTTCCTTGCCATTGTCCCTTTCGGTGTCCTCTCTAAATAACAACTGTACAGGAAGAAAAAGGGGAAGCAGCACCTTGAAATAAGAAAAGTATCATGACACAGGCAGGAATTAATAGTAGGAATAATACTGGACCAATAATACCAATACCAATTACCAAGCAGTAATTAATATCCCAATAAAGGAACTACAAACTCAGTCAAACAACAGCCTCATCAAGGAGCAAAGCCATCTCCCTACTAGCACTGATGATGTTACCTAGTTGGATAATGAAATGTCTACCCAAAAAAATAAAACCCACCAAGGAGCATCAAAGACTTCAGAAAAGAATTATGGTTTAAAATGTGAGACGTTTCCACTATTTTTACTTCTCTTCTAATACTTAGTCATGTCTTCATTCCTGGACAACAATTGAACATAGCCAGTGGCTATCCTTTTACCAGCAGCAATTATGCTGTCACTGAGTCTTTGATTGGCCGTTGGGCCATATGACCATACTTTAATGGTCACTCTACATGAATTGGCTTTATAGTTCCTTTAGAATGAGTCTTCATGGTCAGCTCTCAGTGCAGATACTGAGGAATTATTTACAGCAATATCTATAGGATGAGTGATCAGAACATCAATGGGAGTGAAATTTGGTCAAATATCCTTGTTCTTCCCAGCATTAGAAAAAGTGGCTTCATTTTTGCCCAATGATACCATAGTGTTGGATAGGTGCATATCTTCCTATTCTGAAAGGCAGGAACCTTTGTGATTACAAGTGTAAAAGATGCAGGAGATATTTGTGGGAAGATCTGAGGGTCTTGATAGCCTGGAGCCAGTCTTCATTTTGGAGAAAACATAGACAAGATCAGGTTGCCCAGAATGAATAAAACAGAGGAAATTGTTCCGAGAGCACAAGCTTCAAACAATTTTCCACTTTAGCTTTAAAAGCTCCATTACCTTTTTCATGGATGAGAACTTATAGAAAGATTGCTACAAATTGACCTTTGGCAGTTCTTCATTTCCTTCAACTTTTCTTTTTTTAATCTGATAATCCTTAGCAGTAAGTAAGCATGACAGGAAGACCAAGTGGAAAATTGCAGATTATGAGGGCCAGCCTATGCCAAAAGAATCATGTCATAAATGTGCCATTATTTTGAGCAATATGAGAGGTAATTAAGTGATCAGGCTAAAGATGCTTTGGAACAGGTTTTTCCTGGAACAATCTCTTTGTCAAAAACAAAGAGGCATAAATCCCTCCAAGCTGTTTTCACTCACATTCTCATCAGTCCATCTTGAAGTCCCCTTTTACATTTACAATTTTTCTTCTCCAACATTTATCTGGAAATTGATGTACATTTCCACACATTTCTACCAATATTTTAATCAATGCAGACTTGGCAAACTATTGCAAATCTTTCTAAAGATCTACTAGCTGAGTTGTTTCTACCTTGAATCCAGAGGGGATTCAAATAATTTAACAACCGGTTCTCCCAGGGTCAGGTTGGCTGTTGTGGGAGGTATGGCCCACCCACACCCTCCAGCTCTCTCATACATGTGGGATGAGCCTCCCACAATGGCCAACCTGACCCTGGGTGAACTGGTTCTTAAATGTCCATCCTTTCCAAAAAGGCTATTTCTGAGGGTGCTTGTCTGCATGTTGGTCTTACAGGCTGTTTCAGCCTTTTGGACAGGATTCCTTTAAGGGGTGATGTTTTCGGGAAATGAAGACAGGGTTTACCATAGAGACAAGGAAAGCTCACATAGGAAGGTAAAGGATTGAGGAGAAGTGGAGGGAGGGATTCTCCCTCCCTGCGGAGCTGCGTGCAGGGGGTGTTGATCAGTCTGTGGGCAAAAGTGAGAGGGGCAAGGAATTAAGTTGGCAGCTTGATTGAAATTGGGCCCAATCTAGGGAAGACGTCAGGGTTTATTTGGCCAGGCAAATTATTACCTCCCCCCCAACTATCAAAGTGGATCCTGGGCACTGTGATGCAATGGAGAAACAGAAAACAGAGTGGCCAGAACAAGGGAAGGAGGAGGAACATGGAGAAGAAAGAGGAAAACAGCTTTCTCCTTCCCTCATGTTGGCTGCTCGGGAAGTTAACAGTGTTCTGTGTCCCTTCACCATTTAAGTCATGCCAGCCAGATGACCATGGAGACGTCTTTGGACAGCGCTGGCTCTTTGGCTTTGAAACAGGGATGAGCACCACACCCTAGAGTTAGGAATGACTAGCGCATATGTACAAATGGAACATTTACCATTACCTTTTATTGCTGTTAAATTTTGATGTTTTGGTTTGGTTTGGTTTAATTTTATTTGTATGCCGCCCTTTTCCCTGAAGGGACTCAGGGCGGCTCACAACTCAAAAAGGGAGGAGAAATACAAACAGAATAACAAAAACATAAAAAAGGAGGTATCTTTCCCTTACAATACACAGTATTAGGGTAATGTCATTGGATAAGTGATGATGATTCTTCTTTCTTTCCTATAAAGTCATAGTTAGTTTAGAACCAGAACTTTAAAAAGATGTTTCCTTCTGCATGAACTATTATTTATGATCATTACAGGTAGGCCTTAAATTATGACCGCAATTGAATTTTGATTCTAAGGAAGGCAATTATTAAGTAAGTCATGCCTGATTATACAACATTTTTTCCTAACCTTATTAAGTAAATCACTAGATTTGTGAAGTGAATTCCCCTCTTAGCTTGTCTGAAGCTGACTGAGTAGGTCACAAATAGCGATTGTAGGGACTCTGCAACCATTGTAAATACACATTAGTTGCCAAGCACCAGAATTTTGATCTTGTAGGAATAGGAGGGAAGGAAGGAAGACGTAAGGAGTGGAGGGTGGAAGGGAGAGAAAGAGAAGGAGAGGTGGTAGGAAGGGGAAGGGGAAGAGGAAGAGTAGGAATAGGGGAGAGGTAAGGGAAGAAGGAAGGGGAAGGAGAGAAGGAAGGAAAAAAGTAGTGAAGGGAGGGAGGAGAAAAGAAAGGGAAAATAAGGTGGTGTTAAAACAGGTAGATGGGATGGTAAATAAAGCAACCCAAACTTTATATTATAATTATTTAAATGGAATAATAAATGTATAAGAATGACAAATGTAAAAAAGAATAACTATATGAATGTGTACCTATAATTGTATGTAAGAGGATTAAAAATAAAGAAAACTTTTTTAAAAAAGAATTTTGATCTTGTGGCTGTGGCGATGCTACATCAGTCATCAGTACAAGGACTGGTTGTAAGTCGCTTTTTTCAGTACCATCATAACTTTCATTGGTTGCTAAATGTGTGGTTGTATCAGAAGTCCAGTTGAACAACTAATCACACAAAGAAGCTAGGTAGATGGATAACACAGACAGGGTCTATTGAACTGGCGTCATGGTTATGGAATTCTTTTCTGAGAAACTTAGATTAATAACTTGGAATTGTTGTGACACAGACAATCAGCCATGATTGTAATGATTTTTAATGATATTTAATGTTCTTTGTATGCACCTGTTATTTTATGATTGTTTGAGTCTTGGCTAGTTGCCTCCAAATCTCACTTCACATTCTTGGCATCATATGATATTCATTCATTTAGTCAAATCCATAGGCAATGCTTAAATAATTGCATGATTAGCACATCAACCCACAGCCACACATGATGTCTCGGTGAAATTTTCCACAATTTTAACCTTTAGTAGTTCTTCTGAATTCCTACATACGTACATATGGGGAAAGTTAAGCTTGTTTGTATTGAGGGAGAACTCCACATGAGAGAGCAATATTATTTATTATTTACTTAGTAGTCTACTATTTAGAAATGCAGTTCACATTATGCTACTGAACCTTTATCATTCAACAGCAGAATCTCCTCAGTGGGATACGATTCTTCTCTGCTACAATGAATAGCTTCAGGGCTACAGGATTGACTGAGACAGATGAAGGAATCAATGTGGGAAGAAAAAGGAGAAAGAGGAGGGGAGGGGAGGGAGGGAAGGAGGGAAGGGAAGGGAAGGAATAGATTCATGCAGATAAAGAAGACTGAAATTAACATTTTTTTTTCATGAGGGGAGATATTTCCTTTCCGTTTATTACAATGCAAAATCCAATTCCTCATTGATGGAATTCAGTATTCATCATTTAGAATTAAGAAACCCCTGAGTTAGTCTGGATCACTCTAGCTCAGAGGTTTCAATTGTTTGGGATATGATTTTAACCTGGAATTGTATTTATTTATTATTTATCAAGGATAGATAACAGGCTGTTTTATTTATTACAACAATAAATGAAACAGCCAGTGTAAAACTGGTAAAACTTCATAAAAATTGTGTGAAACAGTTCCAAGTAGCACTAGCAATAGCACAGAGTGCTTTACAACATTCTCTGAGAAGTTTGCAATGTCAGCATATTGCTCCCAACAAATCTGGGTCCCCATTTTACCAACCTTGGAAGGATGGAAGACTGAGTTAGGATCGAACTCCAGGCAGTGGGCAGAGTTTGCCTGCAATTCTGCACTCCAACATTGAATTACAAAGGTTCCTATGTCTTTCAGGTCTGGAAGATACAATAAACTTGTGTTCAACTCATGGTCAACCACTGAAATAAAATTACCAATCTAAATGCAATCACCAGAGAGTAGGACCAGGAGATGTATTTTTGAGGAGCCATGATTGCATCCTACCTTCAGAATACAAATCCATGTGATTATGATATTTCTTTTCAGATGAATTTGATTTGATTTGATTTGATTTTATTAATATTTGTAGGCCGCCCTTTTCCCTGAGGGGACTCAGGGCGGCTCACATAAAATCAGGGAGGGGGAATAACAAAACAATGACAAAGACACATATAATAAAAGTAATAAGCAACATACATTCATCATTCGGGAGGGGCGGCTATCCTTGTCCCCAGGCCTGACGGGCTAGCCAGTTCTTAAGGGCTGTGCGGAAGGCCTGGACGGTGGCGAGGGTACGAATCTCCACGGGGAGCTCGTTCCAAAGGGTCGGGGCAACTACTGAGAAGGCCCTCCTCCTTGTGGTTGCCAGCCGGCACTGGCTGGCCGATGGAATACGGAGGAGGCCCAACCTGTGAGATCTAATTGGTCGCAGGGAGGTAATTGGCAGAAGGCGGTCTCTCAAGTATCCGGATCCACTACCATGTAGGGCTTTATGGGTGACTAATAGCACCTTGAAGCGCATCCGGAGATCCACAGGTAGCCAACGCAGCTCGCGGAGGATAGGTGTTATGTGGGTGAACCGAGGTGCACCCACAATCACTCGCGCGGCCGCGTTCTGTACTAGCTGAAGTCGCCGGATGCTCCTCAAGGGCAGCCCCATGTAGAGCACATTGCAGTATTCCAGCCTAGAGGTCACAAGGGCCCGAGTGACTGTTGTGAGTGCCTCCCGATTCAGGTAGGGTCGCAACTGGCGCACCAGGCGAACCTGGGCGAATGCCCCCCTGGTCACAGCCGTCAGGTGGTGGTCAAACGATAGCTGTGGATCCAGGAGGACTCCCAAGTTGCGAACCCTCTCTGAGGGGTGTAAAATTTGACCCCCCAGCCTGAGTGATGGAATGTTTGTCGAATCTTTGGGGGGAAAACACAACAGCCACTCGGTCTTTTCTGGGTTGAGCACAAGCTTGTTAACCCTCATCCAGTCCATAACGGCTTCAAGGCCTCGGTTCATCACGTCTGCCGCTTCATTGAGTTGGCACGGGGCGGACAGATACAACTGGGTATCGTCCGCATATTGATGGTATCTGATCCCGTGCCTACGGATGATCTCTCCCAGCGGTTTCATGTAGATGTTGAATAGTAGGGGGGATAAGACCGAGCCCTAGACATGGTTGTGGGTGTGTATAGAGGAACAGTTTGTCATTACTTTCTTCAGGGATGTGTTTTTTTTTTGACACCTCAGTTTAATCTAAACTCTCCATATTCCTAGTGCAATATTAATACCACCCAAGTATTAATAAGATCCCACCATATTTACCATATTTTTGGAGTATACAATGTTCTGAAGTATAAGACCCACCTAGCTTATGGGGAGGGAAACAAGGGGGAAAAAATCTGCCTCTGCCTTCCAGCAATTTGCTTCCTTGCAGCAATCAGCAAATAGTACAGACAATGTACACTGTTTGTGGTGTTACATTTCAGACTATACTTTTACAGATGCTGTTAAAATTGTTGGGGCTTTCTGGAAGTATACATTATTCTCTGCTATTTAACAGAAAATACAATAGCACTGGGCCTCTTCAGATCAAGCATTTACTTTAAAAAGCATCTTCATTTTGTTAAGTTGTCTAGAACAATAATAAAGCAGTCTTTAAAAATAAATCTAATAATTTGAACATACTATAGGCATGTTTATATTTATTGACGTGCCTCCTTGCAGCAAATAGAAAACAGCCTGTTTCAGTTTAGCCTGATTAGAAGAGGAAAAAAATCTGCTTCTGACTCCCAGCAATTTGCCTCCTTGCAGCAAACAGCGCACTTCACTTTCAATTTCAGTTTCGGCACGGGCCTCTTGATGATCAGCTGCTTCAGGCTGCAGGGATTGGCATAGCCTATTGCTGCCTCCGCAAGCTCCATTTTCTCCGTTTACTTCAAGGAGGTAAATTGCTGGGAGGCAAAGGCCAAAAGATGGGGGCCGGTGGGTGGGCAGGGCTACATTCAGTGTATAAGACGCACCAAAATTTTTGCCCTCTTTGGGGGCGGGGAAGGTGCACCTTATACTCCGAAAAATACGGTAGCTGTTGAGCCAGACAGAATGAAACATACAGTTTGTGCATCTGTATTTAAAAGTCCTCATTGGACTCTCTATATCAAAGACGTATTTGAATTCCTCTTATGGTCCCAATGAGCCTCTGTCACCTCCAACCTCCCTGGGCTATTTGATTTTGGGATTTCCCCCCTGGAATCATGTAGTTGTATGCACAATGCAGCTCTTTGCTTCCTGTTCTTTTGAACATGCCACTGAAATCAAAGATTGAAAACAGCTGATGTGTACAATAGGTGGACAACTTATCGTGCAAGGCAGGAAACGGATTGCCAGTTTCCTACCGCAAGAGGAAAACAACAAATTTGAGGGCATTCCTGAGTAGAAAAGGAAACTCCATTATGTTTCCTCTCTTCCCCCACCCTGACCTGTAGCAGATTTTCTTAGTTAAATAAAAAAAAAATGTAGAGAAGCATAGAATTAACCCTGAAGAAAAAAGCAAGAATGGTTAGTTAAACATGTATTTAGCCTTGGAAAGGAGATAAAGGTGGAAAAAAATTAAAGATAACCCCACCTTGCTTCCTTTTACTCGAAGAGGGAGCAGAAGGAAAGTTTTCAGGATTCTCTTGTTATACCTTTCAACAATACAGCAAACCTTGTGGAGTCTATTTATTAACCTAGCTGACCTTGGAAGGCTGACACACTGCTAAAAACAGCCATTTAGCTGCAACATTTCAGAAATGGATGCTAAGGGGCCCTAAAAGCTACAACAATGGGACTGGGATGCATTTTAGCTGCAGATGCCCAAATATTATAATGCCATACTTGTGTTCCTGAGGTGGTCCCACTCTTTCACGACATCAGTAATAAAATGTCCATTTGGTTCAACAAAACAACACCATCAGCAAAGAAAAATGCAGCAGACCAAATGTGTATTTGATAAGTGAAGTAGGGTACAGGTTCCCCTCACACAAGCATTCTAGTGGTTCCCAACTCTAGGGAGCAGTGCTCCTATCCATTTCAAAGCCAAAGAACCAGGGCTGTCTGAAGATGTCTGTCCGAAGGTGGACAGACATATATATAGTGTGTGTGTGTGTGTGTGTGCGTGTATGTGTATATGTATATGTGTATATGCATATGCATATGTATGTATATATGTGTGTGTGTTTGTGTGTGTGTGTGTGTGTGTGTATGTGTATGTATGTGTGTGTATGTATGTATGTATGTGTATACACACACACACATACATATATACACACACATACATACACATAGATACCATATTTTTCAGAGTATAAGATGCACCATTATTTTGAAGAGACTATTTTTTTAAAAAAAGTGTTTGCATTCTGCTGACCTCCCAAAAACAGCCTGTTTTTCATGAAAATGGGTCCATTTTTTGTCAAAAAAGGGCATGCATAGCCTGTAGGAGGCTTATGGAGTGTGGCTGGGGGTTGGGGGGCAAAAACAAGACAAATGGCCCATTTTTCGCTCATTTCTGCCCTCCCCAGCCCCCAAGAGCACTCTGGAAGACCCCTAAAGGCTATGCACAGCCATTTTTGCAAAGGGGGCGGGGTTTTGGTAGGCCAAAAATGCTGTATTCAGTGTATAAGACACACCCAGATTTTCACCCTCTTTTTTGAGGGAAAAAGGTGTGTCTTATACTCCAAAAATACTGTACATACACATATATACATTCAAACATACATATACCCCTATTGATAAATAGAACTTGCTTAAACTGAATAATTTTATGAACAATGTTCTATTCTGAGAGAAAGGCCCCCTAAAGCAAAGAGCACCCCAAAGTTGCTCTCTCATCCATATCAGAAAACCTATCACTAAGGTCAAAATATGGACGAGAACATTTTCATCTTGCCTTGCAGTATGAGCTGGCTAGGATGTATTGATAAGGTCTCCTGGACAGAAATTATTGCCTCAAATATCCAAGGTTAAAAATAACTTCAAACAGTATCTCTAGGAACAGTGTAACCTCTGTAGCCCTTCCAGGGCAGATGTAGAATATCCTGAAAGGAAATGCCCACCAGGACTCTCATTAGCATATCTTATACTAATTGCAACTTCTAACATATCTTCCAAAGGGTGCTTGCAATGAAGACAGTTCTCTGGAGATCCTGTAAGATACAGAAAGTCCTCCATTAAAGTTGTAACTTTGCATATCAGTTGTACATGAGCAAATCCAACGTAAGATTTATTGAGCCCTATTGCAACACCATGACTCTGTACAATACATTAAATCCTGATGTGGGTAAATTAAAAACCATTTGAGGACCCATATGTGCGCAGTCAAAAAAGTGACTTAACATAATGATCTAATTTACATAAAATGCCAAAAAGAGCGAGCGAGCGAGCGAGAAAATCTTAGAATTCCCCTTGTTTGAAAAAAACAAAAACAAATCTTACTCAATTCATTTTTTTTTTCATAATCTAATGTATTGCAAATCTAAACTATGGCTTGTCCAAGTGCCTATGCATAGTTCAACAATACAAAGTTTTTATGATATAGGAATATCAGGTTTATGCAATATTCATGTTTCATCTAGGTAACAAATGAAAAACAAAATACAGCACAGCCAACAAAATCAGAAAAAAGATATAGGTCTATTTAAGGTCAGTGGTGTGTCACCAGTTCCATTTGTTGTTGTTTTTTAATCAGTGTTGACATCATTTAGAAAATCATAAGTGTTTGAAAATCTCAGGACATCATTTCCTTTTGTAATAGAAGATTTTCAAAATGCGCACTGAATCATAAGGTCATGAACAACATTTGCTCATTCCAATGTGTTCAGAGAATGGGTATCCCATTATAATGGATAATTTGTTTCCAGTATATAAAGATTTTATGTTTGGCAGGTATTGAATATAGGATGGGATAAGAAATGTATGAAGATCAGACTTCGGTAGAGAATGATTAAATAGAAACACTAGAAACAAATTTTTAAAAAAATTCATTGGATAAAGTGTTACATATTTTCTTAACAAATACATGCGCCATTCTATGTAACAGTATTCCCCACTATTTTTAAGTCTTTTTTTTTGTAATTCCTGCTTGTGCTATAAATTAATGAATGACTAAATGAAAGAGCATTGCTGATTACAGCATGTGTCTAGTGCAAATATTTGAATGGATTACCTGCTTGCACATGTTTACATTTCACAACTTTATTTCTTCAAATATTCCACTCCTTCTTCCCAGGAACACTTATCTTAAATTCATTAGAATTTTTTGAAAACTAGCCATTCTTTTTTTCTGAACAGATAACAACACAAAAGGTTAAGATGTTGAGCTCATTGAGCTGAGCTCAATTTGAGATGTCTACATGAACATGTCCATTTGGCTTTTAAAGCAAAAATATGAAACAAACATTGTCTCCTCCCCCTCCTCTCCTCCTCTTCCTCTCTACATTCTTCAGATATTCTGAAGGTGTCCAATCTAAGCATGAATATATCTGATGTT
Organism: Thamnophis elegans; assembly: GCF_009769535.1. NCBI lineage: Eukaryota > Metazoa > Chordata > Lepidosauria > Squamata > Natricidae > Thamnophis > Thamnophis elegans. The sequence goes on along the minus strand of NC_045558.1, from coordinate 16,525,184 downwards.
TTCTTAATTTTTCAAGATCAAACATGGTATGGAGTAATGTGTTTCTTCATTTCTTAAAATGATTTTGGGAATCACTGCTTCTCAAGCTGCAAAAATGGCTACCTCCTATAATAAATGCCATAATGCATCGCAGAGATCATGGGCATTTGTGGTTCTCTTCATTCACACCAATATCAGTTTTGTACGACAAACACTAAAAATGAAGTCACTGTATTTCCACCCCACCCCCACTCCAAGTGTAAGGACTTTCACTCAGATGGAAAGCTGGGGGCAGGAACACTCTTCTGCATCACACTCTGTCTCGATGCTAGCTGGCATCAAAGAGATTCCCAAGGATCTGTCAGGTCTTATCTCTCTTCACAGAGATGCATTTTCCATCTTCCACAGTCTTCCAGGCCAAAGTGCTGAATATAGTCAAATCTGCAAAATAGATATTTTGCATCTGACTATCTTCTTTACACAATGCTGCTTCAGCATTAAAAGATGACAAATTATCAGGGTTTAGTAGCAGAAATCAACAGCCATCAAAGTTTACCCTGTCATAATTTCTTTTTGTCAAAGAAGAAACATTCAGATCCCTGATTAGTAAATGTACCTCAAGCATCCTTTTTTTTAACCTCTATAATCATTCTACAAAAGTTAATGATGGATCCCTTTCAAACATAGCAACCAGTGGCAAAACTCTTGAATTAGGGGAATGCTCAGGTTGAACACATCTTGAGTACATGAATTGTTCTTCAGTTTAATTTATCATCAACCCAGAATGGAAGCTACTCTCAAGATCCCAAAGAATTAATTAGAAATTAGAGTTGGGATAGAATATTTAGAAAGCTGCTTAACCAGGTTATTTCCAGGCTTCCATGAAATATAAAAGAAGTAATGTTAGACCTTGAAATAAAGGTATTTTGGCATAATGGGCCTATATCAAGGTTGTTCCCTCAAAATGGCTTGGAACAGGTTTGGCCAGTGAACAAATGTTCATGAAAATATGCTGGTGAGGCTTTCTCTGCCAATCTTCTAATTCCCCAGAATATTTCTACCAATCTAATTTACCTTTATTTTTTCAGTGAGCAGCAAATCATTGGGCCTACACCCTCTGACATTCTTTATTTTTAAACCAATCTTAGAACAATTCTTGAAAATAAATATAATACTACAAGTTGATGTTTTCTTTTGGCAGAATTATGGACAACCCAAAGTCTTGCACATGTTTGGTGATTTGGCCATTTTTATTCAACCCAACATAGATATTTTGGTTTACTCATCTGATATTCTTTAGGTATTTAATGGATGCATTTGTTAACACCATAAGAAATGAGTTTGCTTCCAGCTTTGAAATTAAGGAATAGCTTTCACTCTTTGATTCATCTGAAAACTATACAGCACTCCCAGTAACCCTTTCAACAAGAAATCCAGATTGCCCAGTTAAACCTGGTATAAAAACACATACCTTCATTCTACACAATGCATTTGTTGTCTTTTAAGTGTTACGAATGGACAAGTTTGTAGATGAAGGCTGATTAGTGGGTTTGTGACTCAGCATGGCTTATTCCTGTATGATTGTATATGGATTATGCTTTTTTTTTGTATCTGAGAGAGAACCTCCTATATCAAGGTGAATGATTCAAAGGTATGGGAAGGAGTTATGTACAAAATCAGCTTTGAATATGTAAGACAAAACCTTAGACAGAATTCATAACTCACCAATCTACCATCAATGAATGTTTAACGAAGGAGTGATTATCCTCAGACAACCCTGTTTCTGTCTCATGCATCTCTGTGTTTCATTCTAGCATCAATGGCAGTGTTGCACAATGTGTAATATCCAAAGCCCCTACGTGGTGATTGTAGACCTGGGGGAAAACCATCTGCAAACCCAAAACCAGACCAGCTAATAAATAGATATGCCCAGTATAAACGAACAAAAATTGATTCATATTTTTTCAATAAAGGATTGTATAACTACTTTTATGGACATCTGTAAATCACCATGAGTCCACATGAAATCAGCACCATACGGATATTTCGATTAATGATTTCCAAACGTAAATTAATTTCAAATTATGTTAATTTTATACAGTTAAATATTGTTACAGTTAGTCCTCAATTTATAATAATTATGATGATCAGAATATCTGCTGTTAAGTGATGCGGTTGTAGAGTGTAATTCCATGTGACAACATCATAGGGGCAGAAATCCCTGCAATCCTGTCATCATTAAGCAAGGGCTCACTTGGCCATGTCCTGCGACTTCCTGCTGGCTTCCCACAAAGTCAGTGGTGAAGCTGGAAAGAAGTTGCAAGCTATAAGATAGCTTCCAAGCAGGGCAGCAGGGAAGTGAATGCTATGGAATGCAGGTGGACTAAGGAGGGGGTGTTAAGATATCAAGTGAGCACCAAGTAGGCAACTGTTTTTCATGCAGACCTACTAAATGCCAGGTGACACACCAAAGATAGACAGATACTTGCTGTTGTATCAATCTTCCCCTGAGCTAGCATTTGAAGGCAGGGTGCCCTAATTGGGGATAAAATAAGTACCCCAAGGTTCTGTTTTAGGCCCAATATTCTTCAACATATTCATCAATGATTTGGACAAGGGGATAAATGGGGAACTCATCAAATTTGCAGATGTCACCAGGCTAGCAGGAATAGCCAACATTCCAGAAGATAGGCTTAAGATACAGAAGGATCTTGACAAACTTGAACACTGGGCATATCAGGGGTGGGTTCCTGCCAGTTCTCACCTCTTCTATAGAAGAGGTTCCACAAATCTACAGTGCCGTTTAGAACCGGTTCCAGCTCCCTCCCCCTGCCCGTCCGCACCAAGCTTGCCCCGCCTGCCCCTCACTGATTGGCTGGATCACCAATCACCCTGCCCACCTCTAACAGTCCTATCTAAACCTTAAAGTCTTAAAGCTGTCAAGTTTGAACATCCCTGGATTTTTTTCTAAAGGGTTAGGGTACAAGGGTCTTGTAACTTGACAGCTTTAAGACTTGCACACTTCAATGTCAGAGTTCCTGAGCCAACATGACTGGAGGAGGAATTCTGGGAGTTGAAGTCCATAAGTCTTAAAGCTGTCAAGTTTGAACACCCCTGTTTTTTCCCTCTAAAGGGTTAGGGGTGCAAGGGTCTTGTAACTTGACAGTTTTAAGACTTGCGTGCTTCAAATACCAGTTTCTGAGCCAACATTTTGGTTGCTAAGAAAGAGCATTGTTAAGTGAGTTTCACCACATTTTAAAAGTTGGTCACGGCCACCCAGTTACATGAATGCCAAGCCACTCCCACTCAGTCACTTGGCTGGCAAGCCACTCCCACCCAGTCACATGGCCGGCAAGCCACTCCCACAAAGCAGGCCACACCTACAGAAGAGGTTCTAAAACATTTTGAAACCCACCACTGGGCTATATCTAACAAAATTAAATTCAATGGTGAAAAAAGTAAGGTTCTACATTTAGGCAAGAAAAACAAAATATATAGGTACAGTGTATATAGTACCTTGCTCAATAATAGTAACTGTGAGCAGGATCTTGGAGTCCTAGTGGACAATTACTTAAATATGAGACAGCAGTGTGCTGCAGTTGCAAAAGAGCCAACACAGTTCTAGGCTGTAGAAACAGAGGGACAGAATCAAGATCATGTGAAATATTAATGCCACTTTATAATGCCTTGGTGAGGCCACACTTGGAATACTGCATCCAGTTTTGGTCGCCATGATGTAAAAAAATATGTTGATTCTAGAAATAATTCCGAGAAGAGCAACAAAGATAATTAGGGGACCAGAGGCTAAAATATATAAAGAACAGTTGCTGGAACTGGTTATGTCTAGTTCAATGAAAAGAAGGACTAGGGGAGACATGATAGCAGTGTTCCAATATGTCAGGGGTTCCCACAAAGAAGAGGCAGTCAAGCTATTCTTCAAAGCACCTGAGGGTAGAAAAAGAAGCAATGGGGGGAAAACTAATCAGGGAGATAATCAATCTAGAATTAAGAAGAAATTTTCTGACAGTTAGAACAATTAATCAGTGGAACAACTTGCCTCCAGAAGGTGCTCCAACACTGGAAGTTTTTAAAAAGATGTTGGATAATATTTGTCTGAAGTGGTGTAGGGTTTCCTGCCTAAGCAGGATGTTGGACTAGAAGACCTCAAAGTTCACTTCCAGTGTTGTTAAATTATTAAGATTGAATTGTTAAGTCAATAGCCCTCCAAAGACCTGCCTCCCAACTTAGTGGTCATCAACGCATCTTCTGACGTAATCCAAGGGTTAATGATGTATTCTGAAAAGGAGTATCAAAAGGTTTGGCATTTGCCTGGAAGAGAAACTGGAGCTTTGCAATAAATGAAGCTCTTTTTAGATACGTCTGTACTCATTTCCATCAAAGCAAACACCACTGCTGTGGATCATGTAATTCTACCCCCTATAGTAGATACATTTTTTTGAAAGTTGGGAGAGACCTCTGCATGTTGAAAACAACAACAACACCCCTTCCTTCCTTCTTCCTTCTTCATGTGACACTGATTTAAGCAATTGCCGCTATAGTAATAGCTATTTGTAAAACCAAAGGCTGGTTTGCAGCACCCGAGAGCTAATGAATGAAGCAATGAATTATGCAAAGTGACTGCCTGTTTTTCTGTCATTTATGGATCTGGGGTTTGTATAAAAGTTTTTAGTAATATTATTTATTTATTTAGACTATAGCATATCATACAGGGACCAGCAATATACATCAATGTTTCAACTAGATTAGTAGAACCAATAAAATATAAATGTTAAAAAGATCTATGTTCAAATACCAGTGCCATCTAACCATTTAAGCGCAGCATAGTTTATGTGGGGGGAAAAATCAGATATAGAAGCAATATATGTCCTCAACTTATAACTGGTCATGGTGTGATCTACAGTTTGAGGTGGGACCCCACATTTGCACTGAGTGGGAGGATAAAAGTAAATGTAAAGGGTTAGGCTCACAAAAGAGCTAAAAGAGGAATCCAAATATTATTCAATATGGGATTTATGGTATAATTGGCTAGAGGAAAGAAGAAGAAAAAGTAGGAAAGCAATAAAGAGAAGAAGAAAGATCAAGAAACTACAAAACAAATGCAAAACCGGAGAATGAATAAGAGGTGGAAATACAAAATAGACTGTAGACAAAAATAGTAGGAAATAAGAGACATAAGATGACTTAAATGTATATAAAGGTTGTTATATATGGAACTGATAGAAAAGATATATGAAACAAAATATGTAGATAGATAAATAGATAGATAGATAGATAGATAGATAGATAGATAGATAGATAATGATGATGATGGATGGATAGATAGTAGATGGATGGAGGATGGATAAATAGAGATAGATAGATAGATAGATAGATAGATAGATAGATAGATAGATAGATAGATAGATAGATAGATAGTTAGTAGATGGATGGATGGATAAATAGATAGAAATAGATGGATGGATGGATGGATGGATGGATGGATGGATGGATGGATGGATGGATGGATGGATATGGGTATGGGTATGGGTATGGGTATGGGTATGAATATAGATATAGATATAGATATAGATATAGATGATATAGCTATAGCTATAGATATATAAGATTTACATGTACAGACAAAGGAAACACAATGGATATGTAAAAGAAGTATAATGTGTTGCAAAGACGTTATGTTTGTATAAACAAAATTTAAAAAATAATAAAAAAGTAAAGGTAAAGTGTGCTAGTTTTTCCTGACTCTAGGGGGCAGTGTTCATCTCTGTTTCAAAGCTGAAGAGCCAGCGCTGTCTGAAGAAGGTCTGCATGGTCAGGTGGCCTGCATGACTAAACACTGAAGGCACATGGAACGCCGTTACCTTCCCACCAAAGGTGGTTCCTATTTTTCTACTTGCATTTTTACGTGCTTTCAAAGTGCTAGGTTGGCAGAAGCTGAGACAAGTAACGGGAGCTCACTCCATTATGTGGCACTAGGGATTTGAACCGCTAAACTGCTGACCTTCTGGTTGAGAAGCTCAGCATCTTAGCCACTGAGCCACCATGTCCCATGGGGTGGGGGATACCATGCCCCATTTATACAGTGAGTCCCAGCTGGTGCCATGTAGGGTACGAATCCTATTTCAGGATTATCCATTGCTAACATGGTAGTTCAAACCATGGCATCATTTTTATGGGGTCCTTTCTATGTCTTCCTGTAACTGAGCATTCAGTGACCCATTTGTCTGGCAGCCAGATTATTCTGTACACTTTTCTGGCTTTCAAAATACATGGCAATGCAAAAAAATCAGTCCATTTCAAACCCAAATGCAAGTCAGATCAGAATACACTAATATTATAGTTCTTATAGTTATTTATTTAGAAGAATATGTAACGGAACACAAGGAGATCTCTGTTGAATCAAGCTAAAGGACCATTTCATTCAACTTGAATTTGACCCAATGGCAAACTTGTAAAACTCACAAACCTGGATTGGGGGAGATAATATATTCCGCTGTCATTTTCTAGAACCTCAATTAAAATATGATACTTGGGTTTTAGCAGCCATCAAGATTAATAGCCATTGATGGTCTAATCTTTCATGACTTCAGTTCATTCTCCTTTTAAAATCCTCCCACTGCATAGTCCCCATCATCCTGACCATTTGGCTCACAGGCTACACGAATTAATGTATTCAAATTCTGTACTCATCATTTAACTTTATAGGTCATAAAGCTAGGATCTCGCATAACTGCCTGCCCCATTTCTCTGATATATAAGTGCTTGTCTTGTAGTGCATCCAAAAGATATACTGTACAAACTTCTGAAGAATTGCTTCAGATATGCACATTTGTCACAAGATGGTTTCACCATCAATGATGTGACTGAGCCATAAATGGACCAAAGGTCACAAGTGATACCATCCTCAAACACAATTTTTTTCCAAAAGAAAACAGTGCCCAGATTGAGATGAAGTGATGTGTGGGCATAGGTGAAAAACTGGGTTATTGGATGCAGGGTAATTCATTAGAGGAAAACATTATTTCTGCTACAAGTGACATAAAAATGAAAATAAATATTGCAAAGTGGCTTCTTTTTCCCCCTTTTTCAAAAAATAGCCCTTTCCTGTCTCACTGTCTGCTTCAAGATAGGGCCCTGTTGTCTTTTTGTCTCTCCTTCATTATAAAAAGCTGTCACCATCTTTGCCCCAGCCAGCCCTTAATAATATGGGTTGACCTTTTTTCTTACTCCATATCTTTCAATATATTTCAGTGTAAAATTAGATTTGCTTTTTCTTCAGGAGGAACAGATCCAGTTTGTGCCCTTTGCCTGGTCAATATTTTGCAAAGGGTAGCAAATTTGAGGCTCGCCATTAGAACTGTAAGCCAGGAGCATCCTAGAAGGGAAGAATAAGGAGGTGAATATAGTACTGTAAGACCTCAAAAGCAATGAATGTTTCCTGTTTTCACTCTTTTTGTTTAATATTTCTACACAATGATTGAGAGAACTTTCTCCCATGACTCTTTAGGCGCTTCCATCACAGGCCAGAAACATGAGATCTCAAATCACAGGTTATACAAAGGAAGTTGAAAATGAGGAAGAAGAGAGTCATTTTCAGGTGATCATTTTCATGCAACGTTCAACAGGGATTGAGACTGGATAGAAGAAATCCGTCACATGAACCAATTCAACAGGAAGTTTCATGACAAGCAAAGAACATGACAGGAGGGTTGTGACACCAAGATCTGTCTCAATATGTTCATGATCACCCAAACGTATGAGTAAAGCTGATCTTTTGGAGAAAATAGTGAGTAGAACTTTGTTACCTTCACTCAAAGCTTGGGACATCCAACTGATGAGTTTAAGGAGAAGGAGATGACTAGGCTAAACCCAAGGGAAGGGTCAGAAGTCCCTGCCATGCCTGCAAGAGATCTAAGTCCAAACCACCTTGAATGCTTCTCAATTCCTGCTCATTTCCCTTGACCATTAATAGCTCAGATTTTATAGAAAGCTTAAGCTTGCAATAAATCTTTATACTCATTTGAACTGCCTGAATTTCCTGATTTCCCCGAAGTTTGACATTCGGTTTAACAATTAGTTGTTATTAACAAAATAAGCAATGGTCTCCAGTAGTTTTAGTTCCACTAAATGAGTATTCTGAAGGAATCAAAATGGTGAGAAATTACCATATTTCTCACCCACCAAAAGAGAAATTGGGAAAACTTCACTTCTGTTTGTCTACTTATGAACAAGTGCTTGGTATCTGAGTCATGCCAACATGGTCATTGGTTGCTTTGATATGGTGATGGTCAGTTGTTGGTGGGCCTCTTCTATGGCACTGATGATGTTACCTACTTTGGTAATGAAAGGTAAGGAAGAAAACCACCAAGCTCAGAGAGCATCAAGGACCACATCTCTTTCACTCCTCATGGCCATGGTCTTGCAACTTCCAACACATGATTCAGTGTTTCTGAGACATCATCTCCTTCCTTAAGATATGTTGAAACTTTGGCAGTGGTTTGTTCTCCAAGCTTGTTTCAGTTTAGTTTCTGAACATTTCATTATTAGACTAAGTAACATTATTAGCAGGATTTTCATGTCCCATTCTCCTTATCTTATAAACATCTTGTCAATGTAGTCAGTTGGTCGTGGGATTGGTTGTTCGTTTGGAGCTATGTTTAAATTCTGAGCAGCTGATTGGTTGAGACTGCTGTAGGTTTCTGTGCTGAAGAAAGCTCATGTACAGCTGCATTGACAGAAGTAAGTGGAAAGTTTCCTTTAAGGACAAATTGATTCCTAATGCCTCCCTGGCTAGAATAACACATGCAGTTTTCTTAGCAATAATAATGAAGTATTCTACATTAATCCTGCTTAATGATCAGCTGCTTAGTAGCTGTTTGGAGTTATGACAGCAATCCAAAAAGTGATCCAGTTTTGAAGTTCTGATAGTCGTGCATATACATCCCAGTGGCCAGATGATTGCATTTTGGGCACTTGTCAAGTTACTTGCTGTTTGCAGTGCCCTGAAGTCATATTATCATTTGACATTTTTTTTTGACGTTTTTTGCCAATTTCTAATATTTACTTCTGGCTTCCTGGAAGAGGCAGAAAGATGTTTCCAGGAAAAACTGCCCATTGGATAAAACAATTTCCCTTAAGGATACTGTTTGCTTAATAACTGCCATGTTCATTTAATGACCTCCACAAAAAAAATCACGTGTGAACACATGGTGACCTACTTAACAACTTCAATGATTTACAACTGTAATTCTGGGCTCGAGTATGGCCATAAGCCAAGGACTACCTATATTCTTTTCTGGCTATTTATGTCAACTTCCCATTATAGCATAGTACAGTGTTTCACAACATTGCTAGCATTACTGGCTGCAAAATTTTGGAATTTGAAATCCAGACATCTTAAAGTTATCACGGTTGACAAACACAGCCATAGTTCCTGAAATTTGCTAGTAGTTTCCTCATCCAAGGACTAATCAAGTCCAACTCCACTTAGCTTTCTGAGATCAGCTAAGAGTTGCCACTAAACCACAATAATATTTCTCTTGCTTAATAATATCTTTCCAATATTTGGAAAAGAACTTGTTCAACTGTCCAGTTTACTTTTGCCCCAGAATATTTTGGTTGTACTTGAACATTAATAGCTACATGGTCTGCAAAGAACTTCCTGAAACTATTAATATTAGAACCTATTGCAGAATTCTGTTCATTTTCTAGCACGCCTTTTACATGCAAAATCATTTTTTTCCTTCACGTTTTCTTGGAATCATGGAAGAAGAGTTATATGAAATGAGAAAGCTAGCTTTGCTTCCTTTTTTAAAGTTATAATACAGTCATTACAACAATGTTTTCCTATTCTGTACAATTTCTAAAGGAACTGAAAATCAGGTTAATGAAACCAAAGTTTGTATTTTATTCCCTTAGCAACCAATATTTCACAATACTGGCATATTGTATTCAAAGAATTGCATTAGCCAAGTGCTTAATATTTTATAATTGCACTCATATTTTACATCCGATTATTAATCGTGTTTCTTCAAAATGCATTGTATAAGCTAATGTTTTTCCGAACAATGGGATATGATAGTCATAACAATAAAACATTTCTCATTTGTTTTCCTCCTTTCTCTCGAGGGATGCAGCTGAAATGTAAAACTTCCTAATAGGTTACATCCATGGTCCCAGGTTTTAAAATTAGAAAGTGCCATAGCTCAAAACAGAAAGAGGAAATCAAAGATAAGAAAGAGACAAAGCAAAGGAGAAGGGGGGGGGGGGTTGCCCTTACTTTGTTCAGAGAGTCACAATACTGTTTTATGTTCTGAAGAAATGAACTTGGTGCTCCTTGCATCCTTCTGATTAAGTGTTTCTGGTCCAGGTGAAATATCTCTAAAGAATGTGATTAATAGGTGTAGATGTTTTGACTCAATGCTGATTATGAATATGTGGTCATTTTTTTGCTAAAAGGAAATAATTTCATATGCCCAAATTGATCAGCCATTTTCTGACATATAATTGGACACTGCTACTTGCTTTCTTTGCAATAATGTTTCTGTATTAGTTGCTTTCTTTGCCATAATTCATTCAAGAAAAAAATTAGAACTGAAAAAACTGAACCCTAGCAAAAGGGCAGAGGACAACTTCTAGATTTGATGGGTTGCAACTCTCAGAACCCCCCACAATACAGCTCTATATTAGAGAAAGTTGTTAAGTTTAAGAAAGCTCTGTTGATATAAGAAAACTACATTGAATAAAAGATAATTGGGGGGGTGGGAATGTGCCATTTCATCTGTGGCTCTCTTCTCCAGTTGAAGTATATGAAGATCTGCCACTGTAGGCCTTCAAGTGAATCTTGGAGCTCCATTTGATTTCTTTTGACACATGGAATACGATCATATTTCAGTAGCAGCATGTTGAAACCTTGCGTTCATTCCCCAGCCTCTCTTGGTGGGCCTGGTAACCTTGTGGATTAAGATCTTGGAAGCCTACTTCTAGTCAACATTGCCAGTGCTGGACTAAGATGGGATCAAAGGTGGCTGCTTTACTATCACATATACTAGAAGGGTATCTTGCTAGATTTTGTAAACGTTGGCTTAATTATATGCCTGCTTCTTTTTTCACCATTCAGCTGTGACTAGCTATCAGCATACTGCCTTTTCTCCAGTTTTGTCTTTGACTACTATGTATCTGTTTGACAACTATGTAATATAGGATGTTAGACCTATGGAATATTAGCTGATCCAACAGGCATCTTCTTATTTTCTTATACTAATTTCATCAAATACATTGAAAAAAATTCCATATGACAATCTCATCAGCAGTTATTCAAATTCCAGAAGCTAAAAAGATCTTAAATTCCAGAAGCTAAAAAGATATTTTCCTTTAAGCCCGGATACTAATGGAGCCTATTATAGATGTCTTGCATAGTGCGATCAAATAGTTGTGAACTGCCTCTTTCAGTTGGCAGTATCCAAGGTGTAGACTATGCAGAGAGGCCTCAGAAACAGTCCAACATGTATTAGCAGGGTAGAAGCAGAAAAGTCATATGCTGAATGACACAACCTAGTAGCTGGCATTGTGTACAGGAAATTCAATACAGAATATGGGTTAGACCCTCCTAAGTCTAGATGGGAGATTTCAGAGAAGATTATGGAAAATGAGAAAGATAAGATCCTTCCAGACAAACAGAGAGGTACTAGTCAATCAACAAGAGATTGTGGTAGTTGACAAGGACTAGAAGACAGAAATAGTGATAGATGGAGCAGTGCCAAGAAACAGTATCATCAGGAAGAAGAAGTTGGAGAAATACCAGAGTCTAAAGAAAGAACTGGAAAAGATGTCAGAAGTAAAGGCCAAAGTGGTTCTAGTATTGGTAGGATCACTTGAGACCAGGAACAACTTCAGGATTCTGTCCAGAAGAATACAAGCTAGCTAGGAACAGCTAAGATACTGTGCAGAGCCCTCACACTTTCAGGCCTCTGGTAGAAAACCTGAGACTGAAGGAGATACAGATACAGGTGAGAAGGGTGTGTCTGTGTGTGTGAGAGAGAGAAAGACAGTGAGTGAGTGAGAGAGAGAGGGAGGAAGGGAGGGAGGGAGGGAGGAAGAGAGAGAAAGAGAGAGAATGAATATTATCTGCATTTTTTGTTAGAATTATTTTTTACCTAGGATTATTTTTTTAAGATGAAGGGCAGCCATATACATTTGCTGAATAAATAAATACTTTGTTGGTGTTTAGGGACTCCAGCAACATTCTCCATTGTGTCCCCCAGGATTTGGTTTTCTTTTTCCTATAAAATTCCAGTTAGCCTTCTGAGACTCACCTGCTTAGGTACAGGTTGAGCAACTATCACACTGTTCATTTTTGCTTGACTACTTTCTTATCTTTAGGTTAAAGGAGGACAATTGCCCATAGGTCAATTATGACCTTTGGTTAGATGAAATGCATCTGTCATGTTCCACAACAGGTCACTTATATTTCCTGTGAAATAGCTAGAATTCCACAACAGGTCACTTATATTTCCTGTGAAATAGCTAGAATTCTGATTTCTTGTGAAATATAGTACATCTAGTAAATGTACTATAGTGGCTGTTGCACGTAATTGGAAACTATCCAATCATAACTTGTGTGAACCAAGCTTGTGTAGTCCGTTTATGGGTCAATGTGTTGTATGAACCCAGAAAATTGGATTAATTGGAAGAAGCATGGTCATGAGAGCTGTGCTTAAGTTTGTCACAAACACTGTCAATCTTGACAGCTTTCTTGTAGTGGTGTGTCACATGAATTACCCAATTTAATTTGCCAAAGTGGAGATGTCTTATTTTGCCAAGCTTTTCAATGCTTACAGACATTATTCATATCAGAACATGCTTGCAAAATTATTGAGAAATATTATTCATTCATTTATTAGATTCTTCTACTGTTGCAAACATTGTGACACAATCTTAGGGAGTTCCCTTCCAGCATTCATTATTTTTTTAAAAACAAGACCATCCCTCTACTACGTAATAGCCCACTTTGACTGATCTCAGGAAAGCTAAGCAAGGTCAGGCTAGAGTAACACCTTTATGGGCTGTCACCTGGAAATCCCAGACTAAAAGCTAGAATGGAAAGTAATTAATAAATAAATAAACCCTTGAAAGCAAGAGTGAATTACTTCCATTCAATTGCCAAGAAAATGTATGTAATAATACAAAGTCACTGAAATGGGCTACACCTTTAAAATGACCATATTTACATGTAGAGAACAAGGTGTGACACACAGAATACTCAACCCAAACAGAAGACTTCATCCATGTAGCATCATTTAGGGAGCCACAAATGACAATCTTCAATCATGTCACACCCCAATGACTTTCTCCCCAAATGGGCAGTTCCTACTTTCTTGACAGCTGCAACTGAAGTTCCCCCCTACAGTTATCATTTGTTTGAATTTCCCTTGAATTTCTATACTAGCAGTCCTGGGTTTCACATTTTGTTACCACTGGTTTGCCCTGTGTGCACCTCTTCCGCACATGCACCCAGCCTTCCATGAAGGTGCTTTGCTCACACCTTCCATTGATGTGTCCGCCCTAAAAATGTGCCTAAATAGGACTGCATAGAGCCGGGGTGGGTGGGGCCCACCTGCGATTTCCTCTACCGGTTTGAGCGAACTGGTCCAAACCGGCTGAATACTACCTCTGTATACCAGCCACTTATTTTATTTTTCTTGGTCAGGAAATAAAATGGTCTGGTTTTTTTGAAAAAGTTTTATTGTTTTAATTAAACAGAAACACAAAAAAAAATGCATCTTTCATTACATCTTGTAGAAAGTGTGTCAATTGGTTACAAATACATTTTGTGTGTTTCTTCCACAATCCTTACATATACTTCATTCAAATTGAATTGTACATTTTAAATCAAAAAAGAAAATTTATGTATTTTACTATCACTGTACCACAATTCTCATTTAATTGCAATTATTTAAACATGTTTTTATCTAAAAATCATTTGTATTTAAAGACACAACCACCTACTGACATTCATTCGCAGTTTCAATAAACCTCCAATAACATTACACCTTTATGACATATTCTGAAACAAATTCAATTAGTAAGATATCTAAGCATTCCCCCCCGCTTTCCCCCTAAAATGTTCTGTTTTGATGGAATGGAACAACTCATGGCAGCCAGCTTGGTGCAGCCAGATTGCTATTGCCAACTTGCAGATGCCATGTTGCTCTAGGACAACTCCACATGGCCACCTTGCCATGGGGACAACTCACCATGGGTGGCTAGAAGGAGAACCAGGTGGGAGGGCAGAATGCATCAGCATGGGCAGCAGGGAGACTTTTTCTATTTTCATACCCCTGCCCCCATTGGAGTTCCATGCAGCAGTGGAGGCAGTGGTTCCAAGCCCAGCATGGATACTAGTCCACATTGAGCTCAGAGACACCACTGATCCAGACGCTGATTTGCACCTAAGCTAGGAGCCACCACTGATGCTGCCACTGCATTGAGCCTGGAGTCCAGTGTGGCAGCAGTGGTGGAGTTGTGTGAAAATATGAAGACCCATCATCTGCCTCCCCACCACTCATCCTGACTGCTGCTGCCACCATCCCTGGCCTTTTCTGCTTGGAGCCTAGTGTGATGACAGCAGTGGCAGGGGATCTGAAAACTGGGAATCCCCTGGCCACCACTGCCACTGGCCATGTGCATTGATTTGTCCCTGCAGTAAATTGGCCATGTAGAATTGTCCTATGGCAACCTGGTGGCTGTGAGTTGGCAGGGGCAATTTGGTGGTGGCAAACTGGCCGCAGCGAGGTGGTCACACCAAGCTGACCACAGTAAGTTGTCCTAGCTTGAATCTTCTTTTGAGGGTTTGGAGAAATGCCAGGTAGCTGTGATGAGTGAGCCTATAAAATGAGAGAACCCAATTCAACCCATCACTTCCAAATTTTATTTCAGAACATTGGGTCTGATGGCAACTCTCTGGTTAACTAAATTTGTAAAAAGTGGGACAGTAGAATTTGCTTTGAGATTTCAAGAGGAGAAATTAAAACATTTACTCAAGTAAGTAACACAGGCAGGAAAAGAGAGAGGGAGTGTGAGAGAGAATGCCCCGTTTAGTTTGTTATGGCTTTAGGAGCCTGATACTTTGTGCCACCCGAATAACATCAAAGTTGTTTTAGATATAGAAAGAGACAGTCATTGCCCGGTACTAAGCATCTACTATCTCTGGGACACAAAAATCCAGACAATCACAAAAGACTCCTATGCATATTGTCAACTTGACCCACAACTCTACAAAGCAAAAATGAAGAGAACCTAAACAAACCCAACAAGATAAAGCATCCAAGACTTTGCTCAAGGACACTGAAGTTGTATTGCTTTGGGGAGAATGGAAACAAGAACAATGAAGATGCAGTTGTATACCTTCAGAATCCTTTCTCCCCTTCCCTTCATATTTTTCAGTTATTTACCTGAATTAGAAGCAGTTCAACAAATACAAAGAAAAAGTGCAATACAAAGAATAAACCATGGCTATACTTTGATTTCATTCACATAAAACCCTAACTCTCTCATAGCTCTTTACCATTCAGTCTGGCAACCCACAGTCTTGTTTCTTAAGTCAATGGCTGCCATTTGGAAAAATACAAAATTCACTTTTCCACTCCTATATTACATCTCATGATGTTTGCGTCAGAATAACTCCATTTTATCAGTAGCGTTCTTTTCATTAGTCAGGCAGATAGTATGGCCTTTAACAGCAAATTTTATTGTTTCAGCCACTCTTTAATTTTAACTTCTTCTTTTTTTCCCAATTGGGTGGCACGGTGTGGTTTTGACTTAAAAGTAAAGGTTCCCATCTAACATATTGCTAGGGGGCAGAGCTCATCTCCATTTCAAAGCCGAAGAGCCAACACTGTCTGAAGAGGTCTTCGTGGTCATGTGGCCAGCATGATTAAATGCCGAAGGCGCACAGAACGCTGTTATCCTCCTACCAAAGATGGTTCCTATTTTTCTACTTGCATTTTTACATACTTTTGAACTGCTAGGTTGGCAGAAGTTTTAACTTAACTCTGCAATTAACTTGCTTTCTTAGTTTCAGTAATACCCAGGAGAAGATATTTTGATTTTCAATTGCCCCTGTAGTTTTGGCTTTCAAACTTCCTCCCTCCCTCCCTCCCTCCCTCCCTCCCTCCCTCCTTCTTTCCTTACCTCCTTCCTTCCCCCCCTGCCATAAACTTCAGTGCATTATTTTAAGAATCATTAGTAATTTCCTCCTTTTCACGTGTTAAAATTAAAAAGGCAAACAAAGAAGACTTGAGCTCCTAAAAGCTCTTGGACTCTAAATGTTGAGCCTTAGCATTCCAAGCAAGGATTGGTAGAGCATAAATATGCTTCCACTTTCCCATATGCTTGGGTGAATCATGACATTATTTATCTTTGGCATATATTTGACTTCTTAATCTACATCTATGCCAGTATTGGATGTGAGCTTTGTGGTTTCCATTGTGCGGATGGTGGCTGAACAGCTTTATTATACTATTGTCTGGCTTTATGGTGATATATTGGGTGATTCATACAGTAAATTCACTGTTAGACAGAGCAAGTCTAGAAAGGAAGCCTGTTGTTATTCTTCTATCTCCTGCTCATCTTACCTGTGTGGTTTACAGCTTGGAAACCAAAATGCTTTTAGAAATGCTTCTTGATAGGACATCAAATTTTATCTATCTCCTGCCTCAAAAATTTATTGATAGATCACTTTAGAATGAATATATATATATTCTAAATATCCCTCCCTCTCTCCCCTCTCTCTCTTCCTCCCTCCCTTTCCCCCCCCCCTCTCTCTCACACACATCACAGAAGAACGTCTACCCATATTTTTATTTTCCAAGTAAAACCCAATATTATTCATTTATATCAAGTCCTAATCTCTAACAAGAACATTTCTTGCTGTTACTGCCTTGCTTTTTGTTGTAAAGAATGCTGTCATTACTGTTAATCTACTACAGAGGTCATGAATCCAGTTTTGACTCCTTAATATTACTTCTTCAATTTCTAATTCAAGTAGTTAAAAATAATCATAATCTCATTACATAGTTTAGGCCTTACTTCGTTTCTCTTCCTATTTCACATTTGTAAACGATTCTCTGATTATCATTGTTATTACTGTTGCTAATAGAGGACTGATACAGAAAGCCTAATCCTACTATGTAGGCTTAAGTGCCTCTTTTACTTGCATGTCAATGACTATTACTAGATAATTATGGTTGTTACTGATCATACTATTATAAATTCATGTTCAATAAGACAAAATCTTACTTTTTTTAGAGAGGGAGGAAAGGAAAATTTATTTTTCTAGAATAGACCTCTGCGCATACCAAATGAAAACTGATTGTGCAATGGATACTATATACTTCACATAGTAATAGCACTTAGACTTATATACCACTTCACAGTGCTTTACAGCCCTTTCTAAGTGGTTTACAGAGTCAGCATATTGTCCCCAACAATCTGGGTCCTCATTTTACCCACCTTGGAAGGATAGAAATATGAGTCAACCTTGAGCCTGGTGAGATTTGAACTGCTAAATTGCAGGCAGTCGGTAGCCCGCAGTGCTGCACTCTAACCACTGCGCCACCATGGCTCTGTCCACACGTTAGATGTAATTATCCATCTTCTTGGCTAAGTGTGCTGGTTCTAAATTGTAAACTTAATGTATATCCCAATTCTTTGTGCATGACAACTGCAAGGAATCGCTAGATAGCAGCAAAGAGTTTTCTAGTTTTCCATGCTGCCATGCTGCTTACATGGAAATTTACAATCCAGATTTGTCAGGCCCAATCAGTATAGTCAGTCCCCAGTTTATGACTATGGGTGAACACTTATGACCGGAATTCAAAGTTCACCTCACTCCCTGTAGTCACATGACCATACTTCAGACTCTCAGCAACCAGACCACACATAGGGCCATTTGCAGCATCCCATAGTCATGTGATTATATTTTGCAACATTTGTTGTTGAAAATTGGCGTTTACTTTCATTTTTTTGTCCAAAACACACTTATTGGTTAATAGTTTCCTAAAAACTTTGGTGTTCCCTTAATGGTTACCATGAAAAGTTCATAAACTTTTATGAACTTGTATTATATATAAAGGTTAATAATAATAATAATAATAATAATAATAATAATAACAACAACAACAACAACAACAACAACAACAACAACTCCGCCGTTGCCGGTCCCAAGCCCGGATGAAAAAGGAGGAGGGTTGGGGTCATGTTGGCAACCTGGCCCCATAAAAAAACCCCGCCAACCCATACAATATGGTAAAATAAAGCAGCCGCTGCCGCCGCCACCGCCCCTCCTGCGGGCGAAGGAGGGGTGGTGGCGGCAGCAGCAGCTGCTTTAAGTGCTGCCTTGTCTCGCAGCCGGGGCCACTCCAGGCCGCTGGCCTCTGGCGTGCACTCCTGCGAGAGCCTCTGCATAGTGCCGAGAGGCCGCGGAGAAGCTTCGCTCCGCTTCTCACCCAGCCTTCCCCGAGAGGCAATCCGGGACTTCCAGCGGAGGAGCCTGGAGAAGCAGGCCAGGGCATCGGGGGTGGTGGGGCACTTTCATCGCGGGAGCCGCCAAGTGCCTTTGCTGCAGACCCAGGCACTTGGCTGCTCCCGCGATGCAAATTCCCCCCCCGCTGAGGCCGACCGCTGCCCTGCTTCGCAAAAGGATGCCCAGCTGAGCCTCACCAGGTATAAACCTCACTGCACGTCACTGATCTGCACGCATATTACAAAAATACGTTACGATGTCCTAGGCCCCTGGGTGGGCCCGACTAGTAACCAATGCCAAATCCGGCGAAACAACTGGCCGCTGTGATACAATTGTGTAATAATAAAGAATTAAGTTAGATTCAGTTAAGTCTTAATTACTAGAGGGGAAAATGATATGATGCAGGGTATAGTCAAATAAAGGACGGATAGTGATAATAACATATATGTATGTATGTATGCATGCATGCATGCATGTATGTATGTATGTGTACAATATAAGGAAATGAGATGTAAATTGTAAACAGTGATTTGGAAAGAAGGCTAGAAAACTTTGCTATTAACTATTATGGATGTTTAGCTAAAATAGGATATAAGGATTTAGTGTCATTGGAGGATTTTAGAAATAGTAAATGAAATGCCAGTATGTGGTTATGTACTAAATTTTGGTATATTTTATAATGAAGGACGTTTAAACAACTATAGTCAAATGAAAATGGAGGTATGATGATGGTAATATGTATAAATATATCTGAGTTAAAATACTTGAGTTAATATGAATTATGCTTGATGACTGTGGAAGAGATGCACGAAATCTTTTGTAACCAACTGATACACTTTCTACAGTATGTAAAAAAGGAAGATTTTATGTTTTGTGTTTGTTTTGAAAATTAAAATTAAAAAAAACTTTAATAAAAAAAGAAAAGTTCATAAAAAAACAATATTTTACTATCATAATGAGTTACATCCATGATGGAAGAACTCCATTACAGTTGTAACATGACAACTAGTATGCATATTTGCTATATCTTTCATAATGTACACTTTCATAGGAATTCAGAATAAAGAAAATACAGAGCTGAAAGTGATCTTGGCAGTCTTCTAGTCCAACCCCTTGCTCAAGCAGGAGATGCTATACTATTCCAGACAAATGACTGTCCATTTTCTTTGAAAAGCTCCATTGTTGAAACCCACAACTTCTTAAGACAAGCTGTTCCACTGGGTATTTATTCTAACTGTCAGGAAATTTATTTTTAGTCCTTGGTTAGTTCTCTCCCTGATTAGTTCCCATCCACTGCTTTGGAGAATAGCATTTCAACCTTCATCCACTAATCATCGTTTTTGCTCTTCTCTTCCCTCTTTCTAGTGTCTAAAAATCTTTTTTCAACATGAACAGGAGTTTATGAAAATTAATTCAAACTGTTGAGATCCATTGTTTTTTTCAAAGCCAGTCTATGCTTGCAATGGAAGCAGGCCATTCTGAGTGTGCAAAGTGACACTATTATCCTGAATTTCTGGCATATTTCTATTCTCTTCTTTAAAGAAAGCAATATTAGAAACCTTCTGGCTAAACCTTGTGCTTGTCATTTTGCTGTCTGCTTGCATCTCTGTCCTGTATCTGTGATTTCTCCTTCACACATTGCCCTTCTTGCAACAGGCTATAGGATCTTCCCACAACACGTACACATTAACAACTTTCCCCCCATCATGCTAACTGTCCTTTGCTTGCCCTAAAGATATTTGTTAGAGGAGAAGGAGATGGAAATATGTTCCTCAATGCTGCCCTTGCTTCTTATTCTCAATGAAGAGCAAAACAGGTTAACCCTGCTTTTTGTTCTCCTTGAGCTTGGCGAAGAAATACCAGCTAATGTTAGCATCACAGAGCCGAATTACAATAGACAAGACTCATAAAATCTAAGGATTTTAAATAACTCTCAGGCACTCAATCTTGATTGAAAGGAAGTAAGAGGACAGAGAGAAATTAGACCAGGAAAAAACATTCAATGAATTAGTAGATCAGAACTCTGCCTTTTTCAGTGTTGGAGAATTTAGGCCTCCCAGATGCTGCTGGACTTAGCATCTTTTCCCATTGGTGATTCTGGCTTTAACATGTTGGAACCAGCTGTTCCTCCATGTTTATTTGACCCAACTTTAATAATATTCTTTGGGTTATTAAAGGTAAAGGTTCCCCTCACACAAGCATGCTAGTTGTTCCTGACTCTAGGGGCGGTACTAATCTCTGTTTCAAAGTCAAAGGGCCAGCACTGCCCGAAGACATCTTCATAATCATGTGGCTGGCATGACTAAACACCAAAGGTGCCCGCACCGCTGTTACCTTCCCACCAAAGGTGATTCCTATTTTTCTACTTGCATTTTTACATACTTTCCAACTGCTAGGTTGGCAGAAGCTGGAACAAGTAATGGGAGCTCACTCTGTTATGCAGCACTCGGGATTCAAACCACCAAACTGTTGACCTTTCTGATCAACAAAATCAGTGTGTAAGCCACTGAGCCCCGCATACATTTTGGGTTATTAGGTGCCATCAAAAAAAAAAAAAAAAAAAGGAGCATCACCACTTTGCAACAACAAAAACAAAACAAAACAATTCTAGATGATAGCAATTTAGAACTAGTGTATTTTTCGGACTATAAGATGCACCCTTTTCCCTCAAAAAAGAGAGTGAAAATCTGGGTGCATCTTATACACTGAATACAGCATTTTTGGCCTTCCAGAACCCCTCCTCCTTCACCAAAATGGCCATGCATAGCCTTTAGGAGACTTATAGAGTGCTCCTGGGGGCTGGGGAGGTCAGAAATGAGTGAAAAATATCCTGTTTGTTGCTTGTTTTTACCCCCCAGCCCCCAGGAGCACTCTATAAGCCTCCTAAAGGCTTTGCATGCCCTCCCCCTTTTTTTACAAAAAACGGGCCCATTTTCGTGAAAAATGGGCAACTTTTTTTTAATTTGCCTCTTCAAAATTCTTGGTGTGTCTTATACTCTGAAAAATACAGTAATAACTATCAAACTTTCTGAGCAAAACTGTCTTACCAGATGTATGCAAGCAGTCCAAAGAACCATCTATTATGGTTGCTTTGATTTAGATGTTTTCACCATACAAAGAACTGAGCTTGATGGCCTAAGAAAACTACTCTAACTTTATAATCACATTATTTTTTACTCTAACTCTATAATCACATTATATAAGTCAATTCCAGGTACCTAGACAGAATCTATACTTATACACTGTGTGGTGTCCTGACATATTGGTTAAATAAAATAAAAGGTCCTTTCTGGGTCACAGCACAAATCTACTTTTGGTTATAAAGGTCAAGAGTGGAACTAAGGAAAGGTAGCCCAGAAAGTTTTGCAATAAGCATAAAATAAAAGTTTTGTTTGTCCTTAAAGAAATCTCTAATCTCCACAATCAGATTTATCATTTTTGGAATGTTTATTATTTGTTATATCAAACCAAAATATTCAGAATTTTTGCAACATTGTTCAGTTAATTTAAAAATTATTTCATTTTTATTTCACACCCAAAACTAAAATGGTTAAGCCTAAGATGAATGAATGAATAAATGAATGAACAAATGAACAAATGAATTGTTCTTCAATCTACTGTTCAAAGGAAAAGGTTCCCTGAGTGGCCCATAACTGATCATTTAAAGCAAGTCAGATCCCCACCTCCATGCATACAAGATAAAGGTTATGACACACCAGTAAAAGAGAACAGCAAACTAAGGTGGATTTCATCAGTTAAATAACAATTGTTGCAAAGTTCAAGTAAAAATACTACAGGATGGAAAGTAATAGATGGAATTCTGTCCAGGTGATGGTATTATCCGGCTTCCTATCTCTTTAGGCCAGTGAATCAGTAAATATTAAAAAATAAGTTTGTAAGTGTTCCTTACAAAGAAAAGAAAGAAAACTCCCAGCCACAAGAATCATGGTCATATTAACTAATCATGAAGGAAATTACAATATTCTTCATAATGTGAATGTCCTCCCATAGGGTGGAAAATTCTAAATCAATTCTTAGCAGCTTTAAGGTGTAAGAACTTTAATTCCCAGAATTTCCCATTTTGGCATCTTAAAGCTCCTGAATTTGAAAAACAGTGATCTAAATCAGGGGTCAATATACCTGGGCTTCAGACCATTACTAGGCCATGGCTTATATGGAAATTGGCCCATGCAAGTGGAAATCTGGAGTGCACACACCACTGGTGAGTTAAGGATCCTGTTGCAACCAGTACAGTGCAACGGCGGTGGGCATCCACCACATGAATGTGTGTGGCACGCGTGCACAGGCGCACAATGCATGCATGTGTACTTACTGCCTATGATGCTCCGCAATGCCTCTGTGATGCCTCTGTGATGTACCAGCTGCTCAGTGGAGCATCGGGCAGGCGCCATATGCTCCGTGCCCATGTGTGGAAGCCCCGGAAATCTAAAATACTGGTAAGGAGCAGGTGGGCGGGTCGGCCCTCTGGAGCACCATATGGCATACCAGTCATAACTCCCCTCTGGCACACATGCACAGGTGGAGCTGCATGTGGCATACTGCTTGTGTGGCCTGGTTTCCCACTTCTTCCCCCCAGATGGGCCACCAGACCACAAAGTTTGGGGACTGCTGATCTAGGTAGCCATTTTAAAAATGTGTTTCTTTATTTGCAGCCATTGGAGATGGGACATTCTCTGATGCTTTTGGAGAGCCAGCATTGCTTTGCAATGTCTCGCTTTCTAACACTCATCCCTCCCCGGGCCTGCATGCTAGTTTGCCATTCCAAAAATCACCATGGTGACTGAGCTGGGAGCAGCATTGTTCCATTGCCAGTCAACATTTAGAGAGCATCAAGGGAACAGTGGTGGATGAGGGGGAAACTGTAGGCAGAGAGCAGCACTGCCTACAATAACACTGGAATATTTTCCAGCTTTCGAAGCACTATTAAAGCTTTAGTCTAAATGTGGAAATAAAGGAGACCATTAGAATTTACATTTGTGTAATCTTAGGGTGTCAGCTACCTATCTCTCAGTTTTCTTGCTGAGGGCACATGGTGTAGAAGGGAAAATGGCTTCATTGCTTATTGTGAAGTCAAAATACACAAGCATTTCTTAACGTTACAAGAAGATGAAATGAAAGAACTATTAAATTTTTTAGTTCAGGATAGCCACCTAGCATTTTAGGATGTGAGACACTGCCATGTCTATTTTTCCTTTTTTTAGAAGCTGAAGTATTGTCACCAGAGGTGGTATTCAGCAGGTTCTGACCAGTTCTGGAGAACCAGTAGTTGAAATTTAGAGTAGTTCAGAGAATAGGTAAATACCACCTTGGACTGGCCCCGCCCCCATCTATTCTCTGCAAGCTGAGAGAAGTCCAAGCTGATCGGGAGGAAATGAGGATTTTGCAGTATCCTTCCCCTGGAGTGGGGAGGAAATGGAGATTTTACAGTATCCTTCCTCTGCCGCACCCACCAAGCCATGCCATGCCCACCAAGCTACATCCACAGAACTGGTAGTAAAAAAAATGAATCCCACCAATGATTGTCACCCTTAAAACTGTCGGAAAGAAAAAGAAAGAGGAATATCAGAGTAATATTTCTATGTCCATTTAGGTTCAATTTACATTTTCAAACAAAGTAACATTATTTTTTACAACTGATTAATACATTAATATTTTTCCTACTAATAGTTTTCATACTAATTCTTATCTTCACCATCAAGGTGTGACTAGGCTAATATTTATTCAGAAAAATATAAAAAATGACATGCTTTGGTAATCAGGCACAAAGTGAGTAACTTGAGTTTATGGGCAGGCTTTCTGAAAGTCAAATCTTGATTTTTTTGTTACAAGAAATAAATACAGTATGAGCTCTTGAAAAATCAAATGTTTTTGACTTCTGCTGAAGATCCAGTTTCAGTCCATTTGAGGGCTGGTTAGTGCTGTCTAGGCAGGGATGAGCAAATCATGCTTGAATATAATCCTTTAAGTGTACATTGTGTCATACAATGGAGAAAACATTGGTCACTATTTTTACCTATGTGCAGGCCATTTCTAAGAAATAGATTATAGTAGACTCAAAAATGTATCTGGATAAATAGCAATAGCAATAGCAGTAGACTTATATACCGCTTCATAGGCCTTTCAGGCCTCTCTAAGCGGTTTACAGAGAGTCAGCATATTGCCCCCAACAATCTGGGTCCTCATTTTACCCACCTCGGAAGGATGGAAGGCTGAGTCAACCCTGAGCTGGTGAGATTTGAACCGCTGACCTGCTGATCTAGCAGTAGCCTGCAGTGCTGCATTTAACCACTGCGCCAGAATAGATACCTGAGTGTCAAAGATCTTTTTAGTTTCTGAATATGCAGATTTTGGCCTACTTAGCATTTAGGTACGAAATCTTCAGGAAATACTAGAGATTTAGGCAAGACTAGAAACATATTTTAAAAAAATCACAGAAAAGTCACAGAAAAATAGAGTTGAAAGTATCATTTGGAGGTCTTCTAGTCCAACCCCTTGCTCAAGTCTGATTTGTAACTCTGGGCTGCAGATATTGCTGATGAAAAGGAAGGTATTCGGACAGAATTGTTTAGGTTCCCATGATGGCTCTGACAGTGATTTTCAGTGTGTATTCCCCCATTTCTAATCTAATGATTGATATTTAGGGCAGCTTTTTGCAAGCAAAGAAGCTTTTTGTATTTTTGTATGGCAATCCTTGACTTACAACAGTTCATTTAGTGGCCATTCAAAGTTACAATGGCACTGAAAAAAGTGACTTATGACCTTTTTTCACACTTACAACCATGGCAGCATCCCCAGGGTCACGAGAGGCCAGGAGAAGCAAAGTGTCCCTCAGCATGAGTGATGTCAAGTTGGCCACCCAGTCACATGCTCACCCGGCCATGCCTACCCAGCCTGTCCTTAGGGCAGAGAACCAGTTTTTAAATTATTTGAATCCCACCACTGCCTACAAGATCCCTTCCAACTCTGTTATTCCATTCCATCTTTTTACCTATGGTTGAGGGTTGAGGATGGTGGGAAGAGAAATATGAGGTATTATCTTAAGGTTAACCTTTCCCAGAAGATAAATGAATTGTTTAAGTCTAAAGATAAATGTACAACATTCCAGTATACAGTAGATATGACAGGATTAATGATGAATAGAAATTTGCTTTTACCTTCTGACATAATTAAAATGTTCAGCACATTAAAGTGTTGTGTCAGACGCACTACATATTTTCATTTCAAACTTCAAATTCATTCTCTGTGGCAATTTTTCTTGCTACTCCAGGAACGGGATGTATCTTCCAGAAAGCACTTAAAGAGAAATCTAATAAAAACATGGCATTTGTTTTGAGATCATTGTGTATATATGTTTTTACCCTTTGGGGCAGCTTTATCTTCCCCTTGAAGATAAAGGAAAGCATTGGGCCTTGGAGGATCAAAAGAGAATATGAAAATAAATTTCACAATACTACACAACCAGCTGTATATTTCTGAAAAAAAATGTTATCAGTTTCAGAGATTCTAGTATTGCTCTTCATAGTATAATCATCCTGAACCTTCTGCAGACTAAACAATTGGCTGGACCTTGAGGAAAACCTATTCTAGGGAGATAAAATTAGCACCTGACAAACACTGAGAATTACCAACTGTAATTTCATAGCCTTGGGATGTTGATTTCCATACTGAACAAAATGGAGAATTGGATGTAATTCTCCCCATTTTGTAGTAAAATATTTAGTTTACCTAAGACGTAAATTAATACATTGGCTGTTTTAGTTAACATACAATTCTTTCATAAACCACATTTGGCATGAATGTTGTGTATGATGTGAGTTCATTCTTCATCTGCATTCCAACAACTGGAGCTGTCAGAGTAATGAAGAAACAACTGCTACAAGTGAGAGAACCAAAGTCAGCTAAGACTACATAGGTGTCAATGCTGGACCTTTACCTGACTACTACCTATTTTAAATAAAATGATGGTTTCTACAGCTAAAAACACAGCTGTTCTATGGGTTTTGTCCATTGTGGCTAATCTCTACATGGAATAGGTAGAAGCCAAAGTCCTTATTTCCTTCCCAGAAACCATGAAAAGCTTCAGTTGTTGGAATGCAGGTGAAGAGTGAAATCACATCATAAGAAACCATAATCCTATACTCCTTCACAAGAATTCCACCCATAGGTATAGATATGAGGATGATACTTTGGTCAAAATTAAAACACAGTGGAAGTGGAAGTCTTCACCAAACACATCAACTCTGTGGACAAATGCATTGTTCACATGGGAAGATGTTACCAAAAATAGCCTGATCTTCCCAGACTGTGAAATACACATGAAGGGAGACCAAAGGCTCAGCATTGAAGTTTATAGACAACTCGTGCACAAACATCAGAATTTATATTTTGATTCTCACCATCCATTGGAACACAAAATGGAAGTGGTCAGAACAGCGGTGGGTTTCACATTTTGTTATCACTGGTTCTCGGTGTACATGCATGCCTGCTTCAAGGGTACAGATGCCCCTTCCATGCATGTGCCCGCCCTAAAAAATGTGGCTAAATAGAATAGCATAGAGCCAGGGTGGGTGGGTGGGCCCCCACCAGTAATTTCTACTACCGGTTTGGATGAACTGGTCCAAGCTAGCTGAATACCATCTCTGGATCAGCACCACCAGGCTGACGGTCTGCATTCCAGCAAAGATGGGAAAGAAAAAGAACTAAAACAATCAAGGAAGCCCTCAGAACATGTGGCTATCCCAATTGGGCTTTCATCAAACAAACAAAAAAAGTAGACCCAGCAGGAGGTCTTCCATAAAATAGACAAAGAAGAGAACAATAAATGAAACAATATTGTCAATGTTGCTAGGGTATGTGAACCATAGGTCATCTGTATCTAATATCCATTTATCTATTTATCTATTTATCTATCTATCCATCTATCCATCTATCCATCTATCCATCTATCCATCTATCCATCTATCCATCTATCCATCTATCCATCTATCCATCTATCCATCTATCCATCTATCCATCTATCCATCCATCCATCCATCCATCCATCCATCTATCTCCTCCGCACATGTGTGTTAGTCATTTCTGGCTCTAGGGGTGGTGCTCACTTTCGTTTCTAAGCCAAAGAACCAGCGCTGTCTGAAGACCTTTCCATGATCCTGTTGCCGGCATAACTAAACCCTCCACACCCACAGCAACCAATCACAGGGCACATTGCCTCAGGTAAGAGCCAGAACTCTTCAACCAATCAGCTATAACTGTGTGTTCTGGCTCACAGCGTCACCTCACCACCCCAGCTACTAAAACTAAATATCTTAACATATAGCTACTAATTTTTTCAATGTTCTACACATCCCTAGGTCATAATGTGTATATTTTGAAAATCAACTCTTATTTTCCACCATTAAGAAAATTAATCAATTTCTTTCAAGCAAAGAAAAAGAATTGTTGCACTTGTAGATGGATAAGAACTGATATTCATACTTCTTTATTTGAGAGCCATTCTGAGGAATATGCTCTTAAAGTGCGATCCTTTGGAAATTTTGAATTGTGTGAATTTGTAGCAGGAAATATAGGCTTGAATTCTATGAACAATGAGCAGAAGGAAGCTCAACAAAGTGATTTCTCTTCCCATCCTTTCAACTTCCCTCACAGTCCCTTTTCTGTCTGGACTTTCCCTTGAGAGTAGGTGGACAACCTGATACAAGATAGACTATATTGAGAAGAGGAAACTGAACAGAGGGATATTTTTCTCTATTTTTTTTTTTTTTTAATGAATGGAATAACATGCTGGGAATATAAAAAAACAGTAAAACAAGAATGAAACCAATACTCATAACAGTGTAAATGCTGTATCAACAAGAACAAACTAAATCAATAAAAACTTGAAATTTTACATCAACACAAACATTTTTAGGAAAAAATAATTGTAACTTGAGGTTGAAATCTGGTATCCTTGATGCTCTCTGAGTGTGGTTGTTAGCGTGTGAAAGTTTCACCAACCTACTAGATAATATCATCAGTATGAAGGAGGGTGGGGTTTGCTCACTGTTTACATACAGAAGCTTGTCTTGTTAGGGTTGATGAGGATGTGGTTTGGTACTTTCTTGATCCAGGCATTGATTTTGACTTGATTCTTTGCCTGGTGTTAATTCCCGCTTACCTGGGTATTGGCTGTTGAAGGGGATGTGTTCTGGTGTTTTTGTTTCCTTCATGGCTTATTTATTAATAGCAATAGTACTTAGACTTATATACTGCTTCACAGTGCCTTACAACCCTCTGTGTGGTTTTACAGAGTCATATTGCCCCCAACAATCTGGGTCCTCATTTTACCCACTTCCGAAGGATGGAAGGCTGAGTCAACCTTGAACTCCTGGAGTGAGCAGTAAGTTAGCCCTGCACCACTTCCTACTAACTACTGCATCACCACAACTCTTAAAGGAATTTATATGGCCATACAACTCATTCATGCTTATTCCAAGCAGTCTACAGAACTAAAACCTCAAATATAACACCCAGCAGTCCCACAGCCCCACCCGCTTGATGACAATATTGAAACAACCTGCTGGCGAGAGATTGGCTGAGCCAAAGGAAGGAGTCACATTGGGAATTACTTTGAACTCCCTTTGCAGACACCAGAGGGGGGAGTCTTCTACCCAGCCCTCCCAAAAGCCATTGAACCTTATCTAGTCTGACTCAGGTAAAAACTGTCAGCCTGAGAAGATTCTTGTGTTTAGGCTTGAGCAATAAAGCAGCTAGGATCTGGTTGTTAACATCTGACAAAGCCACCTGATGGCCTCCATATCAATATTTATTGTCTCTTTGGAATGGTGTGTAAATGTGGTTTATCTCTATGTCAGTCTCTATTGATGGCTGATTTGTCAGAATGCCAAGCTATCTGGATTTCCCTTGGATTTTTCTATTTGGCTTGGTCTAGTACAGAAGTCCACAACTGCCAGTCCATGGCCCAGTAGCAGACTATGGCTCATTGGGAACTGGGTCATAGAAGCAATGGGGAAGCACATGAAACTGCTTTTGTACAAGTAGCGCACACATACATATGAAACCATCCCAGCTCCCTCTCTGCCACCACTGCTGCCAGTCTACAAAGTCAGAAAAGTATCGGGACCACTAGTTTAGGATACATAGATTCCCAGTTGAAACTGTGGTTGAGTCTTTTGATGTGTTATAAGATTAAGGAGTCATTATTGGAGTCATTTTCATTGTGTCTTTTGAACATTAAATAAGTGTTAGGAAACACTTTTGCCTAAAATGATTAGTTATCTGCCAACTCTGAATGTGATGGAGCAGGAGGAGATTACTAGAAAATGTACTTAGGAAAAACAATGCATGGAGTACAGAATACATGTGTAAGTATATATTACCTGCCTGCCTGCCTGCCTGCCTGCCTGCCTGCCTGCCTGCCTGCCTGCCTCCATCCATAGATTCACCTATCTTTATTTTATGCTACATATTTGCTTCCTGGGGACACAAAGAGTAAAAATGACAGTGACTGAACAACAACATATTTGGTAAATGTCTAACTGGGCACTTAAATTAAATTATGTGTGACAATGCTACTTAAGATCTTTCCAAAACTGATTTTAAGATAGAGGAGAAAGGTTAGAAATAATGTCACATTTTTATTGAATTCAAGTTTCATTTAATTCATGGGAGCCCACAATTCATCTGGTGAAGGTTCCCCCCCCCTACTTTAAATTATAACATAGCTTTATTGCAATTGCAATTATTTCAATTATTCTACCTACCCCGGGAAAATAAAATTTAGATTTCATAGGAAACTGATTTCATGTACATATGTTTGGACTAGAGTATGTAAGACTCTTTGACAAATACATTGATTATAAATGAGGTGCCTTGGAATATATAATACTTCTTTTAAATCTGGAATTTGAAAAATCATATTGAAATTATGTGTTCCAGATTGTTAATCTCTTATTTGTTATAAGTGCATTTGATATAAATGCATATTAAACCTTTTATGAGTGTCCTTTTAGAGCACTAACTAATCTGTCAATGTAGTATCCTATGCAGAGCTGCCAAATCAGATCTTCTACAGACTTTATGAAATGGGACAGCATTTTCTACATTAATATGGGTATATTGGGATCACAATTCTCAGAATCCCCCTTGCTCAACTCTGCCTCTTTTAATTTGGGGCCTTCAATGTTCCAAATCCAAAACATATGGGAACATTTTTTTAAATAAGTAAAAATGAATCCCTAGACAAGAACATTAACAAATTTGAATTAAAAAGGATGAAAAACCCCAAACACATAATATTCCCCGTAGTTGAGCACTGTCAAATCTATTACAACAATAAAAATATTCTGCGTTTTAGATTTTAGTTATTTTTAATTCAGATTTTTAAATGTTCTCCTCTAGTTTTGTTTTGTCTTTGTTAATTTTGTATTTTAATCTTTTGAATAAGATAAAAATGAAAATAAAACTGTAATAGTGAGTCCTTAGGTCAAGGTTTGATCTGGCTTGACAGTTTCAACTGATATCCTCCTTCCCTAAATCTCTTAGGTCTCTCCAAGTGTATCTTTTTCAAGTTTTGAATCTGGACTGTTCTTACAAGAAAATATAGTTAGCATGGAATAATAACCAGAGGCTCACATTAGCCATCTCTTTCTGTTCTCTGTGGTTTCTTTTCCAACTCTAATTGAGAGTTAACATTTAGCTTGTAAAAGCCAGTTGAAGGAAATGGCTCTTTATAATCATGTTTGCTAGCTCTGTTTTTCCAGCCATCATGTTGTTATTTCAAATGCTTTTTCTATTGACATTACAATCAGCAAAGTAGCATACAAAAGGATAAATGGTCCAGGGGTATTGAAATTGTCATTTCATATCACCATGAAGTGTTCTTCTTAAGTCACAGCAGCTGCAGTTTAAAACAAACAGAAACCAAATATTTGGATGCAGGGAAGAACAAAAATGAATGGAAAATAATATGGAAGCAATTTTAGTGCCCTGATGTAAAACCACTGTGGGCTCTCATCTTGAATGCTTACTGATGTCAACAAATCTCAAGTCTTTTCATACGGAGGTTCAGTGGCATCTCTTCAGGATTAAGTAAAGCGCAAAGTCTTAAGGGAAAAGGCCAAGAACACTGGGGTTTGAGAGACCTACAGTTGGGGAATTCAGCCACTTCTGAATGGTTCAGGAAAACTGCTAGTGATGACCTGTGGCCAGCTCACTTGTCCCAGCGCTATGCCTTCCTATTTAGCCACTTTTTCTAAGCCGTGCACATGCGGGCAAGCTTGGAGAGAGAGAGCAAAGCACATATGCAGAAGGCTGCACATGCGTGGAAATCGCATTTGAGATCAAAGAGAGCATGCGTGCCACAGGTGGGTTTCTGCCAGCATTACTGCTGGCTTGGTGTGCGTGCAATTTGTGCAGTTGCCTGTAAATAGGTCTGTGCATACGCAGAACATTAAAATGTCAAAAAAACCATGCCGTGGTGACCAGGAAACTGGTTCAGGGACATGGTGAGCCTGCCGTCCCTACTGATTTAGCAACCCAGTTGCAATTTCCACTACTGGCTCACCCGAACTGACACGGACCAGGATGTGGTTAAAAATATATGAAACCCACCTCTGGAGACCTATCAAGAAACAAATATTTACTTAACTTCACTGTGAATATGGAGCATCCTGGAATGTTCATTTCTTTTTCACAGAATGGCAGTAATCAGAACTGTTCCATCAGAATAGAACACAACTTCTGTGTTGAGAAGATATTCATTTTTATCATGATGTGTGCATTTGGTTCCATATTAATTGTAGTGGAGCAAGATTTCAGCCTCTCATGGAAACTAACATGTAATCCATGGTACAAGGAAGATATATCAAGTCTTACATCATCAATGTGTGGTTAAGGATATGATTCTATTCAAATTAGTGTACTTATATTTGTAATCATGTTTCTTATCTCTTAAATGTTATATGTTCTGGTCCCCAGAATTTTCTGGCTGATCAGTCTTTCTTTTTATTGGTCTATTCAAACACAGTTGTGGATCACCATTTCTGCTGCTTCAGGATGGATCTAATTTCTGAGCAAAGTTTTGAAGGGTGCTTCTGGGGTACCCATTTGAAATTGTCTTGTGAAGCAACTGTAGATACACAGTTCAGAAGGGTTTCATGAGAAAAGTCTTGCGCTCTTCTGTACACAATAGAATTCCTTACGTT
This sequence comes from Thamnophis elegans, assembly GCF_009769535.1. Classification (NCBI taxonomy): domain Eukaryota; kingdom Metazoa; phylum Chordata; class Lepidosauria; order Squamata; family Natricidae; genus Thamnophis; species Thamnophis elegans. The sequence goes on along the minus strand of NC_045558.1, from coordinate 16,492,439 downwards.
ACTAGATTCTTGCTTTGAACAACTTATAAATGCATCGCTTGCGGCCAGACGTAGGTATTGCATAAAAAAATTATACATAATAATGTTTTACCTGTAAATGACTTTTTCCGTTTTATTTGCAATAATATGTGCATGAACAAGTGCTTTAAGCTCAATGTAAATCATTCTAAACTTGACTGTAAAAATATAATTTCTATACTAGAGTTGTCAAAGTCTGCAATGCTCTACCTCCATGATGGAAAACCTATGGCACACATGCAAGAGGTGGTACACAGAGCCCTCCCTGTGGGTACACATGCTGTCACGACCTGCTCTTGTGAGTTCTATCATATGCATGCACACCAGAGAGTTGGTCTTTATGCAGTCCGCATGCACGCATCAGAACCTGGAAATGCAGATGGCTGCCATGTGCATCTCTTCTGCTTCCAGTGCTTCATGCGCGGGAACCCAGAAGAGAACAGCTGGCCATTGTGCATGCATGCTACAGAAACCAGAAGTGCAGCTGGCTACCATGCACATGTGCACCAGCCAGTTGCTCTCTTCTGGGTTCTGGCACTCCAGTGCGCACACACTCCAGTTTTGGCAGTCAGTGCCCAAAAAGTTAACATCACTGCCCAACCGGATCCAGTTGTCTCAGATACAAATTTTCACAGTTTCAGTCACAAATTGACTTTTGGGGATCTTACTTCATACTTAAGTGGTCAGTGGGGGGGGGGCATGCATACGTGCACTAATGTGCCTATCGTCCTTTTCATTGTATTTTTTCTTTTATTCTTGTTCTTATTTTTGTTTGACAAATTCTAACAAACAAACAAAAATAAAAAAAACACATACAATACATAACAGCCTACCAGAATGATGAGTTCTGTAATGTCAAGCAACTTTACTATTTGCTTGGTTACTGAAGGTGCTTCAAAGAGTGCTTTGTGCAAATGTTTGTCATAGCAAAGTACCCTTCAAAGTTTTGTTACAGCCTGATCATATTTTATTACTGTTTTATTGCGATAGTAATTGAATATTTTAGTTTTTGTATAATCAAGGCCACTCTCAGAACCTGCTGTTACAGGGAAGCTTTTTAATTAAAAGGAAATATGCTACAAAATGGGGAGGGGGGCAGGAGAGCATGAACAGGGCAACTGCAGAATGTGGCATCAGAAATCATTTTTTTTGCTGGACTTAGTGAATAGGATTGATAAAAGAATGCATGCACATCATTATCTAAATCAGAATTGTAAAAAATTATGACAGGAAACTGAAGGAAGTAGAGCTGTTGGATGTTTGTTTATGCAATGACAATGTACTTAGATGTGTTTCCTGGTAGTATCTACAGCATTGCGACTTTTCTAGAGTAAAGTGGTCTTTATTTATTGTATAATAATTGTATAGCGCAACAATCAATTCTGAGCACTTTACTTAAAGACTTTTCCACAGTCTTTTCATTTGTGTGTGTGAATATATGTATATGTATATAAATGAATATATGTATATGTATTTATATAAAAATACACATACACATATACGCATATATATACACACACACGTGTATGTGTGTGTGTGCATATCTCTGTGTGTGTGTGTTTTCATAGATTTTCACGGGTGCAGGTATGCTGGTCTTGTTGTATTGTATGATCTTTTCCCATGTAAGATTCCCATGTAAGATTGAGATTGCCTTGGCAACATTTCAGCGAGGTCTCACTCATCTTCAGGCTGGGTTTTGGGCTTAAAGCGTGGTTGGAGCTGCCATCTTTCTATAAATCTCGGTGTGTGTGTGTGGAGTGCTGAATAAACATGACGATACCTCCCACCTACCAGACATCTGGAAACCAGCCCTAGTCAACAAACGAGCCCCAAGCACCACCCTAGTAGTTACAATAGGAAACAACAACGGACACACAGCCAACACCAATCAGCACCAATCTACCAATCATGATATAACCACACAACCAATCATTCACTTACTGAAACAAAGCCAGCACTCCACACCCACCCACCAAGATTTATATAAAGACGGCAGCTCTGACCATGCTTTAAGCCCAAAACCCAGTCTGAAGATGGCAAATGAGACCTTGCTGAAACGTTGCCAAGACAATCTCAATCTTACATGACCATTTTCAGCTGGTAAAGGAGGAGAGCTTATGGCCTAGTGGTTAATATAACTGCCTAACATGTAAAATAGCTCAAGTTCAAATTCCAGTAATGGCATAGCTAGCTGATGAGAGCTAAATAGATTGAAATAGATCTATACTAGTCTCCCTTTATTTATTTATCAGCACAAATGCAACACACACAAACACACACACATACACACACACACACATGTAAGTATGAATACTGTATATATATATGTGTATATATACTGTATATAGTGTTTTTTCTTCTGTCAGAGCACCTGATTCCCTTTCGCCTTTCATCCCCACTCCAGGAGCCTTCCACGCAGTCGCTTACACGACAAACCATTTTTGTTTTACATTTTTGCTGATAAAGAAATGAAGGGAGCCTAATATAGATCTATTCCAAGCTATTTACTTTTAATCAGCTTGCCATACCCTTAGTGGGATTGACTAATATATAAGCAGCCCAAGTTTGAATCCCAGTAAGAGTATGGCTAGCTGATGAGAGCTAAATAGCTTGAAATAGATCTATACTAGGCTCCCTTCATTTCTTTATCATCAAAGATGTGATAGATAGATAGATAGATAGATAGATAGATAGATAGATAGATAGATAGATAGATGGATGGATGGATGGATGGATGGATGGATGGATGGATGGATGGATGGATGGATGGATGGATGGGAGGATGGAGAGAGAGGGGGGAGAGAGAGGAATGGAGGGAGGGAGATTGGAATATCCGAGGGCTAAGAGAGTTGATAAGAAGCTTGGTCTTATTGAATGAATGAGAACTACACAGCCATCCTGAATCATTTGATAATGGAAGAATGTCTGAGTGAATTTTAATCATAATGCTTAGATGAGACTTTTTCTTATGAATGTTCTCTAGAGAAGGTGAGATTCCAAACTACATGGCAATAATGAAGAACTACCAATATTTAAAATGTGCTTTGTTAAAAGTTTCCATATACTGACTGATTTACAGTAGCTTCCCTGAACTTTTATCTTTGGACTTTAGCATGTGTCCCTTCTTCAGCACTACCATTTTCATGCCACCAAACCCTCAGAAAGATTTTCAAGTCATTTCTTCTTCATGTCTTCAACTTATGGGGAGGGGGGACAAAGAGCATGCCACAATAACAGTCAAGACAATTCCCAGTCTGCCACAAAATGGGGGAGAGAACCAATCATTCCCATCACAAAATAAGGGCATTTACAAATTTTGCCAATAGCCACTTTCTCCCTGCTTCATAAAGAGGTGGAGCTATGATGCCAACAGGTCACCATTCCACTTGAAGGACCTGTTAAAAAGACAAAAGTGAGGACTTAGCCTGAATCAGCATTTCACTGTCGTGGATCATCATACTTAAAAGTACCAAGGAATTGTATAATTTCAAATCAATGGGTGAGGGGTATGGGGATTGGTGATTTCATTGTGATTTCCATTCTCTGCACCATGTTGTAAATGAACTCTGTTGACATTATTGATCACGGCAATGTGTTCAAACTAGGATTCAAAGTAGCATATAGTCTTCATGTGGATGTGCTTATCCACCTTTGCTCCCCCACTGATGATTCCTTTGATTATTAAAGATAGTATCTCTCCCAATTTATCATGTTATGTTAGATAAACAGAGCAGTTTTCTTAATTTTCCAATACATGATTCATATCTAAAGATGTACCAAAACACATTCTTGAACTGGTCAGAAGCTAGGCTACAGGTGGTCTTTAACTTAACAACAGTTTGTTTAGTGACAATTCAAAGTTACAACAGCACTAAAAAGTGACTTATGGCTGTTTTTCGCCCTTAGAATCCCGATGGCTACATGATCATATTTATGACAGTTGCAGTTTTCTGGGGTTATGTAATGACCTTTTGCAACCTTCTCTCAAGCAAATGTAATGGGGAAGACAGATTCAGTTAATGATTATAAAAATGGGACAAAACTCACCTAACAAATGTCTTAGCAACAGAAATCCTGGCTCAATTGTGGTCATAAGTCGAGGACCTGTAGAAAAGGTCAAAGTCACTTCAAACAATTACAGTTTATGATTCACATAAGTATATCATTTGGACCATATAATATACCATATAATATGTGTTGTAAAAAGAACAAACATTCAAAATATTACTTAAAATGATCTATACAGATTTTTTCACATAAAATTATTTTTTAAGGCAGAAAGTGAACAAAAATGGATTCTTGAATCAATGCATATGCGCATTGGCCATTAAGAAAAAAATGTCACATTGTCAATATCTTTTTATTATTGCTTTCCACTTTTGAGCTTTTAGAATGTCTTCAATTTACAATTATAAAAACATAATTCTCTTAATAAAATTAGGCATGAAATTTTAGCACTTCATAAAATACTTATGGTGCCCAATTGCCTTATCTGTTGTCTTCCCATTTTATGTATTCTTTTGTCATTTATTCATACTCCTTGATAAATATTCTTGGGAACTTTACTTATCAATATTGGTTAACTGAACAATTAAACTTGATTTTTGTTATTGCATTTGGTTCAGTTATTTTTCATCCTTAAAAGTCCATGAATATCTCTCTCTTTCTCTCTCTCTCCCTCTCCCTCCCTCCCTTCCTCTCTCTCTCTCTCTCTCTATATATATATATATATATATATATATATATGTATGTATGTATGTATGTATGTATGTATGTGTATGTGTATGTGTATGTGTATGTGTATGTGTATGTATATGTATATGTATATGTATATGTATATGTATATGTATATGTATATGTATATGTATATGTATATGTATATGTATATGTATATGTATATGTATATGTATATGTATATGTATATGTATATGTATATGTATATGTATATGTATATGTATATGTATATGTATGCATGCATATACATATACATATACATATACATATACATATACATATACATATACATATACATATACATATACATATACATATACATATACATATACATATACATATACATATACATATACATATACATATACATATACATATACATATACATATACATATACATATACATATACATATACATATACATATACATATACATATATATATATATATATATATATATATATATATATATGTATATATATTTCTTGGAATGAAGCAGCTCTATTGTAGAGGGGCTATTCTATTAATTCAGCAGCACTCTGCCAATTATCTTGGCAATAGTCTTAAGTTCCATAAGTTATGTATTTAATGGACTACTTTGTTCACCAAGCTTCTATTACAGTTGACTGATGGATATCCTGACTGCGCTGTTAAAAATCTGCAGTGCAGAATTATAGGACATTAATTGGACTTTCAAAAAAAGATGTCATGAAGCAGGATTACTCATACTTATGCATTTCTTTAAAGCAGTGTTTCTCAACCTTAGACATTTTAAGCCAGCGGTCACCCACTGACGGTCCATGAGAAAATTTTGTTGGTCCACAGAAAAATTATTTGCCTTTTTTATATTGCACTAAAATCAGGGAATCCTCAAACTATGTCACCTGAGCTAGATTTGTGCAATGAACATGTGTTGGTGCAAAGAGTCTCTCACTTCAGGATATTTTTGCAGGGGTTGGAGGGGGTGGAGAAATTCCGACTTGGGGTCTACTTTAGCCTCTTGGTGCAGGGCTTTGGGCAAAGGCTGGAGGGCCTTGTTCCAATGGAACAGCATCATGGCCTGGAACTGGCTGACCATCTCAGCCCATTGAGCCTCCAGGCACTGGTACCTGGCCTTGCACTTCTGCAGATCTTCCCTCTGCTTGGAAAGCCTATGCTCATAGTCCTCAGAGAAGTGCTTTTGCTGAGACTCCTTCTCAGTCAGATCCAATTTGAACTGAGCCAGCTGTTTTGCCTACTCTTTCTCATGGTGGCTGCGTAGCTCCAGCAAATGCTTCCTATTGGGGGCCTAAGGAGCCCAGGCAGGCAGGTGAGGAATGGCTGGGTGGGGAGGTGTGACCAGAGGCTGGGAAGGTGCTCCTTGACATAAGAGACATCTAGCTGGCCACGCCCACCAAGTCACATAACCACATAGCCACACCAGAGGTGGGTTCCTACCAGTTCACACCTATTCGGTAGAACCAGTTCGTCAAATCTACCGAACCGGTTAGAAAAGGTACCACCACTGGACCCAGAAAGCAGCCCTACAGAAGTGGTTCCAAAATTTTTTGAAACCCACCATTGCCCCCTGACACACACACACACACACACAGAGATTGACACACAGAGAGAGAGAAAGAGAAAGAAAGGAAGAAAAAAATAAAGAAAAAAAGGAAAAAAGAAGAAAAAGAGTGAGATAGAGATGAAAGAAAAAAAAATGGACAGAGAGACAAAAGGAAGGAAAGAGAGAGAGGGAGAGAGAGAGAGAGAGAGAGAGAGAGAGAGAGAGAGAGAGAGAGAGAACATGGCCGGCAAGCCACTCCCACCAGGTCATATGGCCGGCAAGCCACTCCCACAAAGGAGGCCACACCCACAGAGTAGGTTCCAAATTTTTTTGAAACTCACCACTGAGCCACACCCACCTAGTCAGTCATTAGGCAGATCATATTAATGGTCCATGGCAGAGGTGGGTTTCAGCAGTCACTACTGCTGGTTTGCTTGTGGTGAATTGTGCATGTGTGCTTAATGTGTGCTGTGGGCTCATGCTTAAACAATAAACAATAAAAATTGTTCTGTACATGCGCAGAAGCAAAAACCAAGATGGCAGCGCCTATGGTATCACCTGGAGAACCAATTCGGGGGTGCAGCAGGCCTGAGTCTCTGCCGGTTCCAGCAACCCAGGCCACCAAACCACTACCAGTTCCCTGAACCGGGTCAAACTGGTAGGAACATACCACTGGTCCGGGGGATTTAAAATTATGAATTTAGTGTTCCCTGAGGTCCCCTGTTTTAAGTTTTATAAATTTCAGCTTCCTAAACTCCATTCCAGGAATTGAAGTCCACACATAAAGTAGTCAAAGTTGAGAAACATAGGTCTAATTTATTGGGATGCCTATTGCCTGGCATCATTAAAGTTGAGTTAAAATTGAATACTGGTGGCAGAGTGGTTAGACTGCAGAATTAAAGGCAAACTTTGAATTGAATTGAATTGAATTTATTGCATTTATATGCCGCCCTATTCCCAGAGGGACTCAGGGCGGCTCACAAATCGAAGGGAGGGAATACAGACAAGGGAAAGAAACAACACAACAAACAACTACAGAAAGAATTTAAAAACAATCAACAGCCACACAGTTCGAGCGAGGATGGGAACTCGTCAGCCCCAAGCCTGTCGGAACAGCCAGGTTTTAAGGCTTTGTGGAAGTCCTGAAGGGTGGTGAGGGTCCGAATCTCCATGGGGAGCTCGTTCCAGAGGGTCGGAGCAGCCACAGAGAAGGCCCTCCTCCGGGTGGTAGCCAGGTGACATTGGCCGGTGATGGAATTCGGAGGAGGCCTACTCTGTGGGATCTAATAGGTCTATTGGAGGTAATTGGCAGCAGGCAGTCTCTCAAGTACCCAGGTCCAATACCATGAAGGGCTTTATAAGTGACAACTAGCACCTTGAAGCGTATCCGGAGACCAATAGGCAGCCAGTGCTGCTCGTGGAGGATAGGTGTAACGTGGGTGTACCGGGGTGCACCCACAATCACTCACGCGGCTGCATTCTGGACAAGCTGAAGTCTCCGAATGCTGCCCCATGTAGAGCACATTGCAATAGTCCAGTCTTGAGGTCACAAGGGCATGAGTGATTGTTGCGAGTGCCTCCCGGTTCAGGTAGGGACGCAATTGGTGCACCAGGCGAACCTGGGCAAATGCCCCCCTGGTCACAGCCGACAATGGTGTTCTAAAGTCAGCTGTGGATCCAGGAGGACTCCACAGCTGACTTTAGAACACAGTCTGAGGTTTGATCCTGACTGGCTCAAGGTAGATTCAGCTTTAGATTCTTCTGGCATCAGTGAAATGAGCCCCAGATTCTTGAGGGCAATATGCTATCATTGTAAACTGCCCAGAAAGTGTTGTAAAGCACTATGGGGTAGTATATAAGTCTAAGTGCTATTGCTATTAAGCATGTGATAAAATAATCTAGGAGGAGATGACCTAAAAATGTGATTGAATGCCTTATCCCCTTTGTTTTTTTGTTTTTTTAAAAAAAACAGTGCACAAAGGAAAGCTTCACTGTGAAGATTCTGTTTCTGTACTGCACTTTTTAATGTGGGATGCATTATATCTCCCTTGAGAAGTCCACAATGCAGGGAAAGATAAAAGAGAAGACAAGGGGAGATGGCCTGCAGCAAGGTGAATGGAATCAATTGCAATGGATTCACTGTTGATCAGATTAGAGACAGGTAATCCTGGAGAAAGCCTATTTATATGACCACTATGGTTCAACACTGACTTGATTGCACATTGTTACTCAGCTATATTTCCCCCCTCACTTTCAAGATAGGTAAAACCCTAAACAATTGTACTAGGTATTTCCATTGAATATGTAGATTGGGTAAAAATCAAATGCAGAATCCCTGGTATTGACAGATTCTATGCAATGAGTTAAGTCTAGTTTTGATCTGGATAAATTTCTGGGAAATTGAAGGAGCCTGAACTTCTGCAGCCTCTTGATGTATAATCTTATGGGACAGGACAGGGAGAAATAAACTTACCTTTGCAACCAGTTCGCAAATGTGAGCATGCATGCAGGATCTTCTGCACATGCGTAGAGCATCAAAAACAGGATGTGTAGAAGTCTGGACGGAGCCTGATACCAAGCATCTACAAAGGTAAGTAAAACAGCTGGGGGAGGGGAATCGGCTATGCCACGCAATTTAGATTAGGTAGAAAGAAGGAAATTGGTAGCATTTTTTTTACTGCTGGTTTGGGTGAACTGGTCTGAACTCTTATAGGACCATAATGCTATGGATTTGTTTGATGATTGAATGCCTTTTGGAGAGCATCCTTGGGGATGATGTTTTAATGTATTCTGACTGGCCTGACTGATCAGTTTGATCAGTTTGCTTGATCAATACAGGACATTCTTTAATGAAAGAAAATTTGATTCTCTCAATCCTGCAGGATCATGTCCAACACAGAGTTTATCTATTGCAAAACAATCTCTCTTCTGGGCCATTTTGATTAAGTCTCACAGAAATACAAAGTGAAACGTCTGAGAAGAACTGATTTCAGTGCTGAACTCCCTTAGTCAAGAAAACCTTCCCTTAGAAAATATATTTAATTTTACATGTATTAATGGCAACAAGAATTGTGTTTGCACAACAATAGAAAAATGAAGAGATTCCTACAGATGAAAGTGTTATAAAAATATTAGAATGTGCTGAGATGGACAGATTAACATTTAAAATAAAGGAAAATGAAGAATAGTTTTTGACATGGGACTTGTTTTACCAATGGTTAATTAATAGAATCAGAAATTAGAATCTAAAAAGATCTAAAAGATAATAAGAAATTTTGCATTGAAAACTTTGTAAGATAGATAAACTAATTGTATTACTATTTTGTGATTATTATTGATCTATTTATTGTGTTTACTATTATGATTAATGTTGATCAATATGGCATTTTTACTTAAAATTAATTGTGCCCAGACAACCCACTGTTCAGATAGATATGGATTTTTATGTGATATAAAATGTATTAATAACACATATATTAAAAAAAAAACATTCCCTAGAAGCATTGTAATATATAGGATCATGGTTCCTACAGATTGGTATGCTCACTTTGAGCCTTTCAAGGCTTGGCATCTAGGGGACAAATGAGCTGGTGCTCTGTATATTCACTTGTCTCCTGTGGAAGAGAAGGACGCTTTTCTCTCTCTCCTAGTTGGATGAAAAAGAATCAGTCCATGAAAGTTTATTTCATTCCAGTTGGTCTTTGCCTGAGCTACTCTATAAAGAGGAAGATTGCAAAGGAGGGAAACCAAGGAGTAGTTCCTCAAATAGCAAAAACATCCAGATCAATCTCTGATGCTTTTATACTATAGTAGTGGTGGGTTTCAGGCGGTTCCCCGTACCCGGAGCCTGCCTAGAGCACCGGATACTGTTTCAGTATAGTGCTCCAGAGGGCTCGCTGGCCCATCTGAGCTGCTTACCTGTCTTTTAAGGCTTTGGGGCTTTGGTGCACGTGCATGGTGCATACATTGCCTGCACGACACTCCGCCAAGCAGCTGGAGCATTGTGGAGGCTCACGGAGGCGGTAAGAATATGTGAATGCTGCACACATCCATGTGGACACTGCCAGGCCCATTCCAACTGTGCCATTTGGACCGGGATCCAGAACCCACCACTGTACTATAGGTAGTATATTGTCCATATGTAGCCCTTGACTTAGGGCCACAATTGAGCCCAAGATTTCTGTTGCTAAGATGTTTGTTAATTGAGTTTTGTCCCATTTTATGACTTTTCTTGCCATAATCATTAAGTGAATCATTGCAGGTTTTTTTTTAGAATAGAATAGAACAGAACAGAATAGAATTTTTTATTGGCCAAGTGTGATTGGACACACAAGGAATTTGTCTTTGGTGCATAAGTTTTCAGTGTACATAAAAGGAAAAAAAGAAAAAAGGAGAAAAAAATACATTCATCAAGAATCATAAGATACAACACTTAGTGATAGTTAAAGATAATAAGCAATCAAGTCATACTACGAACATATATAAATTGTAAAAATACAAGCAACATGGTTATAGTCATAAGTGGGAGGAGATAGGTAATAGGAAGGAAGAGAAGAATAATAGTAATACAGTCTTAGCAAATAATTTGACAGTATTGTTGGAATTAGTTGTTTACCAGAGTGACAGCATTTGGGGAAAAACTGTCCTTGTGTCTAGTTGTTTTGGTGTGCAGTGCCCTATAGTTGTGATGGTGAACCTATGGCATGCCTGCCACAGGTGGCACATGGTGACATATTTGCCAGCACACTAGCCTTCAGGTCTGGCACGCCGGCCAGCTAATTTTTTGGCTCCTGGAGAGCTGGGGGAGGCCATTTTTGAGAGCCTGGAGAGGGTGGAAAACAGGCCCAATGGACCAAACCAGAAGTTCAGATCCATTTCCACCTTCCAGAGGGCCTCCAGGGAGCCGGGAGAGACTGTTTTTGCCCTCCCCAGGCTTCAGGAAAACCTTCAGAGCCCAAGGATGAAAACTCCCCCCATGGGGGAGGGGTGCACACAAATGTGCAGGTGGGTGGGGTGTATTCCTTCGTGATTCTGGGCACATGCAGGTATGTGATAGCGCGAGCATGCCTTTACAAAAGGGTTAGCCATCACTGCCCTAAAGAGTCATTTTGAGGGTAGAAGTTGAAACAATTTATGTCCAGGATGCAAGGCAGTTGTTAAGTTAGTAATACAATTATTAAATGTCTTTCCTATTGATTTTGCTTGACAGAAGAATAGGCAGGTGGCAAAGCTGTTCGTCTAAGTACCATCTAATCCCTGTGATAAAGGAGATCAGGATTCAGAACTTAATACTGTGGTGAAACTTATTGACTAGATTTATATTGTACACTTAACCTGTACAAAAATATTGTTTACCCTTCCCTTCTTTCTTTCCTTCCCTTTCCTATTCCTTTTCCTTATCACAGCATCCAACTAATTTGGTCAGTTTGTGATTCAACATATTGCCTGCGCCTAGAAAATGGGTTAATTCAATAACAACGTAAAGCATTTCATACACATTAATCCTTTGGTTTCCCTTGGGAATGACACAGTCTTACAGCTTTAGAGCATCCTTGAAGGGAAACCTTGGCTGATGTCATTCTGAGCTCTTTGGAAAGTGAGAAAAAAAAAAACCACTACCCCACAGCACTGAATAATTCATTGTGCTGAACCCAACACACATATTATGCCTTTGATGGCTGTCCCATCTGTGCCTGAATCTCAGGTCAAACTCCACAGACATTTTTCCCTTTATCATCCCAAATGCAATGGCTGCAATTCTATAATCTATTTAATTGAGTTACTGAAAAATCTAGCAGGCCCCCATGTTCACACAGCACACTTGATATGTAGCATTCACAAAACATGCCAAGATTGCTTGATTCGAACTTTATTGGATTTGGTGAATCCCTAACATTTGTCTTTACTTTAGGTTAAGATTCATGTATGTGAAAACAAGAAATGGGTTAACTCAGTAACAAATGGAGTGCTTTGGATGAACTTGGTTATATAGATAATTGTAGAAAGTAAGGAAGATGACTTTGGTGGCTTATGCAGGAACCCTAACCTAAGAAAAAAAAGCATAAAGCATTTTTTTAAAACCCAGAGCAACAAGATAATGTTTAACAATAGCTCAGCTCATTAAACTAGCACAGAGGTCAGCAACCCAGGGCTCTGGAGCTGCATGCTCTTTCATCCCTCTGCTGAGGCTCTGCTGAGGCTCTCTGTCACTGGTCGGCTCCACAATAGATAGGGCTTTTGGTTAGGACAGGTAGAGGGAAAAGGATGCTGTACTAGGAGAGGACTCTATGGTGGGGGAACTGGACTGCCAGTCAGATGCAGAATGGAACGGAGTGGGGGGGGGCTTTGTGGCTCTTTGAGTGTTTAATGATGACACCCCTGAACAAGGAGGAGGAGGAAGAGGAAGAGATTCAGCACAATCAGACTTCTAAAATTATGATATAATAACCAATTTCAGTAACAGTAGTTTTAATCTCCTCTTGGGGTTGGTTTTCTTGTCTTGTCCATCTAGCAAGATTGACAGGAACGTCAGGCTAGGTCCATTGCCACAATTAACCTAAAAATACACAGCATTAATCACACACAGAGGGCCCCTTCCTCTATGTGGTCACATTATTCTAAGTCTGGAACAAGAAGTTTAATATCAGAGTAAGTGTCTGCAATAGAGTGTGCAGCTATCAGCTCTGCTAGTCCAAACAACAATCACACCCAGGAATACTGGTGCTATCTTTAATTTAAGGTGACATTAACTTGCAAGTTTCAAAGTGCATCTATACCCCTTCATCTTAATATCTCAAGAAACTCAGGGGGGGCTCTGGAACATTTGCCATGCCTCCATTCCTTCTGCAGGCTCAGCTGTCTCTTATCTGCCCATTGACTAATTTATGGGTCTTCCTCCTGTTTCCTAAAATATTCCCATGTACCATTAAAACAGCCCAGCAGAATGAAACCTCTATACCATTTCTCTTGATTTCCCCCCCTTACCCTCTGCATGGAACTGGATTTGGCTGAAACTAAGTTTTCTTACAACCTAACCATAATGGCTCCACCTGATCAGTCTCCACAGTTCTCTCATTATTTTGTTCTCCCCCCACCCTAAAGTTGGCAATAACAGCATGAAAGCCTTTATAACAAAAGAAAATACGGCTGTTTTCAATTAAAACCAGGATTGCTTTATGTTTCTTCAATTGTCTATTGCAATGTTTATTGCATTCTTGGGTTGGTTGTTTCCTTGGGAGCATCAAAAATTTAATCAGCTATGTTGCAGGAATGCATCCAGCATCTCTTAATAAAGTCAACTTACACCCTGAGCTGCCAATCATCAGGATGAAGCTACTAAGGGATTAAGTATTCAAGCCACGAGCAGCATTCAGAACTGACTGATTACAAATATTCCTTAAGTTATGACTATAATGCATTAAGGCTGTAAGTAGTGAATGTGATAAATTGGTCACTCACATGACCAACCTAATTTTATGTCCTTTTTTGCAGAAATCATTTTGCTGAAAATTGGAGATAAATGCCAGTTAACAATCATTAAAAGTGATGTGACTTCAGGATACTGCAAACGGCCATATATGTGGTCTGGTTGTAAGTGCCAAGTATGTGGTTATGAGACCATGGGGTGGGGGTAGGGAGTCCCAGCTGTTGTAACTTAAATTTGGGACCAGGGAGGTTTGTTGTAACCTTGAATTATCACAAAGCAACAGGTCATAAGTCGAGGACTGCCTGTATAATTAATCAAAAAGTGTTAACAGATTAACAGAGTTGGAAAGGATCTTGGAGTCTTTTAGCTCAAACTCATAGTCAGGCAGAAACCCTATACCATTTCCAATCTTTTGTCCAATCTCTTCTTAAAAACTTCCAGAGGCAAGTTGTTCCACTGTTTAATTGTTCTAACTGTCAAGAATTTTCTCCTTGGTTCTCAGTTGGTTCTTTCCTTGATTAGTTTCGTTCTCCTGCCTTCAGTTGCTTTAGAGAATAGGTTGACCCAGCTTCTCTGTGGCAATCCTTTAGACATTGTAACACCCACTTATCATGTCACTGCTACCATGCCAATTAAATATGAGTTGTTCACTTCCAGACTTTTTAAATTGTAATTTCTTTCTCATGCCCCATGGATCCATTATCCATCCATGACAATCAAATCTGCAGTTTTCATCTTTTGAAAGACTATTTTAATTAGGAAAACAGTACTCCAAAAGATGAGCAAGTCTTGACAGCATCCAAGTGCAGAACAAAAGTGAGGAAAATATTGATAATCTTTCAGGCCTATCCAATAAAAACAAGGGGGAAGAAAATCAAACGTTATTGCCATTTAATCATAACACTGTAGCCCAGCTCATCTATCAAAAGGTCAAACTAAGGGGAATGGATGTTTAATTGCTGTGATAAGGTTCCTTCTTTTTCCTCTTTAAGGGATGTATTGTATGAATTATATTTGCTTTTCATCAACTATTCAGAATGAACAATCTTTTGACTGTCAAGCATAATATAAAACCGCAGTAAGCTGAGCCAAAGCATTGCTCCATCTAGCTATGCTGTATTAATCTACTTGGCAAAAATAAATCCATCTGTAGTGCTTTCTAGTTAGAGTATTATTTCCATTGATAGGTGTCCCAGTCCTGACCCCATTGAATGGGTGCAACCTGGTGAGTCAGTCTTCTGCCTGATCATTCTTTCCACCAATCAGTAACTAATTACTTCATATTTAGACAAGGTATGATCTGATTGCATTCAAACTTGCACATACATCAGGGGTGGGTTCCTGACGGTTCTAACTGGTTCGGTAGAAGAGGTTCCACAAATCTACCGTGCCGTTTAGAACTGGTTGGAACGCTTGGCTCGCTTCCCCCTGCCCGATACGATCTCCTTTCATTCTCCGTCTGCCTCATTCACTCATTCGGGCAGCAGAGAATGAAAGGAGATCACATAGCAGAGGGCAAAGGAGCCTGCAGCTTCCTTCATTCAAACGTTCAGGCAGTAGGGGGGGAATTTCTCGCATGCCTTCTTTCTTTCTCCAAAGGCGTGGGAGAAACGCCGCCCCCCATTCCCCAAACATGTCCCAGAACTGCGCTGCGAGGTAAGGGAAGCAGGTCTTGGGAGAGACCTTCCATCCCCCTCCAGAGAGTCCATGCTGAAAGAAAGGAGATGGGCTGGTTTGAATGCAGGGAAGTGTATTGTATTGTATTGTATTGTATTGTATTGTATTGTATTGTATTGTATTGTATTGTATTGTATTTGGTTTATTTGTATGCCGCCCTTCTCCAGGAGGGACTCAGGGTGGCGAACAACTCAGGGGGGAAAGGGAACACAAACACAGTACACATAATTAAAATACACGAAAATCACACAGCCATACCAGTCGAGAGGGGAGGGGAACTCATCAACCCCAGGCCTGCCAGCACAGCCAGGTTTTGACAGCTTTCCGGAAGGCCTGGAGAGAGGTGAGGGTCCGGATCTCTGCGGGGAGTTCATTCCAAAGGGCCGGAGCTGCTACAGAGAAGGCCCTCCCCCGGGTAGTAGCCAGATGGCATTGGCTGGTGGACGGAACCCGGAGGAGGCCGACCCTGTGCGATCTAACGGATCTTTGGGAGGTAATTGGCAGCAGGCGGTCTCTCAAGTGGGCAGTTTATTGGCCACCTTCTTTGCTAGTCCGGGCATATGGAGAAAGGAGGCATGCAATAGTTGAGGGCAAAGGTGCTCCCCTTCACCCTTGGAGGCAGGGGTGCTTTATCACAAGCTTCCTTTCTTTCTCTGCCTGTCAAAATTAGCGAAGGAGATGCTGGCCCCAAACTGCCTGCTCGTTCACATTCAAACAAGCATGTCCCCTTTTGTTTCCTGGCATTGGCTCTCTGGAGGGGGAGGTTCTTTCCAAAGCTTCTTTAAGGGGGCGGCTTCTTTCAGGGGCAGCAGCGATGGCAAGAAGCGGCTGCCAATGAAGGCAAGAGTCCCGCTGCCATGCCGGATTCAGCAAACCAGGCAGCTGTCAGAGAGAAGAGGACAGCATGTGCCTGTGGGCTTATGCAACAGTGGAATTGCCACCTCCTGTTCTTCAGCAGTTGCACAAGCCCATGTGGAGTGCGCTGCCCTCTTCCCTCTTGACAGCCACTTGACAGTTAAAAAGAAGGATGAGTCTCCACTGGTCCGGAGCCCATTTGGGAAGACGAGGAACGTGAGGGGGACCCTTCCCCGTGGAGGGATCCAGACCAGCGGGGCTCATCCTTCTTTTTAACCAGGCGGCTGTCAAGAGGGAAGAGGACAGCACACACCACGTGGCCTTGTCCAGCAGCCGAAGAACAGGAGGAGCTGTCCTCTTCCCTCTTCCAAACCACGAGAAAGACACTGGAAACATGGCAGTTGGTTGGAAAGATGGTTTAATGGTGAAGCAGAACCACCAAGCACATGAT
This sequence comes from Thamnophis elegans, assembly GCF_009769535.1. NCBI lineage: Eukaryota > Metazoa > Chordata > Lepidosauria > Squamata > Natricidae > Thamnophis > Thamnophis elegans. The sequence goes on along the minus strand of NC_045558.1, from coordinate 16,475,735 downwards.
TCTGGGCAGCTGACCACATGGAGTTGAGATTGTTATACCTTCTCTTGGCCTTTGAACTTAAACTTCCTGTTCATGTGCAAGAACATGTATTCTATTGGCTGTTGTCAGATTACTATGGGATCATGTTTGTCTGAGCTCCCAGGTTTGGTTGAAGTTTGCTGAGTGATGCAATGTCCTTAGGAGATTGTGCAATGCAGTGAGCTCTGTGTCTTCTGCTAAATGGTCCTATTATGTCCTGAAGGCCCATGTCTTAATCCATCAGACAGGAATTACAGATCTTTTGTCTCGTAGACAGGCTAGTCCAGTCTTTCCTAATGGACACCAAATATCTGCTGGAGGCAGGGAGCTGCTTTCTGTCTTTAAAACAGGTTTCCTCTTTTATCATCCAGGGAAATATAATATTCTGGCTTTGAAAATATTTTTCAAAATATTTCATTCTTTTAGGAGAGGGTTGGGGGCTAACTTGTACAAGACTTTTCCAACTAAGTAGAGGAAGAAATAATATGCTTGATCCATAACTCAGGTAGGATTAGCATATCAGATGATAGCAAAAGGGTATCAAAAACTGTTTGTTCTATGTTTTATTTTTAAATAAAATAACCACATAGTTATTTTTCATGAATGAAGGCAAATATATGTGTCCCAGGATAATGTTGCAAGATCCAATCTGGGCCGGTTACTGGGACCAAAGATTTAGTCTTTCAGACCAGTGGTGGGTTTCAAAAATTGTTCGAACCTACTCTGTGGGTGTGGCCTCCTTTGTGGGAGTAGCTTGCTACCCATGTGACCGGATATGAAGATGCCGATGACACTTGTCAGAACCACCTTAAATTACCTCACACACAGCACTGGCATGCATAAGAATATGATGTAAACTTGATTTTTAAAAGGCATCTTTGGTTTGCATTGGTTTGTACACACAATGTTCTGATTGCACCACAAACGCAGTAGTCATCCTTACCTTTCACAGAGGCACTGAGTTTTATAAATATGAGCATGATAGTATAGAATAATCATATCCAACTACCAGTGGTGGGTTTCAAAAAAATTTGGAACCTCTTCTGTAGGTGTGGTCTGCTTTCCGAGTCCACTGGTGGAACCTCTTCTAACTAGTTTGGTAGATTTGACGAACCTGTTCTACCGAATAGGTGTGAACTGGTAGGAACCCACCTCTGTTTCAAACTCATAGTGAAGCCTATCTCCAAGGAACTTCTCTCTACCAGAATATGTATTTTGTGTTGATGGCTGGTGGTTAACTGTTATTTTCTTGTGCTGCCAAATCCTCGGCTCATAAGTATGTGATAAACTAATGGTAAATCAGCACTCCTGTTGATTGACAAGGGGTCCATTTCCCAGGCTTCAATCATAACTCTGGCTATCTTTGTAGTCTGTACAGCCAACGATCTTAGTAGCTGTGAAATTGAATGTATGTCTTTGTTTATTGCAATGTGAAGCTACCAAGGAGTTTAGGCCTTCTCGCTAACTACTCACTTTGTCCTTGCTACCTGGTGGTTAGCTTCCTTCCCATCTGTCCTACACAGGGACAATCTGTCCAGTAGATTTCATTAGATAAGTATCTTTACCTCCAAGTGATATTTGTAATGCATCATTGTCCTTGATATTTTTCAGCCCAGAAGTCCAGACAGGTCAATTCAACCTTGGTCACAATTATAAAGAAGCTAATTGCAGAAAATTGCTTTGGTCTGAACAGCAAAGCTTAACTGACATTTGGAGATGAAATGATATCTTCAACTGGCTCTATGGGTGATCAAATCTCCTACGTGTGCTTTTTTAAAAAAAATGATTGTGTGACACATTTTTAAATTTTATTCTTTTTTGCTCTGTGTCATTCATTTCCGGTGAGATGGACAACCATATACATTTTATATATAAAAGTAAATAACTCCTTGATTTCAAGCTCGAAGCAAAGCTGCAGAACATGCAAGACACAAAACTAAAATGAAACACTGTGTGGCCTTGATTTCACAGTGACTTGCAATTCTGACCCGCGCCATAACTGTATGTTGATGAGAAACCACACAAAACGAGATGCAAAAGCCAGACAATTATGAAACATCTCTAACTAGCAGCCATAAAGAGATTGATTGAAAGGAATGCTTAGGAGAAAAAACATCACCAAATATGACAATCACCTATTGGCATTTTTGTTTTGTTTCTGTGCATATTTTGTTTTGGACACAAAGAACATTTCAGGAATAAGAGAGTCTCCCCTTTCTATAGTAGCTGGCTGCATTTTCATGTTGAGTCTAAGAAAGCAACTGTAAAAAGGTTTGGCACTGCCTCTATGAGCTGAATTTATTCCAGATGAAATATACGCATATATCAAGTGAAAAAATGCAATTGTTATTCTAGATCAGTATTTCTTAACCTTAACAACTTTAAGACACAGGGACTTCAGCTCCTAAATTCCCTTTGCTGACTGGGGAATTCTTCCTGGGGAGCTGAAGTGCACTCATCTTAAAATTGACAAAATTGTGAAACACTGATCTAGATAAATTGAGCCAAATGCAGAAGCATATTTTCAGAAATGTGATTTTCAGATTAAAGTTGTACAAGCACAGATTCCCCCCCTCCCACGCCAAGCTCTGATTCAAAATTCTTCTCCAAGCAAACTCCTAAAACTGAAATGTTTCTCCTTTTTTGAGAGTAGAATGGCCATGCATCTTTGCTTCAATTCATGCACGTAAACCCTTTTTTCCTGTTTGCTATTGCTTAAATAAGGCAGATTGTTCATATGTGCCTCTCAGTGAATCCGCTGTGCTGCATCTGCTGTGCAAAAGGTTTTGATGAAGAAAATATCAATATACACTTTAATTTCAGCTTATTTGGGGGTCTTCAGTCATAATTTTGGAGAAGTTAGTTTCTTCAAAACCTTCACACTGTAGTTTCTGGCTCTTAAAATATAGAATAGAATACAGAATAGAATAAAATAATAGAGTGGGAAGGGACCTTGGAGGTCTTCTAGTCCAACCTCCTGCTTAGGCAGGAAACCCTACACCACTTCAGACAAATAGTTATCCAACATCTTCTTAAAAACTTCCAGTGTTGGAGCATTCACAACTTCTGGAGGCAGGTTGTTCCTCTGATAAATTGTTCTAAATCTCAGGTAATTTCTCCTTAGTTCTAAATTGCTTCTCTCCTTGGTTAGTTTCCTCCCATTGCTTCTTGACCTGCCCTTAGGTGCTTTGGAGAATAGCTTGACTCCCTCTTCTTCATGGCAGCCCCTGAGATATTGGAACATTGTATCATGTCTCCCCTAGTCCTTCTTTCTATTAAACTGGACATATCCAGTTCCTGCAACCATTCTTCATATGTTTTAGCCTCCAGTCCCCTAATCATCTTGAAATGAAGAGTTGAAGGGGATTTTGGAGGGTTTCCAAGAACTTCTAGAAGTTGGGAATTTTGATTCACAATTTCACTAGAATGGAAGAAGGTTCAGTTCTTGCTAATGCCATAAAAAAATGAAGGAGATTTTTACATCAATCATTATATTCAGGAAAAAAGGGAGGGAGGGAGGAGGAGTCAAAATGGTTTACCCCTCCCTTTTTTTGACATGCATCCAATAGCACCATCATGGATTTTTAGACATCCCAATGGGAAGCCTGGTTAGCCATGAAACTAATAACTCAGTTATTTATGGTAGACCAGCCTAATCCAGGATAAATATTCCAATTTTGCAAACATTTATGACATCCATAGGATCTCTCAATGATACTGTACCAGTCAAATAAACCAGACATTTCAAACAGTGTCACATATTGGCTTGGCTAGCTTAAAAATTGCTATGAAAGTATGCTTGATTAAGTATGTCATTAATTCCTCCTTTGAAAAACTACCAACAACTACAATAACAGTTGTTACCACCATAAATCTGCCAATGGCCTCTATCCTCCGGATACTATTTTAGGGTTCATAACTAACTCTATGGGTATTTTTTTTATCGTGCTGCTACCATAATAAATATAAGCTCAAAGCTTAGCCATCACATGAGGCTATACTGAGTATTCTATTCCAACTTAATGGTGGCATCTGCTGGAGAAAGAAATATGCTGAGCCAATCTGATTTAAACACATGGTAATGGAGAATCTCACTATTGAGATGGTGTTTTGGACAACGTTGGTGGTGATCTTGTAATTTCTTCCCTGTTTTCTTCCAGCACAAAATCATTTGATTGCTCTCAGGAAACTTGTTGTGTTCTCTGAATTTCCAGAAAAATGAGGCAAGGAAACCATTACAGATGTCCATTACTATTAAAAAAAAAAAACCCTGGATGTGACTTCTAGTGCTGTTCCTTAATGATGCAGTTCACAATTTTGGAGAAAAGCCATGCATCCACATTCAATCCTCATGAAACATTAACAGAGAAAAATGTGCTACAAGCGATAGAACTATGCCAGTGCCTTTAGAGACTCATGAAAAGGGCTTGTGTTCTGATTAGGAAGGAAGTCGAAAGGAAAGTTGGACAATTATAGAACTGGGTAATTCAGGGTAGATGAAAAGGTCCTATTAGGTCATTAGCCTGATACAGAATTTTCTTCTGTTCATTTGTCCTTAATTGGTCAAATTTGGAACATTCCAAATAAAAAGAACTCAATATGCTCTGAGAGAATGTGATTGTCCAAGCCAATAAAATAATGACCAATTAAAGTTCATGACGGTTTTATTCTACAACTTTCCTGCGTAGATTGATCCTGAGACTTTCTGCGGGGGGTTTCCTCTCAGGGATTTATACAAAAATCTTGCTTTATCAACATGCTTTCTGTGATACCAATGTTGAGATGGAGAGAGAGAGGGTGGGGGGAGGGTTTTTTTTTTACTTGCACATTGTAGCTGAAACTCTTGTTCCACTTCAGAATTAGCTAATCTGTTGACTTTATTATTTCCTCTCTCGAACACTGAATAAATCTTCCTGTTCAGCTTTCTAGCTAATGACTCCCATTGTTTTCAGCAGCAAAAATTATTTCCAGAACAATCCTGTAGATGAACGTTTTATTTTACTTACCATACTTAATAATATATTTTTGCATGTGGTCCGTGGCAAATTTAAAGCACAGAGATGTAGGCTGCTTGAGAAGAGGAAAAATTGATGGCTATGCAATGCTACATGCAAAATTAGTCCTAATACACAGCACCATCACATTAGAATGAATCATTTTATCGTTCCCAGAGGTTATGTGAACTGTAAACTATTCTGTGATTATTCCAATTGGCATTCAGCAACTCCTAAACTGAGTGGTTCCACTGTTACGAAGAACATGAAGGAAAACACCCTATAATTCACATCTAAGTACCACTGAGAAATCATATGATTATGTACTGAAGCAATTTCCAATTTCAGAAACTCATTTCTGGAAAAAAAATTATACCTTGCTTTTTAATTGAGTCTTTCTTTTCTCACTTCCCTCCTGCCTTGTTGCCTGTCTGTCTCGTAAGGCGATGGAGAAAGACAGATAGCTCAGATTCTGAGCTCTGCTTAATTTTAACCAAAAATAAACTTTTGGAATTGTATGGTCCCTGTGCTAATGGCCTTAATCATGGAACATAACCTGATGCATACCCTGCCTCCTATTCAACCATTTGAGTCCTTCTGAAACTGTAAATTTTAATTCAGCAGCGGGGGAGGGGGATGAATACACATGGAAAGACATCATATTATGTGTGTTCAATTAATTGAACTTGATTTTAATTTAGATTTTCTGACCTCACACACTTTATGCACCATTATGTACAATGCACAAAGGTAGTGCCTCTGCTTTGTTATGCTTAATTATAGAGTGAGGGATCTTCTTAAAATCTCCTACTCTGGAAGAAGCTAGAAAGCTACAAAACTTTGTTGGCCTCTCAATCAAAAACATCCATAAAAATCTATTTGGGGGACACTGGGAGCCAAAACTAAGATGGCAGTAGAATTTACTCAGAACCATGGGAACGAGAACGTTTTATTTGGTTTATTGTTTGTATTCATAAATGTTGATTTTAGGCATGCATGTGCAGACTGTTGTTGTTGTTGTTGTTGTTGTTATATACTTTATTCATTAAATATGAAACTCACCTCAAAAATGCATCACAAATACCATTGAGTGGTGCTAATTGTTGATACGGGTTGCTGCCAGCATCCTATGTATCGACCAAATAGCTTCTTAAAATATACTGTTCCGAGTAGTATAGTTTTTTTGCAATTCCGCTGGTGTTATTGCAGGAAGCTGCAATTTGTTAATGTATCTTATAAAATTCTTGGACATGGTGCCAAGTGTCCCGATGACAATGGGTATCACTGTTACATGTTTCATCCATAATCAGGTAGTTTCAATGGCCAAGTTGTGGTATTTCATGATTTTTTTCCAGTTTTTTTTTGACTCGGGCATCTCCTAATACCGCAATATCAATAAATTATATATTTTGACCCTCTAACAACCATGATATCTGGTGTGTTTTGTTCCAAATGATGATCTGTCTGTATTCAAAAGTTCCACAAGATCTTCACCTTTTCATTTTCGGTAACCTTTTCCACTTTATGTTCCCATAACTTTCTGGATACAGATAAATCATATTTTTTATGTAATTACCAATGGATTAATTTAGCAACTCGATCATGTCTAGCTTTGTAATCAGTTTGTGCAATTTTGCTGCATTCAGATATTAAATGTGAAGCAGTTTTGACCTTGTTGTTGCAAAGTCGGCAGTTTGGATTGTTGGTGGATTTTTGCATTCATGCCATTAGTTTGTAGTGCTTGTTCTTGAGCAGCAAGTATTAAACCTTCCATTTCTTTTTTGATGCCTCTCATATTAAGCCACATCCATGTCAAGTTGTCACCACATTTTCCTTCAATGTTTTTCAAGTGCTGTCCATGCAAAGCTTTGGTTTTCCATCTATTTAATCTGTCATCCAGCTATTTTTCCTTATATTCTGCCTTGGTTTCTATTGTTTTTATACTGTTCTCTGTTTTCACAGCCTGTAGCAATTTTTCTGTACTTTGATTCACATAATCATTCAAACTTCGTTTTTCTTCTTCTACAGTTCGATAGATTTGTAACAGCCCCCTGTTGCTTTTGTTGTTGTTGTTGTTGTTGTTGTTGTTGTTTTGTTGTTGTTATGATGATATATGATGAGACAGTTTGCCTCAGGCAGGAGATTCAGAACTTTGTGGAAAGGTAACAAATTATTATTTAAATTTTGTTGTATTTTACTATTAGAGATGGAGGTACTTCATAGGGCAGCCACAAATCCCCTTCAGGGACGTGAACCAATGATATAATGATGAGATATCTTTTCTAGATATTTAGGATGATGTCATGATGTGCAAAATATTGTAGCTTCTCCAACTAAATCATCCTACAGTTGTGTGCTATCAGTCCAATGGAGCTAAATTTGTCATTAACTCTTTTATTTACTGATTTATTTATTTGGTCCTTCCAGATGCCATAACTTTTCTTCCCACTTCATGCCTGTTGACTGATAGATTTTTATTTCTGAGAAAATAAATCTGTGCAGCATTATCCAAACTAGTGTCACAATGGTCAGATTAAAGGGGGCCTAGTCCATCGACTTCCTTACTTTCCCTGGGGCTAGGAGTTCCTACAGAGACCTTTGTAGACAATGAGTCAACTAATTCCATAGTAAATGCATGAAATATGAGAGGACTTAGTTGGTGATGGGAACTATTTTAGCCCCAAACAAGGCCAGATTTGCTTAGGGCTACCAACATCTCTTCTGGGTTACTATAACATCTGTGAGATAATCCTTCAGACACAGTTGGAGGAAAAGCCACAGTTAGGGCAATGGTTATATCAGAGACAGCTCAGAAGAAATGGGGGCATGGGAAAAAAATCCCTTCTTAGTTCACTGTAATATAAAGGCAAATAGGGAGAAATGTACTTTCTGATTAAGGTTCTGTGACAATAATTTTGCAATAGAGATAGTGTTAATACTCATGGTTTCTTGTCTGAACTACTTCAAACAGTTGATATTTACTTCAATGGCTCATTTGTATGAGTTGTTTGGTGCACTTTACTGTACCACCCTCCGACACAGTTTAGCATGCAGCACACACTGGGCAATGTTATGGGATTTTCAGCCAGAGATACCCTGCAAGTCTTCGATCAGACTGTTCACTTTTTATTTGAGCTTGCTTGCATAAACCTAAAGCATACTTGTTCAGGGGAATGAATCCTAGATCTTCCATAGGCCTCTTCAGGCCTATGGAATTCAGGCCTATGCAATTCAGAAATTGCATTTCTTGCTTTTTTTAAAGAATATTTTTCTTTTTTGGTCAGACAAAAGCAGACAACAAATAACCCATAGAAACTTCTTCAATCACGTACAGCATGTCATTTGGTTGTGAAGTTTTTGTGCATCACTTCCATAGTCCTCACTCTCAAATGTATGTAAGATCACAAATTATCAACTCGTTTCAAACAAATTCTCATATCATCAATCCAGTATATTATATAAAAATATTATAATTATTAAACATTCATTTCTATAAATTGCTTTTACATCCTTTTGTATGAAATATCCTAAATTTGAGGTAAAACTAGATAATAGCATTCCATTCAATAACATTTCATCTTTCTAATATTCTAAATAGAAATTGATTATATTTAATAACAAATACTTTTAAGTCTCCTTTCATAGTCCTCATTTGCAGTTTGTATAAAATTTCATATCCTCAAACTAGTACCAATATATGTATTATTATCAATATTACTCATTTATATTAATATATATAATACTCTAAATTTAACTAACTTAATTTTTATTATAAACATTCACTACATCAACCTGTATCTTTCCAGTAGAAGTGCAGTTTTATATCGTGTGTCATTTGTGGAATTAATATTCTGGTTGTTTTCTTAGTGGGTCTCTTATGGACTTCTTTTCGCAGTTTGTTGCTTATTGTATATCTTATGAGCACTCAAAACCCTCCATCTGTTCCTTTCATCAACTTATCTTTGGTTATCACCGATGTTTAAGTCAAGATATTTCTCCTTACTTCCATCAAATTTTCTCTTTTTTCTTCTTCTGTATTTTGAGGTCCAAGGTAGAGTTCCAGTCCACCTATCTCCCCTTTCCATAGTACACTTACTATTTGCAACCACTCTCAGTATGCTGTCAGTATCCATACTTTTCTTATCTCTTTGTTCCTTTTTTCCTTCAATTTTTGGAACTCTGTCCTCAACTTTCTTCTTTTGATAAATATTCTCAATTTTTCCATCTCTTTTTGTTGTTCATCCATTCTCATCTCAATTTTCTCTATTATTAATATATTTTGAATTTTAAACATAATCATTTGCAATATTAATGTTTCTTTTTCATGTTGCACCATCCTTTCAACTTATAAACACTGCCACTATAGCATTAGAGGCTTTTGTTCTATTCCAAACAAGTTCATTATAATCTTTCAAGACAAAACTTTGCCTTCACTGCAAAAACTTGGAAACAGCAGCTGTATAAACAAACCATGCTCTTTCCACTATCACTCTCAATAAACAAACTGAAATGAACTCCAAACTCTGATGACCAAAGAGCGGAAGGAAAATACAATGATTCAACCTCCAGCCTTAAAGTGGCAGTGTTACTTTTTTTCTCTCTGCTATTACAGTCCTTTTTAAATAGTAGACTTATGGACAAAAATTCTTAATAAAAGAAAACAATCCAATCAAATGTTGTTGAAAAGCAAGAATTTTTTAATCCACAAGTATATATAGAAAAAAGAAAAAAGAAAAAGTAGAAAAAGAAAAACTGAGCCTTCCAATTTAAAAAATAGGAATAATTTGCAGAACTTCCATTCGTAAAAACAGAATATTTTTAAAAAGATACCACACTAAGTTTAATGTAGCTTAATTTCGCCGCTTGTTTTCTTTTGTCTTCAATTTTAATTTAGTTTTAATTTTCTTTGGGTAGTCTCTTTTCTAATAATAAAATTTCCTCACCAATCTGACATACTATTCTCTTCAATTTTCTTTCCATTCTGGAGCTGTCCCAACTTCAGCAGCTTCAGGGCTGGGTTTCTGTCATCAGGAAAAAGAGCTTATCCTGGATCAATCAGAGACTTTGAGGTGTCTCTGAGATCAGCAGGACGTACCCTTCTCTACCACCATCTCTTCAGGATGGTTTAGGTCCAAAAGGACCATCCAGTGGCAGAAATATCGACTGCGATCTTGGAGCTCCAAGATCACACGTATTGTTGCGACATCAGCTCGCTCATGTATATTACTTGTTAAATTCTTCTTAAAGATGACAATAGAATTATTCCTGAAAGAAAGACTTGGGGAAAGGGTTGCCTCCTGATGCTTTCATTTCAATAGACATATGGAAAGTCAAGGAAGCTATGGACAATAAGACAGATGATGGTATGATGAAGGATAAGAAAACACCACCTCAATAACCTTTTCAGCACATAACTCTGAGAACATCAAAGTCTAAAGATGTCTTTTTAAAGCTAAATTCTCTTTCATCAAATTGAATGCAAAGTGGAAAATAAAAAAGAAGGGAATTTCTCTGCCAATAGCTAGTACATTTTTCACATGGAGACAGAGTAGATTTGAATATGGTAGCTTTGACTGTGGGGATTTTCAGTCATCTAGGTCACAGTTATCCCAAAGATCTTTTTCTAAAAGGCAACTGGACTTTATTGTTTTTTCTTAGAAGTTATTTCACTTCTCATCCAAGAAACTTCTTTGCCTCTGACTGGATGGTGGAAAATGGAAGAATTCATATTCCTCACAAAGATATGGTCATTTGTATTCTTCTAGAGGAACATTGCAGATTTATCTGTATGTGACCAACTGTCTGCAAGGAATCTAAATCCCACCATTCCCCAGCATCTAGACAGAGCTGAAGAAGCTTCTTGGATGAGAAACAGAATTCTTCAAAGAAAAACAAGGAAGTCAAGTTGCCTCTTGAAAAGGCACATTTGGGACATGGTAGCTTTTTTTCTCTTTATCATTTCCACGGCCCTGTGTATGGTTTGTATATAGCAGGGGTCAGCAAACTTAAACACTCAAAGAGCCACAAAGGTCCTAACTGGAAGCCCCCATTAATTTCTGGAGCCAACTAGAAGTCCATAGAGTCTCTTCCTTGTGTGACATCCTTTTTCCTCTACCTGTACTAACCAAAAGTCCTATCAATTGTGCAGCTGACCAGAAACCCGCCCTTGTCATAGAATCTCCTTCTGGCATGCTGTACTTTCCCCCTCCCAACTGGAAGCTTTTCTCAAAATTGTGGTGCTGACCATCAATAGGGAGCCACAACAGAGGAATGAAAGAGCCATATGTGGCTCCAGAGCTATGAGTTCTGACCCACAGTTATATAGTATACTCCATCCAAGTAGGACATTAATTGATAGGGGAATCCTCTGTGAGGACAAGAAGAATCAGGCTACCTATAACTCTTCTCTAAACAAAAAGGATGACACAGATAATAATAAAGGTAAATCTACCATGATTCCTTATTGGGCTACAAAACTCCAGATATTTATTTATTTTGAAACCTACCCATCTCTTGACAATTATGAGCATCTTATAATTAAAAAGAGGAGAACAACACTCCCTAAAAGAATAAAAAGCATGTAAAATCTCTGAAGGCAAAGATAAAAAATCCCACCCAATAGCAGCTCCATTTTGATCCTACACCAAGAATCAATAAAATTACTGAGATTTTAAAAGTTTTCTAATATCATCAGGGTGGACTTCATCTGCAACTCTGAGGAGATATCATTCTAAAGAGCAGGTGCCATAGAGGAATGTTATATGCAGATAAGGATGTTGTTCCCTTCCTAGTGGCCACCATCATCTGACTTTTGCAGCTCAGAACTAGTCATTGTTGTTAGTTGCAAAGTCATGTCTGACCCACTGCGACTCCATGGACAATGTTCGTCCAGGCCTTCCTGTCCTCTACCATCCTCTGAGGTCCATTTAAGTTCACACTAACTGCTTCGGTGACTCCATCCAGCTACCTCATTCTCTGTCATCCCCTTCTTCTTTTGTCCTCAATCTTTCTCAACATTAGGCTCTTCTCCAGTGAGTCCTTCCTTCTCATTAGATGGCCAAAATACTTGAGTTTCATCTTTAGGATCTGGCCTTCTAAAGAGCAGTCAGGGTTGATCTGCTCTAGGACTGACCAGTTTGATTGCCTTGCAGTCCAAAGGACTCACAGGAGTCTTCCCCAGCACCATAGTTCAAAGGCATCAATTGTTTATCACCCAGCTCTTCTTATGATCCAACTTTCACAGCATACATTGCAACTGGGAAAACCATAGGCTTTACCACAGGCACCTGGTAGACTGCTTATATTGATCATCCATTGCTAATAATGGAGAAAAGAAGAAGAAGGAACTGCTTCAAGATATAGCAGAGGTAGGTATATTGCTTTTAGCCCATTGATGAATTGCTTTTGCTTTCTTGGAGTCAAAGCAGAAGATCTACATTTTCTGTAGTTTTTGAATATCTTTCAGGTTATTAGAAGACCACTCCACATTGTTTCCACCCTATGTGGAAGTAAAGTTTAGTTGCTATCCCAGTAGGATCATAGAATGGCCCAGTTTAGTTCATTTGAGCAAACTGACTTGATTCAAGTAGCATCATGTATTTTCCAGTCATTTTGTCTGCCACTGCCAGCTTCAGTTCAAGGCTTCTGGCTGGCAACTCCTTTTATAAACAAAAGAGTGACAGGATGGCCCTTCCTCTGGCCCAGCAAGAACATGTTTATGTCCATATGGAGCACATTCAGGAAACGAGTGGAAAGGAGAAGTAAAGAATCAGCCATCAGGAGTTGTTAATTAGAGTTCAAGCATGTAAAAGACAAAAGCCTAATTCAGTCAAAGAACAAACAAGCTTGACATTTTACTGCTGAAAGGATTAGTGGGGAAGGGAGAGAAAGGGAAAAAAACACAATATTTTGCTCTCCTTTTTGTCTTTTTTTTAAAAGCCTCTATCTTATAAAGTAGTGATTCCTTTGTCTGGTAAAAATGCTAATGTCTAAGAAGCTGAATATGCCGTTCTGAATAATTTTAATCCAACATATTTCTTTATAGCCTTTATTAGTCAGGTTGGACTAAAAAAGCAGAACTTCTAATCAAGATGTCATTTAGGGATTCTAGTCCATGTAGCTGGAGAACATCATCTATAGAAATGACATATGTTCTATGACATATGTTTGGGAGAGGGTGTATTGAGGTGAGGGATACTAACTTGTAAAGAACATCCTTATTAGGGGGAAAAACATTTGTTCATCAGATAGTGCATATTTTAATTGACTATGTTATCTGCTTTATCTTCCTACTCTTGGGAGTGATTTCAATTGTTGCAAATGTTTAAGGCAAATATTCAGCTGGAGATCCATTTGGAGATGAAGCTCAATCAAATCTCCAAATACATTATCTTTTCCAATTAAAATCCTTAGTTATTTTGTATTTGTATTTGTATTTATTAATGCTTATAGGCCGCCCTTTTCCCTGAGGGGACTCAGGGCGGCTTACATAAAATAAGGGGGGGGGGTATACAGACAATAGACACAACAATACATAGAAGTAAAATAGTAAGCAACATTCATTCATCATTCGGGTGGGGACAGTTATCTTTGTCCCCAGGCCTGACGGGCTAGCCAGGTCTTAAGGGCTGTGCGGAAGGTCTGGACGGTGGTGAGGGTACGAATCTCCATGGGGAGATCGTTCCAAAGGGTTGGAGCTACTACTGAAAAGGCTCTCCTCCGTGTAGTTGCCAGTCGCCATTATTAATGCCTGAATAGGGTATTTACGAAACAGAAGAGAGTAGAACAGAACAGAATAGCAGAGTTGGAAGGAACCTTCTAGTCCAACTGCCTGCTCAAGCAAGAGACCCTATACCAGTGGACACCAAGCAGTGGTCCCTGGAACACTGGTGGTCTGTGAGGAAAATTTTGATGGTCCGCAGAAAAAAAATATTTGCATTTTTTATATTTCACTAAATACTATTTATCTTTTTAAAAAAATCATATTGGTGGTCCTCAGGATTTAAAATTATGAATTCAGTGGTCCATGAGGTCGGAAAGGTTGGTGACCCCTGCTCTATAAACATTCTAGACAAGTGGCTATCCAGTCTCTTCTTAAAAGCTTCCAGTTATGGTTTTGAAGGCACATTGGTTTTCTAGATCATTTTGGAATAATAAATTAAAATCAGTTCAAAGATTTGACAAGCTTTTGCACATGATCAAATGTATGTTTTCCACACTGAGTTCAGAACAGGATCAATTCACCAAATCGGCTAAATGCAGGCTAATTGGTTTGAGCCTTCAAAAGCAGGCTGATTTGCAGGTGGTTGAAAACCACCCTGAATAGTTTATAGGCATTAGAAAAGAAGGAAATACTATTTATATAAGTAACAAACAAATATACTATTTGTGAACAGATGTCAGGCATTCCTGTACTATGAAAATGATGTCGAAGGAATCAACAGTAGTCAAGGATTGTATTTAGATAAGGAAGAAGTGAATTTTCTGATAAATACAGTCCTAGATATATTCCTCAGGAAGTTGAATGCAATGTATTTACTCAGTTGATTCAATGGATCTTATTTGTGAGTAAACTCACACAGAGTTGATCTTTGTGTCAATGACAATGATTTAAAGGGAAAAATAGATTAAATTTCTGATCAACTATGATTTATGCTGGATTAGGTAATATCAAACCATTCTCTCATCATTTACACTGAGGCATAGAAGTCTGATTATGCTCAGGAAAATAAAGATAGAAGCAAAATCACAATCTTGTCTCTTTTCTATCATTCTGAATTGTCCAAATTAGGAGATAGGTTGGGGAAAGATTTCATATTTAAAATCTAAATCCAAAACTGAAATGCCTATAATTGTATTCCATTTATTCCCAAACCGAGCCCTGAAAAATTATTCTTGCTGTTGAACATGACCTTTAATGTCCTGAATAAAAATAGTCAAATGCTTTTATCAGAATCCCATAGAAAAATCATAATGATAACCAAAAGCAGCTGCTATTTTGCTTAAAATCTAATAAACGCTGACTTGTGGAGATTTTATTTGTCAAGGCAAATTATTTTATCATTTGACTGGAGCAGTATGTTTATCGCTGAATTCATTTGCAACAGAATACCTAATGAATTCTTTTTCCTTAGCTATTTTGGATTATGCAGATGCAAACACATCAACCAATATAGGACCAGATTTAAATCACATCTAGTATAAGACTTTAGCAATGTAATAATTTAGCAGAAACGGAAGGACAATATTAAGCACTGACAACAGCATATGGAAAAAATGAGTCAGTCCACTGCATCTCTCTATATCCAGTTATGAAGAATTAAAATAGAATTGTTGTTCTTTTTTGTCCCATGGGGAAAAAGACTGCTCATCAAGAAGAAAGCTAACAACGAGCCGGAAATGTCAAGGTTTTGGAGATCTTTATCATGAGCTGGTGAATCTCATTAGCAACATAAAATTCTGTTCCAGTTTCTACAGCAGCCAATATAATTGGTATACTGACCCTCATTTCTATTGTAAAGAAATATTTCAGTGTGTTTTAGTCTTGCTGTCCATCTCAATGTTGAATTTAGTTTAATCCAGTAGTTGGAAGTCTGGTGATCTCCAGAATGGTTTGGATTCATATCTAAATCTGCTTGGTTCATGTCCAGCAGTTTAGAAAATTGGAGGCAAAACTATGTCCAGGGCTCCAGATTGCTTAATCTGCATCTGATTTACAACGTATTGTTTCATTGAAATCTTTGGGTGGTTTTGGTTTCAAGTTTTGATAATTCTTTGGGTGTGTGTGTGCCTTCAAGTCACTGCGGATTCTTGGCGATTGCCTGGACATGTTCCTTCAGTTTTCTTGGCTAGATTTTGCAAGTGGTTTGCCATAGTATCAATAGTAGAGACTTTCAAGTTTCTAGTGTCTATCATATCTCAAGACCTAAAATGAACACCTAACATCAAAAATGTCATGAAAAAAGCACAACAAAGAATGTTCTTTCTGCGCCAACTCAGAAAACTCAAACTGCCCAAAGAGCTGTTGATACAGCTCTACAGAGGAATTATTGAGCCTGTCATCTGTACCTCTATAACTGTCTGGTTTGATTCTGCAACCCAACAAAACAAACACAGACTTCAGAGGATAATTAGAACAGCAGAAATAAAAACAATTACTACCAACCTGCCTTCCATTAAGGACTGCACAAGTCAAAAAAAGGACTGTGGAATATTTATAGATCCCTCACATCCTGGACATAAATTGTTTCAACTCCTACCCTCAAAACGACGTTATAGAGCACTGCACACCAGAATAACTAGACACAAGAACAATTTTTCCCTCAACACTGTTGAACTATTAACTAAGTCTGCATTACTATTAAACTTCTCATCATTGCTATCACCCAGCTCCTCCCACTTAGGACTGTATGACTATAACTTTGTTACTTATATCCTTACGATTTATGTTGATTGTTTCCTAGTATGATTTGATGTCCTCTGACTGTAATTAAGTGTTGTACCTTATGATTCGTGACAAATGTATCTTTTCTTTTATGTACACTGAGAGCATATGCACCAAAGAGAAATTCCTTGTGTAATCAATCATACTTGGCCAATAAAGAATTCTATTCTATTCTATTTCCTCCTTCCTAGGGCTGAGAGAATGTGTAACCCAAGGTCAAAAAGCTGCTTTCTGCCTCAGGCAACACCAAAACTTATGGTCTCCTGATTTCTAGTCTCCTGATTTAACCGCTAAATCAAACATACTCTCAGAATTAATTTACTGATACTATATCTTTTTGCAATTTTTGTAGGAACAGGTTTCGTATCTCCCAAAGGAAAATGAATCCTAATTCCCATTAAGGCATATATGTAAAGCATATCAGGTTAACCATTTTATGAAAAGGGATACTGGACTTGATATAACATACCACAAATTAGGCAGTAAAACATCAGATCAATGTGAATATTTGCAATACTTCTCAGTAGGGTCTACTAGCCACCCAGTAGAGTCTAATAAGACATATCAAAGAGTTCATGGACAATTAATTAAGTCCCAAAGAGAGTGTAGGAAAATCTTTGAATAAAATGATCAAGATTGTTACACACACACTATGTTCATACATAGTACTTAACCATGTTATTTAATCTCAGATTTCTTGGAGCCAGGGGCAACAAGCCAGAATCAGACTTGTAAATGAGTAAAGCAATCATTGCTTACTCATCCAATCTTTTTTTCTTTTCTATAGTTCATACTTCTAGTACCTCCATCTTTAATGGGCAGCACAAAAAAAGCAACACCATGAACAATCTGTGCTGAAATAAAAGCCAGAATTCATAAATGAATAGCGAGCTGTATGCATAAAGCTGTGGGTCATTGCCAGCATTTTTTTAAAATGACATTTCCCACCTTCCTGGTGTGCCTGCTGATCATATTAAGCACAAATCAACTCATATTGTGGTTTAGCATTGCCATGCAAATCAGTATATAGATTATACATTGTGAGTTATCCCCATGTGTTCAGAGGGTCTATGGTCTCTGTGCATTAACTCTTTGTAAACCAAGCAGAAGTCCCTTCTCCACTTTACCATCATAATGAAGCTATGTGAAAAAAGAACCCAATATTCAGAGTACTTGAATCTTGATTGCCTACCAATATTTACACTACTATTGCTATCCAGTTGAATTAACTCCATGCTAAACTGGCTGTAAAATCCAAAGAGGTTTAGCATTGGGTGAATTCTAAGCTTCACAATAAATTTTGCTTATCCTTTCACCTAGTAAAATGTTTTTCTGCTCTGAATTTAGACTGTAAGTCCATCAAAATGAGTATGAAAAGGCAGGGGTAGGGAAAGGTGGAGGCAGATGCTTTTATCTGATGGGTAAATAATTTATTAAGTAGAGTGATATATTTGTGTCGACAGGAACAGAGGTAGATAAGTGGCAGCTCAAAATGATCCAGCATGTGCTCAGTGACCTAGTTGGTCAATGTTATATAAGTTAAACATCCATCAGTCACTTTGAGAAGAAATCTTTTGGTGTATATTTTCTTTCCTTTCTGATTATTCACCAGGCCTCTATGTAACATGCAACATTTAATGTCAATTTTTTATTTGTTTTAGATTATTGTTTTGGAGTCAATTCAGATGTTCACACTGAATTGTTACATTGGGTCAATTTCATTCACCTTTCAGAATCAGATAAAAACGCTACTTTTTTCAATGAATTTTCTGTAACCATATATGCCAAGTCTAAATAGACTTTGCAAAGCTAATGTTTGCACAGTCTTACTTGTAGTCTGTTCAGAGAATTATGTTCCAAGAGCAGCTTGTAATAATGAAAAGAGGAGATGACCCTCAACTCTTTATGACTCAAATGTTCAGGAACATCGTAATCTTTTAATATAATTTGGCTCTTGTACCTGTATAACATTTAAATGTCATTTACATCTCAATTTTCAATGCAATAAAATTCAAATGCCTAAAAACATCTATGCCATATTAACTGGCGTTGAGGCAGAGGTGGTATTCAGCCAGTTCTGACTAGTTCTGGTGAACCGTTAGCAGAAAGTTTGAGTAGTTTGGAGAACCAGCAAATACCACCTCTGATTGGCCCAGCTTCAATCTATTAGCTGCTTCCCGAGTCTCAGGTGATCGGCTGGGTCTTTTTCTGTTGCTCTGAACAGGAGAACAAAGCTGGAAAGCAGATTAGTGGGGTGGAGAGGGAATGAGGATTTTATAGTATGCTTGCCCTGGAGTGGGTTGGAAATGGAGATTTTACAGTATGCTTCCCTGGAGTGGGGTGGAAATAGAGATTTTATACTATTCTTGTCCTGGAGTGGGGTAGAAATGGAGATTTTACAGTGTCCTTCCCATGCCACACCCACTAAGCCACACCCATCAAGCCACACCATGCCATAGAACTGGCAGTAAAAAAAATTGAATCCCACCGCTGTGTTGATGGATAGTGCCATGTTGAAAATACTTGTGTTAAATTACCATTGTGTCTGAATTGTGATATGGCTGCTACATGTTTAATCTGTAAGGAAATAAGTATTCACTGAATGGAAACCCCAGCAAAAAAGAAAGTCCTTTATCTGTGTCAGGCATGCCATTCATACAGAGCCAAAACATGGGAGAAAGCATGAGCATCGATTGCCATCAAGGCATAAAAATTCTCTTTGAGACTCAAATGCAACTTGCTGAACGTCATTTATCCACCTACATTTTGAAACGAAATGTAAAAATTTAAAAGGGAAATGTAAATAACAAGCCAAGACCTGTATGTATATATTTTCCCCTTTCTGGTTTTAAAAAAGATGATTGTTAAAGTCTTCAAGATGGAAAAAAGGAATTGAAGAAAAATGAAATCCATAATTCACTATTTGAGTGAATTAAAGATTTAAACTGTTCGAAGTAAAAGGAGGTGTACAAAGTTGATTTAATTGATCAGGGCTGTAACAAGGGATGTAGTTAGTTTTGACAACACTTTATGGACTTTCTGTTGACACATTAAAATGTTATGTTTTATGGATTTATAGATAAAACATGGCTATGGGATGAAGGGATAAATGTTTGTAACTTTCAAAGAGTGAAGAGTTACTAAATTTGTTTATACTTATTGTGATAGTTGGAAATTACTTTCCCATATACGGTATTTCTTTTCTCTTTTTTATTATATTCACATAAATATATTATATTTTGGACTCTATTCTCTTTTTTTCTTTAAATTTAGTTTGCATTAAATTTTACAATTATAATATTCTATTTGTATAAATTGAATGTAATATAAAAAGAAAATAATGTTCTGAGCATAATAAGATGCTCAGCTGCCCTATGTAAATATCATATATAGGTATATATGATACTGTAATCATTTTCAGAACATGATAATAAATCTGGAATAAATCTTTTATTGTTACTTTTACTACCAATGGATAAGTTCTTCAACCCTTGGGATAATCCTAGGCATCTTGATAGGAACACTCTTATCTGTTAGCCTTGCAATCTAATCCTGACAAAAAGCACAGATTCCATAATGGGTAAGTCCATCCATGACTCCTATCCTGATCTTCATTTGTTACTTATTAGAAGATTGGAAGAGATTAAAAGAAATGTGTCTTTGACTATCAATCACCAGGAAACAGCAGAAGAAGATGCTTCTAACTTCATGTCCTATTTAAAGACTTCCCATAGTAGAAGAGATTGCCACAAAGAAGAGGGAGTCAAACTATTCTCCAGAACACCTGAAGGTAGAACAAGAAGCAATGGGCAAAAACTAATCAAGGAGAGAAGCAACTTAGATCTGAAATTTCCTGACAGTTAGAACAATTAATCAGTGGAACACCTTGCCTCCAGAAGTTGTGAATGCCCCAGCACTGGAATTTTTTAAGAAAATGTTAGATAACCATTTGTCTGAAGTGGTGTAGTGGCAGGGGGTTGGACTAGAATACCTCCAAGGTCCCTTCCAATTCTGCTATTCTATTCTATTCTATTCTATTCTATTCCACTCCACTCCACTCCACTCTACTCCCATTCCCATTCCATTCCATTCCATTCCACTCCACTCCACTCCACTCCACTCTACTCTACTCTACTTTACTCTACTCCCATTCCCATTCCCATTCCCATTCCCATCCCTATTCTATTCTATTCTATTCTATTCTATTCTAGAATGAACACTATGAAAACACAATAGTATCCATATAATGAATACCAAGTATCAGATACTCCGTATAAGAGTGAGCTGATTTGTATCTCAGTGTCTTACCAATTATGTAGCATCAATTTCAGTTTCAAGGTCATCTTTGGCAAATCACAAACAACTCACAAAGGTGATGGGTCTTACAAGGTACCAGACATCCTATCTAATAGATGCTTGTGCTACAAGACATATGTTGCCAGTTTACTTCCAGGTCCAATTTGAGGTGCTGCAATTATACTTCAAAGCCCTTCATGGCATGGGGTGAAATAATTTCTCAGGTACATCTGCCCACCCCATCAGATCTTGCTGCATGTGGACATGCGGATGCTGCATGTCCTATTTACTAAGGACTTACACCCTTAGAATGGCTTACATTTTAAGTCATTTAGTTTACAATCTAAACTAAGGACTTACATCCTTAGAATAGAAGGAAACAGGTGTTTTTTGTCACAGTAAGCACTTTGTGGAACATCATTCCCTTGAGGGTGAAATTGGTTTCTTCCTTCTCATCTTTCCAGAAATCTCTCAAACTTGTCTCTACCAACAGGTTTGGGGGTCTCAAGATGGCTCCACTTGAGTCATCTTCATAATAAAGCAAAAACACTTAGACTATAGCAGTGTTTTTCAACCTTTTTTGTGCAAAGGCACACTTTTTTCATGAAAAAAATCACGAGGCACACCACCATTAGAAAATGTTAAAAAAATTTAACTCTGTGCCTATATTGACTATATATAAAGTAATTCTCCCACGGCACACCTTACACTATGTCACGGCACACTAGTGTGCCACGGCACAGTGGTTGAAAAACACTGGACTATAGTACTCTACAGCCCTCTCTCTAAATAGCTTACAGAGTCAGTACATTGGCCACAACAATCGGGGTCCTCATTTTACTGACATTGGAGGAATGGAAGACTGAATCAACCTTGAGCCAGTCAGGATTGAACTCCTGGCAGCAGTCAGAGTCAGCCTGCAATACTACATTCTAATCACTACACAGTGTTCATAGTATCTAAAACCTCTCACTTAACCCATTTTGAAAAAAAATCAACAACATTTCATTTTAATATTGTTTTCTCATGATTTTACTTTAAGCTGTCCAGTCATATCCTGTAAGATGGGTGGGGCCATTATAAAGGTAAAGGTAAAGGTTCTCCTTGCACATATGTACTAGTCATTCCCGACTCTAGGGAGTTGTGCTGATCTCCATTTCAGAGCCAGCACTGTCTGAAGATATCTCTGTGGTCATGTGGCCGACGTGACTAAACGCTGAAGGTGTATGGAACACTGTTACCTTCCCAAAGGTCGTCCCTATTGTTCTACTTGCATTTTTACATGCTTTCTAACTGCTAGGTTGGCAGAAGCTGGGACAAGTAACAGGAGCTCACTCCATTACATGGTGCTAGGGATTTGAACCACCAAACTGCTGACCTTTCTAATCAGCATCTTAGCCACTGAGCCACCGCGTCCCTCTGGGGCCATTATAAATAATTTAAATAAATAATTTCTATTTTTTTCAATAAACAATAATTCAATTGTTATTTCTAATCTGCAGAAACTACTATGCATCGTATTCTAATTTGAGCTCATAGTAACTGTATTTCACAAAATATCACAATGTCACCAAAATGGCATTTTTTGCTCAATGGCATTACAAGGTAGATCTTATCCTTTTCAACTGACATCCCAATATCTGATCCAGGTAAGTAAGTCACTGAATTTCTTGTTTTCCTTTGCCCCTATCCAGGCGTAGGTTGCTGCTGGTCTTACTACCTGTTTGCAATCCCCGCATGGGACTGCTGTTCAGTGTCAATTGTTCTTCACACATGCGCAAAACAATTTACAATGAACTGCACATGTGCAGTCACTAAAAAACCAAAATGGCGGCAGCCAGCAGTGGCAAGGAAATCGGTTTGGGGGTCATGGCAGGCCTGAGTCTCTGCCGGTTCTGCGACCCAGGTCTGAATTCCAATACCGGTTCAGCCAAACCGGGCTGAACCGGCAGCAACCCACCTCTGCTCCTATCCTACAAAAAACCCTAACCAAGATTGAACTAGAAGCATTGGTCAGAAACACACCTGTCATTTTGCATCTTGATTTTAGGAACACATCCCCACGTCAACATTTCCCTCAAATATGTAGCCATCTGAAGCATTTGCTGGAGACGGTTTGAAACAAGTGTTGCTGTGTTTAAACTTTCCCAGGAGATGTCAGCAATTTTTAAGCCAAGGCACTAATGACATGAGAATAAATGGCTTTTCTTGTTGTTTTGGTAAAGGGTGCATATAAAGGATTCAAAAGATCCTATCCTCTTTAAAGCCTGTATGTTTTTAGTGAATTTGAAAAGAACAAGTGTTTTCAATGTGTATTTATGTTCTCTCCCTATATCGTTCTAAAGGATTCCTGCCAGCACATCCCATTACAAAGACAGATGCTTTCCCTAAATGCAAATAAAGGACGTTTGGATATGGCTTAATTAAATCTCCTTTCTTCTCTCTCTCACCCTTTCTCTGTTTATAAATTAATTGCAGGGCTGTGGGGGTGATGCTGACTTTCCCAATCTCTTCCCTTAAGCCATTTAGCACATGGCCATGTTTATCTTGGCCTGAAGGGCCAAAACACTGGGGCATTTTCTGAGACCCTGCAAACAATGCAAGTTGCCTAATTAAGCAGGCATATTGAATGCTTTGTGACAGCAGCAGTTCAAATCAGGGAAGACCTATCTGCACTCTCAGGTGCTACCCTCCCTGGTTCAGCCAAAATCCAGGTGAGATGGTCTTCCCCCAACAGTTCTGCCTTCTTTAGCAGTTGGCAAGGTTCACCAAGAACTCCATTTGAGAGAGATTTATTTGCACAGTAAAATCAAAGTGGACCCAGACAATCAGGAGCCAGGAAGAAATAGTTTCAGGGGTAATAAGGGACAGTTTGTGACTTACAAATGGAAAAGGAGCTTTCTTTTACTTTCACATGACCATTAAGATTTCTCTGCAAGGTTGCAGTTTTTCAACTAGTCATTGTAGCTGTGTCTTAACTTACAGTCACATATCTTTTGTTCTATCTATAGATCAGCAATGTCTCTATGTTGTACAGTCAAATAGCCAGAGTGTTAAGCCTCCTAAATTTAAACTTGGACATTGTTTTTTTCAAGGCTTATTTTCAGTATTTATTCAAAGCATTCAAATGTAGCTGACTAAGAGGACATTTTTATGAGCCATGAAAATTTTGGGTATGGGATCTGTTAAAAGACCTGAAGCATAGATTCAAAGGATCTATGAGTGAGATGAGTTGGCAATCATAGGAAATAGCAACTATCCTTCATGGCTCTGCAGCTGTCCAGCTGTTGTTGGATTCCAATTCTGATTATCTTCCTCTGTTCCACAGAACAATACTTTTTCTTCCAAAGGAACTAAAATCTGAGCAACCTTATCCTTGAACACATTGTCCAAGGTATCAAAGGGAACATCGCTATAGCAACCTTTCTGATAGGGCTGTTTCAGGGCCATCCAACAATTACCATAGGAAATTATTTGGCTTTGGCTAATGATAGCTTTTACAACTTCACCCCCAATGTCTGGGCATACAAAAGTCATTCAAAGATGTCAACAGACTATTTCAGAAGCTGTGGGATACTAGTATATTTGCAGGTTTTGTTTCTCTTTCTTAATCACCTTCTTAAATATAATGACCAAAATCCTTGGTTTAGATAATGTGTTTTCGGCAAACACCTGTTATATTTGTGAAAGCATGGGGGAATGGCTTTTTCCTAAGCCATTCTCATGAAATAGTTATATTGAGTATGCTAATCTATACTTAGACCGCGACCTGGATGGGAACTAAACATAAAACATCTGTCACCATTGTCCTGGACAAGATAGACACAATAGTTCATTACCTGTTTATGTGAAACTAATCTCAGCCAACTGTTTACTCAATTGTTGATTCTGAGCCCACAAACAAGAGACACAGCAAAGAAATGTGAGCGTACAGGGAAATTATTCTTTATTACCAGCTGGAGCAGAGGGGAAATTGATTGCCAGCTTCAGTTTATTTGGAGCATGCTACAGAGATGATGAAACTATTTTTTTTCCAGGCTATCCCGGAGGTAGAGCCTATGCTAAAAATTAAAAGAAAAGGAATTGCAACCAAGTATTGGGGAGAAATTCCATATCATACAGGATATTATAACTTGTGTTTCCTTTTAAATCTTTTCCAATAAAAGTTTCTATCAGTTAATACAATCCAGGTTTCTTCTGGTGGGTGAATGGAGATAATATTATGTAGTTATTTAATTAATTAAACACTATTAAATCTAATTAATAATTAATAATTTAAATTTAGCATGTGATCTGTAAGATAGTCTTACAGTGAAATGCTGAAATCAGAATACAAAAATAAAGCAATAGGAATGTCAGGGTGCCAAGTAGCTTCAAAAAGTAAATCAGAGTCCAAGGCAAAAATTGCTCAAAATTCCATTTATTAAGAGTTGGCACATCTGGGAAAACCCAAATCTGAAAGCTTCCTGGTTTTCCCCACCTAGTTGAAAGTTCAAGATCTTTCCCCACACATACAAGTCCATCACATGGTTCAATCTCCCACTGCCATGCTGACAGTTTTCCCCTTCAGTTCTGATCAGGTGCCGCGGTACAGAGACAAAGAATGACCTTGGCTTTCTAGAAAGAATTTTGTTATGGCTACATAGTATGCAACTCCTTACAATCCCCCCTCCTATTTTCCCACAATAGAAAATGCATAGCAGAATAATAGAAAGTGTGGCAGGCCAAAAATCCAAAAGAAAAAATGGCTGCAAGCCTGACAAGGAATTTTTAGCAGTCTGGACGAAGGACAAGGCGGGAGGCAGTCTGAGGTAACCAAAAGCTCTTTATTCTATAGAACAGCACAGATAACTATGTACATAGGCAGTTCAGCACCTTCCCTTATTGACAGCTATTTATATGGAGCTGTCAAGCAGGGAGGCCAATAGGAGCACCCCCTAGCGGCCTGCGCTTAGCCAAGCTGCATCTTATCCAATCAGGATGTGGCTTGGCTGTTGCTAGCTGCTAGGATGCAAGTTGAGGACTTAACACCCCTTCCCCCCTAGTGAGGCCGCATGAGCAGAAATGGCACAGGTGTACTCGCTCAGATAGGCAGGGCGATGCTGAACCTGCCCTGAACATCTCAGTTGGTGAGGAGTCGGCGGCAGAGTAAGAGGTGTCCGTGGAAGCTCCTCCCTGAAGGGATGGAGTTTTGGGTGATGCCATCTTGGTCAGCCCAGAAGGCGGCCCTAAGAAAAATGTAGGCCCGGGCAAAGGGGTGCGACCCAAGAAGGAGGAACAAAGTCCTGCTGCTGAGGCCTGAGTGGCCTGGACTTGGAATGTGGGATAACCCCGGGGGGGTGCTAACTCAGTTTGAGGTGGAACCTGCAATGGCTGCCAGCAGGTGGCAGGTGGGTAGGAAAGGTCTGGTTGTGGTGAGGCTTCGAACCGGGGTGCATTGGGAAATTTAGCTTGAGTATTAACTGGTAACGGTTGCCGGCAGGCAGCAGCAGGGTAGGAGAAGCCTGGTTGTGAGAAGGCCATGAACTGGGGATCATTGACTGATGGCCTCAGCAGAACAGTGACCGGTTGCTGTGCGACAGCAGCCTGGGCCCTTGGATCGGTTGGTGTGCTGGCTTCGAGTGGATGTTGTCTCTTAACTGATCCACATGGCGCCTCCATTTGGTGCTATTGGTAAGGGAGACCCTATAAGAGCAGGGACCAGTTACAGAGGTGATGGTGGCAGGCACCCACTTCAGATCCCCCGAGAAGGACCTAGCCCAAATCAAATCTCCTACCCCAAAACAGTGGGGAGGGGCTCCCAGGTTGCAAGGCTGCTCCCCTGAATTGAGCGGGTGCAGTCTATCCAGGGGGATTTGTAGGGGCTGACCCATCAGGAGATCAGTGAGGCTTTTGTTGTTAGTAGGGCAAGGGTTGGAGTGCTGACTAAGAAGATAAGCGGCCACCCTTGCCGGTCAGTCGCCACGCTCCATCCTGCCTAGTGCAGGCAGGATGGCAGGGAGCGGTAGGCATGTGACAGATTCCTTGCGTAGCCAGGAATTCCTGAAAGGCTGTGGACGTGAACTGCGGACCATTGTCGGACATCACGATGTCCGGCAACCCGTGTGTTGCGAAAAGGCGCTGTAAGGCCCTAATAGTACTCTCAGCTGTGGTGGAGTTCATGAAGACCAGTTCTACTCAGCGAGAGTACACGTCCACTACCACCAGGAACACCTGGCCATGGAAAGGTCCCGCAAAGTCAATATGAAGCCTAGACCAAGGCCCCCTAGGAGCCTCCCACGGGGCCTTTGGCAGGGCGAGGTGGGACACTTGGCAAGGGGGGCAACGAGCCACCCAGGCTGCTATCTCTTCGTCCATGTGGGGCCACAAGACATAGCTGCAGGCCAGAGTCTTCATGTGCGCTATGCCCGGGTGGTCCCCATGGAGCTGAGTGAGCACCTGGAGGTGGAGGGGGGAATAATGACCCTGTCCCCCCCAGATCAGGCACCCGCCATGGATGGCTAGCTCCATCTGGTGGATCTTATAGGGCCTGAACTCCTCTTGGACCCTACCTAAGGGCCAGCCCCTGAGGACCCAGGAGAAAACCTGGGACAGGACAGGGTTGGCCATGGTGTGGGTTGCCACATCCGTAGCTGTGAGAAGGAGGTCCAGGGAGGCGATGGACAACATGGACAGGGATGGCACTGGAGAAGGGTCCATGCCAAGAAGGGGGCAGCAGCTGAGGGCATGAGCATGCCCCAGCTGCTTGCCAGAATGGTACAGCAGCGTATAGGAATATGCTGCTAGGAGCTCCATCCAGTGGGTCATCCTAGGCAAAAGGATGGGAGGGGTCAGTTTGTCACTGGCCAGAAGCCCAAGGACAGGCTTGTGATCCATGACAAGTAAGAAATGCCGACCGTAGAAATAGTTGTGGAATTTCTTAATCCCAGACACTGCAGCCAGAGCCTCCTTGTCAATCTGGCTGTAGTTCCTCTCAGCCGAGGAGAGTGTCTGGGAATAGAAAGCCACAGGGGCTTCTGAGCCATTTGGGAGGACATGGCTCAGAACCGCCCCAGACCACAAGGGGAGGCATCACATGCCAGCGTCAGCATCAGCTTGTCACTATATTGGACTAAGACAGCCACTGACATAAGCATGGCTTTGACAGCTACGAACGCATGTGCTTTGCGGCTGCTCCAGTGCCAGGCCACAGATCAGTCAAGCAACCGAAGCAGCGGCTCGACTAGTGACGCCTTGTGCAGCAAAAATGGCGCGTAAAAATTTAAAAGGCCCAGGAACGCCTGTAGCTCTGCCTTAGAGGCGGGTGTAGGGGCATCCCTGATGGCAGCTACTCTTGAGGAGTAGGGTGGATCCTCTGGGCCTCAATCAGGAGCCTCAGGAACTCCACCCTAGGAACATTTGTTGCACTTTAACTTTAAGCCCGCACCCTGAAATGGTCAAAGACCTTCAGTAAAACTTCAATGAGCTCTGAGTGGCTGTTTGCAGCGATCAGGACATCATCGAAGTAAGGGATGACACCAGGGAGCCCATGGAGCAGCTGCTCCATGAGACTCTGGAAGATCCCCGGGGCAACGGAAATGCCGAATTTGAGGCGGTGACAACGAAAAGCCCCATGGTGGCTGATGATGGTCTGGGCCACCGACGCATTGTCATCCACCGGGAGCTGCTGGTAAGCCTGCGCCATATCCAGTTTGGCAAAGATGTAGCCCTGCCCCAAGGAATGGAGCAGGTGCTGCACCACAGGGACTGGATAGGGGTTTGCCTGGAGGCCGAGGTTGATGGTGGACTTGTAGTCAACGCAGATCCTGATGGACCCATCAGCCTTGATAGGGACCACCATGGGGGTCTCCCATCTAGAGTGGTCGATGGGTTCCAGGATGCCCTGTGCCAACAATTTGTCCAGCTCTGCCTCAAGGCAAAAAGCAACCTGCAAGTCTTAAGCCTAATAGGAGCAACCTGGGGGGGTCTAGATTTAGGGAAATGGGGGTCCACTTTTATTCCCCCAGATTACCATCGAAGACGTCCGCATATTCCGTGATGACATCTCCAATGCTGGGGGAGGTGCTAGAAACTAGATGCACCCCCTTGACAGACAACCCCAGGGCAGAGAACCAGTCCAACTCCAACAAAGCAGGCAGAAACTTTTCGATGACCAAAACAGGGAGGGGCCCATGAAAAGTCCCATAGTCCACCCAAATGGAATAGCAGCCCAGTGTGGGAATTAGAGTCCCCTGGTAATCTTTCAGGTGGTGTCCAACCACCAAACCAGTTGCAGCGGGATCTGGAACCCACCACTGGAATGGAGATTTTATAGTATCCTTCCCTGCCATGTCCACCAAGCAACACCCACAAGACTGGTAGTAATTTTTTTAAATCCCACCACTGATCTGTTTACCACCCTCCTAAACTCTGTTTCTGCTGGCAGAAGGTTGCAGGAGGCTGTCCCAGCTAAAAACAGAGCACGGGAGCCCATTTTCACCGGCAGAGTGCTCAGGCAACCATAGATGCCCCCAAAATGAGTGATGTCAAGTTGGCCACACCCTCCCCAGACCCACAAGATCAAACACAACCCTGATGCATCCGCATATTCCGTGATGACATCTCCAATGCTGGGGGAGGATTCGAATTCCATACGCCAGTCAGTGCCGACTGGCGACTACGCGGAGGAGAGCCTTCTCGGTTGCAGCTCCGACGCTTTGGAATGATCTCCCCGTGGAGATTCGCACCCTCACCACCGTCCAGACCTTCCGCACAGCCCTCAAGATCTGGCTATCCCGTCAGGCCTGGGGATAAGTCCCTAATCTCGCCCCGCCCGAATGTTGAATGAATGTTGTGTTTTATTGGTTATTTTCTTTTATTCACATTTCTTTTGTGTCCTGTCTTACACTCCCCTCCTATGAAATGTAAGCTGCCCTGAGTCCCCTTAGGGAAAAGGGCGGCCTATAAATGTCAATAAAATGACTAAAAAAAAATAATGACTAAATGATGCGATCCTCAATGAAATTGAGCTTGACACTTAGAAGGACTGTTTTCTTGAGGTCTTCTCATAATAATGTGTTTTAAGCCGTATTATTTCCCTCTATGTAGATGTAGACTACACTTTGAGTCAGCCAGTTATGAATCCATCTGGTGATGATGCTGCCTAGCCCACATTTTTCTATCTTATCAAGTAATAGATTGTGGTCTACTTTATCAACCTACCACTTGATAAGTTAGAAAAATGTGGAACAGAATAGATAGCCTTGGTGTATATATCAGGGGAACCCCAGCATGTAGTTGCTTCTACATGCAACTCCATCATGTATTGACTATATAAATAGTCTACCTTTGAATCTGTAAATAAATAGTTTCATGGAGAATATAATTGTGACATGTTTTTTAAAAAACATTTTTGCCATATGCTAAATGAATAAATACTTTATCCCACACTTAGGACTGCACAGGACAAGATTTGAAATAGTCAAAAGAGCATTAAATAGTTGTTTATTCAATGATAATGCAATTTATAGTGCCTTTCTTGGGTTTTTACAGGATTTGCTTTGCAATTTAACACTGTGGTTAATCTGATTTTATTTGACTATGATACATTATTATTGGTCATGAAATTTGGCTGAGAATAGATTGAAGTAGGCAAGCTCCAACCTCTCTCAGTTTGAAATCTAAATTTAGTTCACACAGATGTGATATAGGGAACATATTAACTCCTCCTCCTCCTCGTCCTTCTCTTCCTCCACCACCACCTCCTCCACCACCACACATCTTCATAGTGGTGGGTTTAGTTTTGATAAGAAATATGTTTCTGATTAATCTTTATTAGAACATTTCACAGAGCTCTACAGATTTCTTATCTTAGTTTGAAGGAAACTGTAGGAGATCCTATCACAAGTTACTTGTATTGACACAACACTAAGGTAAAGTTTCTGTTTCTGTTAAGTCAAACTCAATTTCCTGCAGTTTTATTGTCAATGTTTTATCATTGGCTTCTTGGGGGAAGTTTTTATTCCTTACCTTTCAGTCTAGCCTATAGCCCTGCTGTTTGTTGACATGACTCATGAAAGGACTAACCAAGTTCTAATCCTGCTGAGGTTCTCAAGTCAGAGAAGATCAGCAGGGTGCTGCCACCTGGTGAGGCAGAGAGGTAACAAAGACAGGTGGTAAGGGATGAGTGAAAATGACATTGGTTTGTATTAAGATAATGGATAGACCATTTATCAACCCAAATGAATTTCTAAAAATTGACAGGAATATGATGGATCATGTATCAAATTGATGCATGTCTCTGATAGTGGACATTGATATGATACTTTATGGGTGAAGCTCTCCATGGACAAAATGTCCAAATTATTCATTCCTGGCTGGTGAGTTAATACCATAAACTCTCAGGAAGATAAATATTATGTCCATATTTAGACCTTCAATCTTCCTCTTTAGAGTATGAAAGGACACACAGAAATACAAGGTTCAAAGCTTCTTATTTGTCACCAAGAAATCAAACGAAATATTTCTGTTTTTAAGTGAATCACTGCAGCTGTTAAATTAATAGTTAATCTGGCTTCCCCACTGACTTTGCTTGTCAGAAGTCACAACAAAATGATGACATGACCCTTGGACACTGAAACCGTCATAAATATGAGCCAGTGGCCAAGTATCCAAATTTTGGTCATGTGATCACAGGGATGCTGCAATGATCTTAAGTGTGAAATATAACCATAAGTCACTTTTTTCAGTGTCGTCATAACTTCGAAGGGTCGTTAAATGAATGGTTGTAAATCGACTATTACCTGTAGATAAGAAATCCAAGATTGTACTATTTTTATAAAAGAGTTTGAAGAAGGGACTAACATCTATTTGCAAATCTGAGGCTGACTGCTGTGCCAGTGATTATGGTGACACTATTTCTTCTCCATAAAAATGGATTGTTTCATTCTGTCAACCTTTTCATGAAATAAATATCTTGCAAACACTCAGATGTTTTTATTTGGAAGCAAGGCTCTTTCCAGGCAGAATTAGAGATTAACAATGCAGCCTTTTCAAGACTAATTAGAAGTTGATTGGCACTTACTCCCAAGTAACATTCTGGTGAATCGGAGAAATAAATCAGAGAAACAATTGGTTTCTTTTAAAAAATTTGGATCATTTTCTGTTGGAGAAATCAGCACTTCTCAACATCACTAGCATACAGCTATGGAAAAGGCATAAATAAGATGAAAACAGCAAATGCAAAATCTCCCTGTATGTCAGGAATGCCTCATTCAATATCCAAGAAAGAAAACCCCCCAACTCGATTTAATTAGGGAAAAGGTACTTTTCCTGGACATGAAATGAAAACAGCTAAAGTGAAGCAAGATCCGAAGCAAAAAAGAATGAACTTGTACATATCAAATGTTTACCCAAAATCCCTCTTCCGTTACCCTAACCCAAGTGGGATGCACCTTCAGGAGGCCTCATTCAGTTGATATGCAGAGACAGTTGGCGTTGACCAAACTCAAACACGAGCCATCAGCATGCACAGAAAATGGTGAGAGCAAAACTCCCTTCTTGAGATATCTCCACCAACACTTTCCCCCTCCCAAATACCATGAACCCCTCCCCTCCCCATTATTATGGCAGCTGATAGCCAGCATGCAAGATAGAGGCTGACAGTGTAAACAATTTAAATGAAATAGTTTCTGTTCCCATGAGTTGTGTTAACAATTGTGTCTTGCACACACACATGTGTAATTTTAATAAATTTACAGTTTCCTGAGTCCTGGGTTCTAGGGGTCACACCAACCACAACTGTTACATAAAATGAGTATCGAAAATATCTACTTTCTCTGTATCTTGGTGAAATTCACCTGAATATTTCTGACTCTCACAAACTATGGTTGTTAATGTTGACACCACAAGGCCTCCTTGGCTTGAAGCCCAGGGCAAAAATTAGGAGCGAAGTCCAATTCTTTTTTAAAGAAAAAAAAAGGAGGGGGCTTGTCCTGTTCCATAAACCTTGAAAATATTTGACTTTGAACCAGTTTTTACATTTGTACTGCTTTTATGGATTGCAATCACTTTTGACATAATTTTATTTCCGGCTGGAAAGACAAGAAACGTAGTAAAATGAAATGGGTTGTTTGGGCTGGTAGGGAACACCCATCATTTTCCTTATCTGTTCCTGTTGCCTTTCTTTAGTTGTACGTGTTTTTCTTGCATCTCATTAAGGTGTGTGTGTATGTGTGTTTTGCTTTCCCATCATTATACCTTACACACCCATGTCCTTGCCCTTTTTATCATTATACAGTTGGTAATGATGACAATTATTGATTTATTATAAGTACTACCAAACATTGACTAAGGCTCAGTCAGCATCAAGATTTATAGATGAAACAGTCAGTATTTACCATAAGTGAGCTATTACAAAGTCAGGAAGAAAGGTCAACAGATATTTGGGTCGTATCTATGAATTTTGGGGCAGTTTTTTAGGGAGTTGGGTGGTGGCTTTTCTTCCCAAGAATTCTTGGCAATGACACAGGAAGTTGCTCTGCCAACCCTCAAGTTGGGATCTTATGCACATAAGGTAACTAATTTACCACTGATGATGGTGCTTCATCCAATCTTGTCCCACAATGCTTAAAATGATATTAATGATACTTGACAATTTGTGGAATTGGAACTGTACTTATTAACTAAATCCAGAACAGTTAGACACTGTTCCATGGTCATCAGCTGAAGTTCTCTGAAGTTCTTCTCTGTGTAGGACAAGTTCTTATTGCCTTGACCTTATTCCTAAAACCTGTCACCAGATGAAAATATTATAAAAGTTATTGCTTATGAGTTTATGTGACAGTCATCCTCAACTTGCTATCCATCAGCTATCTTGGAACTTGAATTCACAGAATTTCCAGAATTATAAAAGTTGCATTTCCAGTACATCTGGAAAATGTCAGGTTGCAGAAAGTCTTCTAAAGGAGGAAGTTAAAACCACAGAAAAGGAGTTTATCTCTGAATTCACCTTTCTGAGGATAAAACCATGCAGACAAGAACACTCAAATAGAGAATTTCCTCTCACCTTGTCAATGAATTTTCTGTACTTGAGAGACCGCCTCCTGCCAATTACCTCCCATAGACCCATTAGATCCCACAGATTAGGCCTCCTCCGAATTCCATCTGCCGGCTAATGCCGGCTGTCGACCACTCGGAGGAGAGCCTTCTCTGTGGCTGCTCCGGCCCTTTGCAATAGCAATAGCAATAGCAGTTAGACTTATATACCGCTTCATAGGGCTTTCAGCCCTCTCTAAGCGGTTTACAGAGTCAGCATATTGCCCCCAACAATCCGGGTCCTCATTTTACCCACCTCGGAAGGATGGAAGGCTGAGTCAACCTTGAGCCGGTGAGATTTGAACAGCCGAACTGCAGAACTGCAGTAAGCTGAAGTACCCTGCAGTGCTGCATTTAACCACTGCGCCACCTCGGCTCCTCCTTTGGAACGAGCTCCCCATGGAGATTCGGACCCTCGCCACCCTTCAGGCCTTCCGGACAGCCGTTAAGACTTGGCTGTCCCAGCAAGCCTGGGGTTGAGTTCCCCTCCCTACTCGAATTTGCTGTGCTTGCTGTGTTTTTTAAATTGTTTGTATCACTGTCCTGTTTTTGTCTTATTTTTCTGTATTTGTTCCCCTTCCCTTGGTTTTTGTTCAGCCGCCCTGAGTCCCTTCGGGGAATAGGGCGGCTTACAAATTGAATAAATACCAATACCAATGCCAATAGCTGTGGAGCTCACTAGGATCTTGGAGTCCTAATGGACAACCATTTAAATATGAGCCAGCAGTGTGCAGAGGCTGGCAAAAAAAAAAGCCAACACAGTTCTAGTCTGCATAAAGAAAGGGATAGAATCAAGATCATGTGAAGTGTTAATGCCACTTTGTAATGCCTTGGTAAGGCCACACTTGGAATGCTCCATTCAGTTTTGGTCCTCACAATGTAGAAAAGATGTGGAGACTCTGGAAAGAGTACAGAGAAGAGCAACAAAGATGATTAGGGGACTGGAGACTAAAACATATGAAGAACGGTTGCAGGAATTGGGTATGTCTAGTTTAATAGAAAGAAGGACTAGGGGAGACATGATAGCAGTGTTCCAATATCTCAGGGATTGCCACAAAGAAGAGCGAGTCAAACTATTCTCCAAGGCACCTGAGGGTAGAACAAGAAGCAATGGGTGGAAACTAATCAAGGAGAGAAACAACTTAGAACTAAGGAGAAATTTCCTGACAGTTAGAACAATTAATCCATGGAACAACTTGCCCCCAGAAGTTGTGAATGCTCCAACACTGGAAGTTTTTAAGAAGATGTTGGATAACCATTTGTCTGAAGTGATGATTTCCTGCCTGAGCTGGGGATTGGACTAGAATAGAATAACAGTTAGAAGGAAACTTAGAAGTCTTCTAGTCCAACCACCAACTAATTCACATTAGTTGGCCTGAATTATTTGCCACTGATTTATGTCTCCTCATTTCCCTTTGCTGATGTGTTTGGTAGCTTACTATATTAAATTAGAAGGACAATATAGAAAAGAGACCTCAGAGTAGCATTATCTGCAATTCCTAGGCAAGATTATATCTGCAGAGGAAAACTGTTGTGATTATGCTGAAAAGAAATGGATACACTCTGGAGTTTATGACCTTATGAATGAACTGCTTACTAAAGCAGATTACATCTGGACAATTCTAATAGAACTTGATCATTCTTTTTTGAAACTGTTCTTTAAAATCTTTCCCCCTTTTGACACATTCATACACGAGAAACCCTAATGTGTAGAATTTTTTGTTCTTGTATTGCTTTGTTCCCTTGTTTGTTCTCTTTTTTTCTTCGTTCTCTTTTTTTTTTAAATGAAGAAAATAAAAGCCAAAGCAAAAACGTGAAAAAAAATATCAGTTTGCAATTTCAATTGGATCATTATTTTGTGTTCTTAATTATTATAAGGAATATCTCTAATCATTACCATTGGTATTTTTTTTTGTAAGTAAATGTTTTATTTACTTACTTACTTATTTATCTGCCAATATATATGTCTGAGAGGCTCACAGTTCTCTAAAAAAAAAATCAAAATATAAATAGTCCTCTAAATAAATAGACCATTTATTTAGTGACCATTTAAAATTATCATGGCACTGGAAAAAATTGACTTACGATCAGTCCTTGCATTTACACCCATTGCAGCGTCCCCACATTCACGTAACCAAATCAGGCATTTCAAAACCAGTGTGCACTGTTACAGTGTCATGTGAATACCATTTGTGACTTTTCCAGCTGGCTTCTGACAAGCAAAGTCAATGGGGTAAAGCAAAGTCAATTCTGATTCATTTAACAAGCATAGCAAAGAAACATAACGTCAGGTGTGACTTACTTAACAACTGCTTTGTTTAGCAATACAAATTCTGTCTCAAATATGATCAGAAGTTGAGGACTATCTGTATACAAGATAGGTTTACATGTTGCAGATTTAATTGATCCAAGAATGGGTGTCCCCATTTGGAATGATACCGTGCCCATCATGATATCATTGTACACATGGCATGAATTAGATAATTTGTGTCAGATGTGTGATGAAAGTGTGATGCTTCTGCAGCTTGCACTGGATATTTAGATTTCAAACATATATATTCTTTCTTGCATATTCCTCAGATTTTTTCTGTCTTTCTTATCCTTCTGTTTTAGATACAGATTCAACATTATTTTCCATATATGCTGCTGCTTCTTTTTTAAATTTAATCATCCTTCTACAGACAATAGGCTAATTAAGGAAGAATCTTGCCAAACAAGGGAAGACATATTTTATATGTTGAAGTTCTAATGTTCAATCTCTGGCATTTCTGGTTTAATTGGATTGCAAGTCTTAATTGGTGATGCAAAAGATCTTTCCTTGCGATCCTGAAATACACAATTTTTTGAAATGTGATATTGGTTTGAATTTAGTTTGTTCATTTTCTATGGCACAAAATTTTGAGTGGTTTGTTATTTCTTTAGTTTTGAAGTCTATTTTCGGTCTTATTTTAAAGAATAGGCTATAGAAGCCATTGAGAGTTGGCTACTCTTGAAGCATAATTTACATTCATGCATGCATAAGTATATAAATATGTCATTTAAAAACAAAAACCACAGCTAAAGAGTGGATGCTTGGATTTTATTCAACAAAAAGCCAAGACAATATAAATGACACCACACAGAGAATGATGTCATTGGGACAAATGTTTACAAATGATACAGACTAATCATTTTCATGAAGATGTCCTGATTGTGTTTCTGTTATTGAAACTATTGTAGGTGAAGTTAACAAAGACTAATAGATATAGTCCTTGTCTTAAAACTTGCCATTTATTGACCATTCAAAGTTATGAATGACTTTCCTGGGGGTACTTATGACCCGTTTCTGAAGCTATAGCCCCACACAGTCACATGTGACCTCATTTCAGGTGCTCAACAACTAGCCTGCATTTATCATTGTTTGTAGTATTCTCTGGGTTTTTTTTGTCAAAAACTGGTATTTGCTTCCAGTTCTTGGCAAAATGAGACCATAGCAAACAGTTGGTGTTATGTATTATATATAGTTGTCAGTTGAAGTTCTCAGTCTGGTCCTCTGTTGGAGCGGGAAAATACTCTCTCCTGATTGGTTGTGGGATGATCAGCTTCCCTATAAAAGGAGCTGTGTCAGGCAGGGAGAAACAGTTGCCTCACAGTATTGAATAAAGAGCTGTTAGAAGTCACTCTAACAGTGAGTGAGTTGCCTCCATTCTTCACCCAGAATATAACAGTGGGTTTGTTTAACCACCAACTAACACACACACACACACACACACACACACACACACACACACAGAGGGAGAGAGATTGTAAAATTGGGTCATTTGTGTTGGGGACCTCTTTACAATTATCATGATTTATGATTATAACAGGCAGGTTTTATTACAGTTGTAAGTCAAGGAGTTACCTGTAATTAGAAGAGGTTCTGTAAAGGTTCTAAATAGCTCTCACAATTGCAATTCTAGGAAAGACAACACAAAACCCAAGAGCTGAGGAACTGGATTGTTTTAAGACAAAAAGAGCCAAGGAGGATGTTGTCACAGATTGTTGAATCCTTGCACGGGTCCTGTTCCTTTCTCAGGCTCCTCTCTTTGGCTGCCCACATGTCTCCAGAAACTGCTGGTGAATCTTTTCAGCCAGCAGTATGACTGTGACTTTGAAATAGCTTTTTCGGAAACTGTGCTCTCCTCTGAAACCTGGGTGATTGTTTTGAAAGCATTTCATAGGCAATTAAAAACTGTACATCAGGAAGCACTTAAAACTGAGCATTAGGGGACAGACTGAAAATGGATGAGATTAAATAGATGAGGTAAAACACACTCTGCAGTCTCTAATTAAAATCAATACCAAGCTATGAAAAGATCTGTATGCAGAAAGGCTTTAAAATAAAAACCCTGACAATAAAGTCACTGGCCTTCTTTTCTTTAGGTTTTAAAAGGTGGTAAGTATTTCTCATTCTTATTGTATTTTCCACCTGCCTACTAAATGCTTAATAATTATTATATTTGTTCACAAATAGAAAAGGTCATAAATGCAATAATTCATATTCCACTGAGGAAAGATAAGGAGATTTGATTAAGAGTAGGTTGTGGGAATGCTCACAAAATGGCGCCTGTGGAGGACATATTTGGAGGACACCAGGACTGAAAAAGAAAGCTGCTGCAAGTTGATTTCATTTGATTAGCACCAGAGAAAGCAGTTTTCAAAGGGAAAGTTGGTGATTCTGAAAGTAGAATGGTAAAGCAAGGATGGGCTGCTACCGGTTCACCCAGATTCGGGAGAACCTGTAGCTAACGTTATAGCCAGTTTGGAGAACCTCCAAATCCAACACCTAGATGCCCCATCCCAGCATGCCCCCTCACCCCTCCCACCCCTCCCCGTCCCTCCCAGGAGTCTCCCCGCAGTCCGTTTTGGATGTGATGTAAGTGCAGGACCCATTCAGAGTAGGGGGAGGGGGAAAAACAGGCCTTCCAGAAGTTTCAGAATGCCAGAAACAGACCCGTTTCTAGCCTCCAACAGGCCTCTGGAGCATGGGGGAAGCAGTTTTCACCCTCCCAGAGGCTCAAGGAAAGCCACTGGAGCCTGGGGAATGTGAAAACGGTCCCCTCCCACTATGGTGCAGGAGGCTGAGTAGGCCATACCTACTATGGCCATGCCCACCCAGCAACTGGGCAGAGAACCCGTTGCTGAAATTTTTGAAGCCCACTCCCGGGGTGGAATCATAATCTAGAGCAGTGTTTCTCAACCTTAGCAACTGGAAGATGCATGGACTTTAACACCCAGAATTCTCCAGCCATTCTCCTGGATAGGGAATTCTGGGAGTTGAAGTCCACACATCAATCTAGAGCAGTGTTTCTCAACCTTAGCTTCTTTAGGTTTTCTGGACTTCAACTCCCAAAATTCCCTAGCCACCATGCTGACTGATAAATTTTGGGAATTGAAGTCCACAAAATGTAAACTCGCTAAGGTTGAGAAACACTGATCTAGAGGTTTTCAATTTCCGTAATATCGTAGAGCTTTTGTGGTATACATTTCTTTTCCCTATTACAAAATCATAGAAACAATAGCAATTGTTTCTTGTATTGTAATGTAGACTTGCTCACAAAGACTTAGCTTTTTTAAAAAAATCTTTGGAATAAGCATCTAAGGTAGGTTTTAGAACATTTAAAAGCCTTATGAAGATGTGAACTTTGAACGCTAT
The DNA here is from genome assembly GCF_009769535.1 of Thamnophis elegans. Taxonomy (NCBI): domain Eukaryota; kingdom Metazoa; phylum Chordata; class Lepidosauria; order Squamata; family Natricidae; genus Thamnophis; species Thamnophis elegans. Next base: position 16,436,233 of record NC_045558.1, on the reverse strand, counting down.
ATCCTAATCTGACCTTGTAACCACAAAGCCATTCACTGATTAATAGCATATCCATTTTAAGCCAAACCAAAGGACAACTATACTGTCTTTTGTAAAAAAAAACCATTCCAAAGATTTAGGATGAGGTAAAATAAAATATCCCTGGAAAGATACATTAATAAACACAAAGGACCACCTAATCTAAAACAGATTTTCTTTCCTTTTATTTTTATTGTCTAGTGTTATAACTCATTCAACTCCAGTTTTACTAGCAGGATCCAGACATCCTGCTATCCCTCCCTTCCTTTCCTCTAAAATGACACTTTTATCATCCTTTTTCTTTTCTTTATGAAACAATCTTTTTTTATTTGCATATACCATATGTGCTTACTATTATTATTTTATTAGCCAAGAAGGAAATTGCAGTGCGCTCCAACTTGTTCTGTTCATTAAGTGAAGAGATTTGAAATATGTCCTGTGTGTCTCTTATAACCTGAAATGAGCATCACAGCAGAAGGAAACATTTTCTTCTTTTTTCCAAAATTCCTAGAGGAAGGGGTGTAAAATGGAATTTTCTCTCTGCAGTCCAAAGTGGCCCAACCTATTTTAGGAATCTCTCCCATTTCTCTGTGACTCATGAAGACAATGCTAGAGTGAACTTTTGGATAATCTTAGGGCAGTGAGAGGATAGACGCCATGGTGGTGGAGTGATTAGAATGTAGTATTGCACCCTAATTCTGCTGACTGTTAGCAGTTCAATACTGACCGATTCAAGATTGACTCAGCTTCCCATCCTTCCAAGAAAGGTCTGTAAAATGAGTGCTTTGATTGTTAGGGGCAATATGCTGACATTTGTGAGCCACTCACAAAGTACTATAAAGCACTAGTGTTATATAAAGTGTTATATAAGTCTAAGTGCTATTGCTATTAGGAAGAAATGTAGAATCCTAATGTGGGAGAAGTGAGGCTTATAGCCTAACCATATTTCTGCTGTTCTTAGTGGATCTTGTATTGTTTAAAGGACAAAGTATGGTGATAGACCTATTTGAATGCTGTATATGACTATAGAAAGAACCAGTTTGATGTAGTGTTTAAGGCACTGGGCTAGAAACCAGGAGACTCTGATTTCTCAAGCCACAAAGCAAACTATGATGTTGTGCCAATCCCTCTTTCTCAACAGTAGTAACTAGGTGATGACAAACCACTTCTGAAAAATATTGCAGGGGCTTGTCCAGGAAATCACCAGAAATCCAGGCAGACTTATCCAGGCACAGACATACAGACAGACAAAAACACAACCATAACAATCACTCAAAAACTTTTGCATGTAAACATAGGGGAATTAAAGAGATCAATTATGTGGAAGAAGTACTAGTTCGGTGGTTGATATGGTCAGATTATTTGAAAAGCAAAACAAAACATTAATTCATTCTACATCTTACTCCTGGCAATGATTTCCTTCCACAGCCCTGAGGTTTGCAAGTATAGAATCTCAGCTTAGAAACTTGGTGATATATGAACAAAATGTAGTGGTTTGTGATTTGTTGAGATTATTTATGGATTTCCCACCCATCCACCCCTCCCACCCCAAAACTTCCTATGGAAACAAAGAAAGAAAGAGTCTCTGTCTCTGTCTCTCTCTCTCTGTTGTATGTGTGTGTGTGTTCTTTAAATGTAAAAGCTAAGCAAACAGGAACACTAAGCATGCTGAAATTGTTACAGTGGAAATGGTGCGGATGCCTGGAGCCATGACCTTGTATTTAATGCATGTGTTGATCTGCTCTGCATAAATTTGCTTCTAAAAAGAATGTTTAAATTCAGCCTGCATTCTCTTGAGAATTTTATGACCTTATGGACATGTAGTATTTAAATTAGAGGATGTGGGTGGTGGAAGGGAGAGGACAGAAAATTCTGGCAGAAGTGAAAATAATAAGGATAACTTTTCAGGACTGGGTATCTGCCTGTAGCAATGCTTCATAATTTGCAGATCAGGAATGGGTAGTATGATTTATCCTCACCAACATCACCACTACTTGCAATACTCATTATTAATATCATTTGTTACCTTACCTTGAGGTACCAGAGTTTCTGGAAAAGGGGGGAAAATAGATTTTCTTGCTAAAAGAACCAGAGTTAGCCAATGTAAATTAGTTTTCAATTTCTATGGATTCAACTTCTATGGATGTTTTTAGTTATCATATCTGAACTTACAGAGTCTGAAGATGACAGGGAAGGGGGGTGCATAAAAGGAGATTACTTATAAAAAGCAACATACTGCAACTGCAATACAAAGAGAATGTGTAGCAATGGTGCTCTTTTCCCTTTAACTAAAGTCTCCAGTCCTGTGAACTGCTGTGCTAAAGATTTGTAGAGAGGTGATACTGAGAATAAAATGGATGGCATTCTCCGCGTCATAATTAACCAAGAACAAGAATCCAGATAGGCCCCACCAGAGGGTCACTAAAAAAAGGTCTTTCTTGTGATAAAATAATGATCGTAATCATGAAACAATATTCTTCCTATCAAATGAAAGATGAGTTGTAAAATTAAAATGCAGGATAAATTTTCAGTACCATGCTATTAAAATACTTCCAACATTTTAAGAGGAGCAAGGGAGAGGTATTATGAGCTGTGGTGGTGCAGTGGCTAGAGTGCAGTGCTGCAGGCACTTCTGCTGACTGCTGGCTGACTGCAATTTGGCAGTTCGAATCCCACCAGGCTCAGCCTTCCATCCTTCCAAGATGGGTAAAATGAGGACCCAAATTGTTGGTGCAATATGCTGACTCTGTAAACTACTTAGAGAGTGCTGTAAAAGCACTGTGAAATGATACATAAGTTATTGCTATGGCTATTGCAGGCTAACTCTGCCCACTGCCAGAAGTTCGATCCTGACTCCTTCTGTCATTCTGAGGGGTAAAATGAGGATCCAGATTGTTGGGGGCAATAAGCTGACCCTGTAAACTGCTTAGAGAGGGCTGTATAAAGCACGGTGAAGCAGTATATAAGTCTAAGTGCTGTTTCTATTCCTTATTCATTGGTGACTGTTACCTTCCCTCCAGCTGGATATGTGAGAACACACCATTAGAAGAATCTTTGAAGATGTTACCCATCTTGGAAAGAGGCAATTTTTGAATTACTCATTGCTTCTAGTAGCAAAACTTAAAGTAGGGAAAAACTCTTTTGATTGCTGCCAAAAGTCTATTCAAGCTTGTACTTCAGACAGAGAAGAAGAGCTTCTTTCTTCCATTCTATTTCAGTTTGTGTTTCAGCCTGAAATTGGCAATTTTGGACAAGGTCTATAAGAGGCTTAATATGCTGTGACTCAGATTTGAACATCTGCATCAAAACATCTTTGGAGTTTAACTACAAGGGCTGGAAGCTAGAAAAGGTCACTGAGAATACATTGGCAAACACTGAATAAAGCAATAAGCAGATGGATTGGGAGGAGATGGAGCAAAACAACCCAGAAAATTCTTCAACCTGGGCAAGTGAATTAACTCTCTGACTTGATGAGGAAAGCTTGACATTTACTTCTAACTGTATATTTATATGGATTGGTTTTAGATCAAGAGTATCCAACCTTGGCAACTTTAAGACTTGTGGACTTCAAGTCCCATAGATCCCCAGCCAGCCATGCTTTAAATCCTATGATCCATCCAGGAACAACAGCTACTTAAGCATCAGAAAAGCACAATATATTTGTCTTAAGTGGAAGTAATGAAGCCTTAAACCTCAAAAACCTAGAAACTTTGATTTTTCCATTTTAAAATTAATGTCAGGGTTCCAACTAGCATCCAAATCAGAGTCAGAGGCAAAGGATTCCTCAATGTTCCAATTTATTAAGAGAACCATGTTGGCACATCTGGGAAAACCCAAATCTGAAAGCTTCCCAGTTTCCCAACCAGTTGAAAATTCAAGATCTTGCCCCCCATCCAAAAGGCCATCACATGGTCCAATCTTCCACTGCCATGCTTGCAGTTCCACCCATCCAGATCTGGCTAGGTCAGAGACAAAGAATGACCTTGACTTTCTAGAAAGAATTTTGTTATGGCTACATATCATGAATTCCGTATAATCCCGCCTCCCATTTTCCTGCAATAGAAAATGCATGATAGAATAATAGAAAGTGTGGCAGGCCAAAGATCCAAAAGAAAAGATGGCTGCAGGCCTGACAATTAAGTTGAACGATCTACTCCATTCTATCAACAACCAAAGTGCTAAAACATAAAGTAAAGAAAAAGAAGAATCGACCCCATACATACCTTAATTTTCATATGAAATCTCTTGTTCATAGACTTATTGTGTAGACATGAGAGAATTTATTGTAGTGGGGAAAAGTCCCTAACTTAATTAATCCCTAATGCTTATCTTAAACCCTGGTAGAAGATGAACTTCATTCATTAGCAAAATATATAAGTGAAATAGAGTGTCTTGTTAACTCATGGGGATGATTGCATTGTATATATAGTGCCAATTTGGAGGGAAAACTAAGTTAGTGTTGCTTTAGATCAGACCTGAAGCCCTCGGGATCTTCTCCTGAATATAATTCCCAGAATTTGTCATATTTACTGAATGTACTGATTGTTTTAGTGCAACACTTCATTTTAAAATTTACATAGCCGCCCACTCAACAGTGAAACAACACATAATAACTATAAAAATAGAATAAAACATATTGCACCAAAGAGAGCTTCACTTGTTAAATCCAAGATGATTAAACAATAATCAAGATGGACCCAAAACCCTCTTGATTCCATGCCTAGAGAAAAAATATTGGTCTTAAAAGCCACCCAAAAAGCTACTAGTTCAGAACCATATGAATCTTGGAAGAATGCTGTTCCATGTGGCAAATGAAGTGACAGAGAAGGCACCACCTTCTAGGTCATATCAGATAACACTACTTAAGTGATGGTATCTAAGAAAGCAGGAGCTGAGAATTGAACCTCTCCCATTGACATCAATGCCAATTGAAAACAATTCTGAAGGAAGGAGGAAAATATTGCTTTCCACTCAACAGCCTCCTGAGCCAGTCTAGAATGATAGTTTCATGCCAAGATTGCCAAGGGCTCATTGTAATCACTCTATTTCAATCCCACCATGGTCATCAACAAATACAATCATCACTTTTTTGATACTATGTGTAGGCCTAAAGTCCAATAGAAAGAGTTCAGATAATTTGCTTCCCCTCTGAAGATGCAATCCAAACATCATCTCAACCATCTTTCCTTACAAAAGGTTGGAGACAGATTGGAAATTGTCCAACATTATTGGGTCTATCAATAGCTTCTTGAGGAAGAAGAACATTGCCTCTTCAAAAACAGGCAGAATCACTCCTTCCTTCAAGCTTATATTCACCACTGATAGGTCTTCCCACATATCACCAGCTAGGAAGTCCAGGTGGCTGCTCTTACCTCTAAGAACCCATACACTTCCTGATGGCCAACACCATCAAAGTCTTCCAAGATAATCTTGCCAGATCGTATCTCAGCCAATCACCTGGCCTGTACAGCTGAGATCCAAATTAGAATAAATCCAAGGTAGTGACAGATGCTTAAAGCAATTTTCACAGAAGCTGTTCAGGTGGTTTATTTTACTTAGACCTCTCTAAAAAGGACCGGGTCACCTTCAACAGAGTTGCCCAGGCTGCATTCCCAAATGCAATAAGAAAGGGGAAAGAATTACATGTTGCCACGTTTATTCTCATGATATAATCATTAACAAAATCTCTTTGCCACGGTTAGGCAGGGATTGGAGAAAGGCTGGTCAAATTGTAACCAGTGTGGCAGATAAGTCATTCCATTGTTTTGAATGGGACTCAAACAGGGCTTAGAGCAGTGATGGCAAACTTTTTCAGTCGTGAGTGCCCAAACTGGAATATGCATGCAAGCCGGAGTGCTGGAAACTAGAATATCAGCTGGCTGGCGCATGCATGCCTGTTTTTTGGCTGGTTTTGGCTGTTTATTTGGGCCATTTTCAGGTCATTTTGGGGCCAAAAATGGCCTGGAAAACACTCCAAAAATGGCCTATTTTTGGCCGTTTTCAGGCCATTTTCCAGTGCTTCGGCACCCACAAAGACCAGCTGGCTGGCACGAATGTGTGTGACGGCATCCAGAAGAGCAGTTGGTGATGGTGCACAAGCCCACAGTGAGGCCTCTGTGTGCCACCTCTGGCATGCATGCCATAGGTTTGCCATCACAGGCTTAGAGGAATTACTTGATGAGAATGCTAGAAAATGAAATACTGGAAATTAGAGCTGCACCTTTCATGTTTTGGAACAGATGAATCAGCTGATTTGTGTATTTTACACAACTGGGGGAAAAAACCAAAACAAAACAATCCTCTTTCAACATGTTGCCACAAGGTACTGGCATTCAGTACTTACCTGGTTGGATGTGCTATGCGCAATATTGCAACAGACATGAATTTCATTATGCACAGTTATCCAGCACAGCCTGTTGGTTTTCCTTTGCAAGTTCAGCAGCACAGATTACTACATGAGAGAAAATAGCTCATTCTCAAGAAGAGAATTTAACTTTTTATTTTGGTGTTGTTGTTGTTGTTGTTGTTTGAAAATTGTGTTGGTGGAAAGATGACACAACCTCTGTGCTGATAATCTGCCATGCAGTGAGAATGGTGATGAAATGGCGAGGAAGAGTGAGCAGCTATGTCTGGGAACTCCTACGTAACTAAGTAAACAAATAAATCATTACAATAGCCACTCTTCAAATGAATAATTGCTTGTACATTCAGAGCTGTCAGGGTTGTTTTCTGAATCTCTCCCCCTCCCCCCACCGCCTTTTCATTTTGATGGACAGAATTCCTGTTTGAAACATGTCTCAAAAGAGACATGAATTTAAGTGAACTTCTCATGACTTGAGGAGGAAATAGCCGATGAGTCTATGCAAATGTCCTACCTACTGATTGGCCAATCATCCAGCTCCATTTGTCCATTCAGCAATCTGCAGCCTCCTTGGCTTTTCAAAGTCTTCCATTAAATTCCAAGTGAAGATGTTATGAAAACTGCCCATCGGATAAACAGAGCAAGAGTGATCATAGAGTTATTGTAAAATTGATGAACTTACATCTTTTAGCAAGCCAGAACATTTGCAATAGCCTCTTGTATTACTTCCTGTAATATTAGAAGCTCCAAGATATCACTATAGAAAATTTAAAAGAAGCCCTCAAGCATTCAAAACGTGGTAGAAAACATCTCTTATGCAGGAAAAGAAAACATTTGACTAACTTGAGCCAATAGGTTCAGCACACAAGCTTCTGGTAGGTATATGAATTTCCCTTTCTCAAGACACTTTATTTCCTTTCACTTCATCGAGATACAACTCAATTTAAACTAGAAATACATAAATATGGAAGAAAGTCTTGGTGTAACCCTTTCTTTCAAGTTATGTAGCACTAGCACTTAGACTTATATACTGCTTCATAGTGCTTTACAGCCCACTCTAAGCAGTTTACAGAGCCAACATATTCCCCCCCACACACAATCTGGGTCCTCATTTTATTGAACTCAGAAGGATGGAAGACTGAGTCAGCCATGAGCCAGGCAAAATCGAACTGCTGGCAGTCAGCAGAATTAGCCTGCAGTACTACATTCTAACCACTGCACCACCATGGCTCATATTATGTATGTATGTATGTATGCATGCATGCATGCATGCATTTGTATTTATATTCCATTTTTTATTATTTTTAAAAATAGCTCAAGGAGGTTAAAATATCCAACACACCTTCCTTCTCCTATTTTCCCCACAACAGCAACCCTGTAAGGTGTGTTGGAAGGAGAGAGAGGGGCTGGCCTAAAAGTCACCCAGCTGGCCTTCATGACTAAAAAAGCTCAGTCTTTTATTGAGCTTAGGCTGGCTTTTATGGGACTACTTTTCTTTCACATATTAAAATTCCCATAAGCCCTGACCAGAAATGCCGCACAAAATTTCCAAGCTTTTGAAAGTTGCCCATCCCTGATTCTAAGTTGCCTGGCAGCAATTTTACAAGGTTTTGGGCAAAAGCCTTTTCCAGATTGACTTAGACATGCCAAGGATTGATTCTGCAGCCTCTTTCAGACTTCCTACAGCTGGTTCTCAGGGATTCTTCTGACTTAAGAGTAGTCCTCTAAAATTCAACCCTTTTTTTCCCCACCTGAATTGGAAGAAAGAGACTTTGTAGAGAGGGCAGGAAGGAAAATCTCCATTTCATGAACTACTTTTTATTCATGCAATATTGGATATTACACTCTGAGTCATTCTTAGTTCTGATCTTATAAATTGAACTTCTTTGATGTAGATACAGAAAAAAGGTTATTTTCTCCCAGAACAAACTACATATATATTGGGAGAAAAGGTTATAGAAACCTTTCTTTGCATATGAAACAATAAGGATGGGAACAGGCTAGAATGCACACATCTAACTGTCTCATAGAGATGATGCTAGAAGTTGGCACGCTGCTTTGCAGCCTTGTCAGATTAATTAATTTTAATTAGTTTAATTAATGAGTTAATTTTTTAATTAAAAGAATCTAAAAGAAAAAAGAATTAAATCTGGGGCATAGAAACAGGCTTGGGCAAAAAGAATTGCTGATGATAATGGTTCCTCTTTGACTTTCTTTTATACTGGTGCAACTAGAAAGTGTGTTCTTGATAAAATTGATTCTATGTTCCATAGCTTAACATTGCAACCCTTTGCTTAATTCTGAGACTTTTCTTTTGTGTCTCATCCTTAGCTGGTAAGTTATGGGAGACAGAAAATATGACACATTTTTTTTTGCCATATTTGGGTTAATCCAAAGAAAGGGGACTGGAAGCTAAAACATATGAAGAATGGTTGCAGGAACTGGGTATGAAGGATTAGGGGAACCACAATAGCAGTATTTCAATATCTCAGGAGCTGACTCCAGAAGTTGTGACTAATAATCAGGGTGTGTGAGAGGTTGCAATTCATTGGTAACTTTTCTGTTATGGAAAAGAGTGAAGGTTTATGCAACCGAAACAAGGAGATATGATTCATGGTTTATGTGCTTGCGTCATTGACATTATGGGGACATCCAGCCTCTCAATTGTTTTCTGATTACAATCTATTTTATTTATTTAATTTGTCATTCATGTACAAGGTAATAGGAATAAGAATAAATATAAATAAGAACACAGGAAATGGGTACAAATAAATGGGGACAGCAGGACAGGGATATTAGGCATTCTGGTGCACTTAGGCACACCCCTATTGATTCTAGATAAATATATTCTACAATATAATTCTACAATCTGGAAGTTTGATATTTAAAGAAATAATGATAAATCCAAAACGTATTTTTAATCTGCATTGAAAGCGGGCTCATTAATTTCCAAGTGTTTTCTTCCCGGAGAAAAAAGTGGCTTCTTGTACAGGAAGTCCTTGACTTACCACCACAGTTGAGCCCAAAGTTTCTGTTGTTAAGTTAAACATTTGTTAACTGAGTTTTGCCCCATTTTAGGACCTTTCTTGCCACAGCTGTTAAGTGAATCACTGCAGTTGTTAAGATAGTAACACAGTTCTTAAGTAAATCTGGCTTCTACATTGACTTTGCTTGGCAGAAGATCTCAAGAGCTAATCGTATGAGCCTGGGACACTGCAAAGGTCATAAATCTGGCTTGGTTTCCACGTATCTGCATTTTGATCACATGACTATGGGGATGCCTCAATGGTCATAAGTGTGTAGTACAGTCCTAAGTAACTTTTTCAGAGCCATTGTATTTAACTTTGAATGATCACTAAATAAACTGTTGAAAATCAATGAATGCCTGTATTTAAAATTCCCTTCAAGCTTAAAGAGATGGCAAAAGGGCTATGGATGGTATTCTGTTTTGATGCATCTGCCCATCATTTTTTTTTTTTTTGATGTCCACACATTCCAGAATTTTTTTAAAAAACTTTTTTTTGGTGGGGGGAGGATTCTCCCAACCTCTTTGACCTCTTTGTAGAATTCTTTATTGGTCAAGTGTAATTGGACACACAAGCCCTTTGTCTTTGGTACATATGCTCTCAGGGTATATAAGGAAAAAATAAAATATATTCATCAAGAATCATAAGATAAAACACTTACTGATTCCAAGGGTTTTATTTCTTTTTAAAAAACACAAATATTTCATCATTCGTCAATCATTAAAACATTGAAGTACAATTTTTTTTGTATGCCCCTCCCTCCCTCCACCCCCCAGCCCCCCTCCTCCTCCCCCCCAACTTCCCAGAACCCGTACACGGTATGGATTTTTAACTAACACAGTCTAAAATCTATTGAGAAAAAAGAAATAAAGAAATTAATGACATTCTACATTGACCTTAGCTTCTTCTTACTGAACTAACTTTAAACAATTTAAATCATTTCTGATCTTAAGCATAGGCTAACTGGAATTTCTTGGTCCCGTATTTATTTTGTATATAGTCAATCCATTTTTTCCAGTCTCGTTTATATCTCTCATTTGAGTGATCTTTAAGATATGCCGATATTTTAGCCATCTCGGCTAAGTTTGTGACTTTCAATGTCCATTCTTGGATTGTAGGCAAGTCTTCCTTCTTCCAGTATTGCGCCACCAACAGTCTTGCTGCAGTTATTAGGTGCAGAATCAAGTTAGTCTCTACCACTGTAAAATCAGTTACTACTGATAGTCAAAGATTACGAATAAGCAATCATGTCATTCTAGGAAACTAAATAAAGCAATATAAATCTAAAGATACAAACAACATGGTTATAATCATGAATGGAAAGAGATAGGTACTAGGAAGGAAGAGAAGAATAATAGTAATACAGCCTGTAATTAGTTTGACAGTGCTGTGGGAATTAGTTGTTTAGCAGACTGATGGCATTCAGGGGGGAAAAAAACTGTCCTTGTGTCATGTGGTTCTGGTGTGCAGTGCATTAATAGCATTAATTAATTAAAACTGTGTAACATTACACAACAAGATTTGTGTCAGGATTAGAAGGGAGACAACATGATTTCTAGGCCTCCCTTAGGCATGAAAGCCAACTGGCTGTCTTTGGGCTACTCACTTTCTCTGTCAGCCTAATCTACCTCCCAAGGTTGTTGGTATGGGAAGAATTGGTTGGAGCAATTAACCAGTGGAATGGCTTGCCTCCAGAAGATGTGGGTGCTCCAATACTTAAGGCATTTAAGAAGAGATTGAACAATCATTTGTCCGGAATAATATAGGATCTCCTGCTTGAGCAATAGGGTGAACTAGAAGACCTCCAAGGTCTTTTCCTACTCCCTTTTTTCTGTTATTCTGTAAAGTTTTCCATCTTGGGGTGAGCAGATTAGTAGCCCCAATAGTAACTGTGGCCAGAAGATTTGTAAGTTTAATTAGTGGAACAACTTGCCTCCAGAAGTTGTAAATTCTCCAACACTGGAAGTTTTAAAGAAGAGAATGGCCAACCATTTGTCTGAAATGGTATAGTGTTTCCTGCCTGAGCAGGAGGTTGGACTAGAAGACCTCCAAGGTTTTCCAATTCTGTTATTCTATTCTAAGATGTTTTAAAAATGTTCAGCAAGGCAGTTTGGTGACTGCGAAGAAGACAACTACCTTTATGAGCATGGGATGTTAAGATAATACCACACACTAGTCAAATTCCAGCTCAGTGAATCTTCTGGGTTCCAAGTTTTTGAGGCGTATCCAAAATGCACTTCTTGGGATCAAGTTATGTCAGAGAGAGACCCTTGCAGTGGGAGAGGAGAGGGAGCTGACTAGCATGTAAAGCAAAACAAACACTTCCAGCATCTGCTGAAGTTTATCCTCCCCAGTCCCTTGAGCCACCAGGAGTAGGTTTTAGAAAGCAGAAACAGACTATTTGGAGCCTGTGTAGTCCCAATAAAAGCCTTAAACGAAATGTTCAAAATAATAATAATAAAAAAGCCGAACCGAGGATATAAACTCTTACGGGTAGTACAGTCATTTATTCTCGCCAACAGTTTCAATAATGCTTCCAGCTAAACATTATTCCAGTTAAAAGGACCTCACTTTTGCAGTGCCTGGCTTCCTTTCTCCCCCCCGCCCCCCCGCCATCGCCACCCTTTGACTCCCCAGCTTAAAAAAATAATAATCTTTATTCCCTGCCTAATCAGTAGGTTGCTTCAAGCCAAGCAGCATAGATAGAGACAGAAGTTGTACAGGTCTGATAAGGACAGTCCAGCAGTTTCTAATCTACCATCTTCTTTTAGATGGCTGCTAGTCTTTGCAATCTTATATCTTCCTATCCTTCTCCCCTAACCTGCTCCTAAGTATTCTTTATATTCAGCAGGCACTGTGTCTGCATTTCTGCCACTTGCTTTATTCATAGGGAGGTTTGGATTTTCTGTGTATGGATAAAGATAGGAGCACATCTATCAACGTGTGTCTGTCTGTGTTGGTGGGGTGCTTTAGAACATCTAGGTAGCATAATAGAATGTTCTACACATGAAAAATTTCTGCTTTACTTAAATATTTTTAATTAGAATTGTTCCATATAATAACATAATAAAGGCATACAAAGGTATGCAAAACAAAAAGATGGAAAGTAAGAGAAAAGAGAAAAAGAATGGGAAATGAAGAGATACAATTATATCTTCTACCCTTCTTTTTATTGAGTACGGTAATTGCCTTCTTGTTTTTTTTCCCCCATTTTATTCATCATTTTTTAAATCACCAAATCCAGGAATCATTTATTTAATCTTTTCTTCTTTCAACAAAAAGTTCTTATACAGTAAAGTTTCCAATAATCGTCAATGGAACTAAATCTACATGGAGAGAAGCATGCTATGGAGCATCCCAATTTTCTCTCTTAGTCCTAGCACTTTTTAACATATTCATAAATAATTTAGATGAGGGGAATAGAAGAGGAGTTCATTAAATTTGCAGATGACACAAAACTGGCAGGAATTAATATTTATTTATGATGACAACATCACAAAGTGAAGCAACCATATACACACTATCCACATAGTTATATTCAAAACTTCCACAGGGTTATGGCAGTGACTTCATAAACACACGTCCATCTCAGCTATCCAGGTGATCACCTCTATCATTGCTTCATGCAGGTCTTCTAAGGAACCAGAAAGCTCACATCCTGGGCAATCTTGGACAATATGTTTAATATGTTACACATCAGCACATCAGTTGCAACAAATGGAATCTTTCCAGCCTCATTGATATAGGGCAGAGGCACTTATCAGAATAACAAAGTTGGAAGGGATCTTGGAGGTCTCAATCCTCTGGGTTCAAGCAGGAAACCCCATACCATTTCAGACAAATGGTTGTTCAATCTCTTCTTCCAGAATCACATTTAACTCTGTTCAAACAGAGGAAGGCAGGTTAAAACCAGGTGGTTTGGTAGAGGGATCACTAATGGCCAGGCCATGAGAAGACCATTAATCTCTCCAGGCATTCTCAGCGTTAACACCTGAATAGGTGTTAAATGAATAGCTGTTTTCCATGCTGGCCTATAGGATTTCAATGTTATACTGCAGTGGCTTCATAACTGGATGTCCAATTCAGCTGGCAGAAATAGCTAGATAATTTGCATTGCTTAAATCATAAAGGGGAAACAATTATATATAAACTGATCACATGAATCAAATTAGTGGAAAATAGCAATAAGTAGCCAGGAATTAGAGAATGATGTGATAGTTGCAAAGATGTTTTCTCCTGATCCAACACAGAATCAAGATTTCATTGTGTCTTCTGACTGTTAGTTCATGGATGCTCTCTACTAGTCTTCAGCCCTTTTGTCTTATATAGTGGCTGTTATAGTCCTTACTGCTTTTTTTTTGGGGGGGGGGGGGGGCTACTGGATCTTTTGGTTTAAGTCCACTTTGGTGGACTTAAATTGACTTGTACGCTATGCTGCTGCTGTCTGGTTATAATAGTCTGTTGGTGATTTCTGAGATGTTTATGATGTATGATAATGTTATCTTTTTCATAAGTTTTATTGGCTGTTCTGTAGTGAGTTGAAAGGACAGGAACTTTCTGACCATTCAAAGTTTGTAGATATCTATTTTGTTGGAAGATGTAGCATAGGTGATCTGGTGTTCTGAGTTGGTGTAGTACATAAGTGCTCATCTGAATAATGTTTTTACACAGCTCCTCTTGTGGAAGTCTGCTTGTTATTTTGTTGTTGTTACTTATAGCCCTGCCTTCCTAATTTGCTGTTGTTTCCTCTGATGATAAGGATATCCAGTAAAAGTAGTACACATGTGGTTGTTTTCTTCTTCCCTTCTGAATTTTATTTCTTTGAAGATGTTGTTGATTGTTTGATATGTCTTCTCAAGTTTTCCCTTTTTATTACAACAAAGTTGTCATATTGAATCCATACCATTGATTGTCTGTGCAGGGGTAAAATATAGTTTTTATGGTTTCTGTTCTGAGAGGTAATCCCATGGTTCTTCTGATTTGTTGGTACATTTGTCCATCAAACTGAAAGCAGACAGTGAAGCAGAAACTGATGAAGTCCATGACTATGGGCTTTGCAATCTTACTATAGTTGGCTTGGTGTGTTTTGCATTAGTGCTGTCATGGATTCTGTCACTAATTCTGGATTAGTGGATTATGGATACTGTTGTGTGATATTGATAGTGGGACTGTTGTGTAGTGTAGTAGGACATGGATAGAATATTTTCTCTTCTCTATGACTTGTTCAAGCCTTTTTCTGCATTCCTTGGTTATTGTAAATTGATGGTAATAATATCATTGTATAAAGAGGTATATTGAACTTGTCTATTTTTAGGCATCCATAGAAGTGTTGGAGGGCAGGTTAGAATTATTAATCAGAAATTTGCCTCCTGGTTTTTAAAAAAACCAGCCCTATATTTTGTTCATATTAATGCTTAGAGCTTCACTCAGAAATTACACAACATGGCTAACGGGAAATGCTTGTGAAAATAAGAAAAAGACAAGGAGGTACTGCTGTTTTTTGCTGGCATTTTTTTTTTAAAAAGTTGTTACTCAGCACCTTTGTTGTCTGAAGCCATGTTACAGAATGCTGAACAAGGCATTTTCAGGACGTGCTCATGATGATAAGAAAGGCTTCTTTGTGACTCAGTGCTGTTGTATACAATAAGAAAATCTTAGAAAAGGTGAGTCACCATGGGGTTAGAATGTGTCTATTGATTTTGTTAACAAGACTTGAGAACATTTTGTGAGGTCACAGATGGGGAAGAATTATTCTGAGAAAATAATAAGAGAACAAACTAGATAGTCTACTTCTATGGAAAACATTAAGAAAGGTTGAGCAAGCGATCAAATGAGAATTGTACCAGCGTTTTGTATTCATTACCAGGGAGTAGTGAAAAGGGAACAATCCTTAAAGGAGGAACTCTAAAAAGACACACGTAAGTAACCAAGGAACTGGACTGTTAGTTCTTGTAGTAACCATAATTTGAATTGAATGACATCCCAGCCTTTTTGCCTAATGACTACAGTTCAGACTGGACTTTTAAGAAAGAGATGGAGAAATAGATGGGAGAAGAATGGGAGAGAAGTACTTTCAGCTGGAGAATTGTCCTTAGAATCAAATTATAAAAGATGCCCAGCTGGGTGTGACTTCTCGATGTTATCAAAATAAACACAACATAGGAATGTGTGTAGTCCTTGATCACAGCCATTCATTTAGTGATCATTTGAAGATACAATACCATTGAAAAAGTGACTTACAACTTGTCCATGCTCCAAGGTAATGTTGCGTGCTTGAAAATCAGACTGTTGGTTTCCAACATTCCCAGGCAGCTTCCAACAAGGAGTCAACGGAGGAAAGACAGGTTTACTACTTTTGTCAAAACTGTGGCAAAAGAGGTGGTAAAAACCAGTCACAATTCACTTCACAACCACTTTGCTAAGCAACAGAAATTCCTCTCCTAATTGTAGTTGTAAATCAAGGATTACTGTATTTTTCAGAGTATAAGACGCACCTTTTTCCCTCAAAAAAGAGGCTGAAAGTCTGGGTGCATCTTATACACTGAATACAGCATTTATTACCTCCCCAAATCCTGTCCCTTTACAAAAATGACCATGCATAACCTGAAGGCTTCCAGAGTGCTCCTGGGACTGAGAAGGGGAAAGATTAGTGAAAAATGGGCCATTTCCCCCCCCCCAGCCCCCAGGAGCACTCTACAAGCAGTCTACAAGCCTCCTAAAGGCTACACATGCTCTTTTTTGACACAAAAGGGACTGTTTTTGCAAAAAATAGAGGCCATTTTTGGGAGGTCTGCAGAGTGTAAATTTGCCTCTTCAAAATCTTTTTTCTTTTAAATTTGCCTCTTCAAAATCTTGGTGCATCTTATACTCCAGTGTGTCTTATACTCCAAAAAATATGGTATTTGTAATATCATTAATACATTATTCTTATTACCTTATTGTTTTTCATCCTTATGTCTAACCCACTTAGAGTTCCTTTCATGACTAAAGCAATATCCAAACTGAATTAATAAATAAATAGTAAAAATTAAGCTATAATTTTGATCTATTTTTGTCTGAAAGCCCATCGAAACAAGCTCTTCAAAAATAACCCCCAAATCTCCCAAAATTTGTGGATAACCCAACTTCTGGAGAGAATATGATTTAAGTATTGAGGCTTTTACTGAGAAGAATTACAACTTTCTCAATCCCTCGTGCCTTCAATAGAGAAGGAATCTTGGTGAGATGGTGTCAGATCTGATACCTTTCTGTAATTTAAGATGGATACATTTAATTGTATCCACCAACAAAAACACCTTCAACTACTTTGGTAAAGTAATACAGGTATTTGTGTTGATTAAGGCTAGCATTAAGGGCTATATTACCATTACCATAAATCATGCAGAATAAGATACATGGTGCTGATCAGTTGAACATTGATGTCTTCCTTCCATCATTGTGTAAAAACAAATATCTTGTTTTTCTCAATTTATACTTTTCCAAATCTGGATTTTAATGCCAGGCTTTTTGAAAGAGAAAACAAGTAAAAAATATACTTAATCCAGAATCTAAATTCTAACACATGATCAATCAAATGTTTCCCAGATCACCTGGAGAACTTCAATATGTTTCTACTGTTTCATTATAGTAGTCCATTGTCAGTGGCATCTTGCGTAGGATCAGATAAAGAAATCTAGCTGACACAGAGAAGTAAATGGTATACTATTTGCATCATCATGTAAGGATCCAATGCTAGAGAAGCTATTATGGCACCTAGAGTAGAATAACATAAAAACGTTGTTCCCTGAAAATTAAACAAACAAACCTTCGCTAATTAAGTATATGCTGATTTGCTGCTCTTTTAGGACAGCCAAAATTATCAATCTGATTATTGAAGACAGGACATTCTCTAGACCTGATATTCAGACAAGGGTTCTCTGAATAGTTCAGCTCTCCATCCATATCTCCAACAAACAAACTTATCATTTCACCCTTTATGACTTTGTCCTGCCCACTGTAAATAACCCAGCTGGACATGTTGAAAGTTATTAGTTCCACCCCACAGGCAGTTCTTTCTTTAAAAGGCAAATGGACGAAGAAGAAAAAAAAACCCACCTTTGAGACAACTATGACCTGGATGTTTGAGAATCTCCACACTCATCTACCCCAAAGCTATAATTCTATGAGATGTAATGAAGCAATAGCTGAGATCTGAATCATAATGCCTTTGCTGATGCACCACACTTTTTAATGCTTCAATTAATTATTTCAAGCACTTTGCTTTTCAGGTAAAAAAAAAACCACAAATCCTTTATTTAATTAAAACCTGTAACAAAGATAAAGTTTATGTTTTTTTAAAAAAGAATCAAGTAAAATATATCCATTACCTTTATTCTTTGATTGAGGTTTTGATAGTTACTGAAAATATTTTTTTTACAACATTATACAGTGGCTTACAGTGGAGAAAATGTAATCACCATTGCACCTAGACAACAGATTGAAGATTTATTCAGCGCTAATCTGTAGTAACCTTTATTCTTACCTCTTAAGATGCATGTGCTTAGTATGTTTATTTGTGATAACATATATGTGCTTAGTATGTTTATCTGTGATGTATCAATTAGTGATTAATCATTAGAGTAGAATAGAGTAGAAATAGATAATAGAATAGAATAGAATAGAATAGAATAAACTGGAAGGGAGTCTTCTAGTCCAGCCCGCTCAAGCAGGGTTAATTTGATTAATTAAATAATTAGATTAATCATTTCTGTAGAGGCCTATATTACTTCAGAATTCCTTGAATTAAATTTGCAAGAATAGAAAGAGGATATCTTATGCCAACAATTCACAAATCAATAAAAATGTGGGCCATTTTATTGTTTATATTCGTAGGAGAGTATTATATTCTGACTATTTTAAAGTCTGTTTTTATAAGAACCATAGAACATTTGTTATTTTCATCCAATCTGTGTTTGAATCTATATCTGTCTAATATATGACAACCCTGGGTGTATATTAATTTATTTATACATAATATGTGTCCCCATTCCATATCAACATTTTTCAAAAGAATAAAAGTTATTTACATATAAATATACATTATACATTTCAGTTATCTCTCTGTGCATCTGTGTGTATATTTTTGTATGGATTTTATCTCAGAAATGTTTTTCTTTAAGCCAATTTTGGTAATTTTGGGAGATACAATCTGAGTTGCAAAACTCAGGACAGTATGAAATCCACATTAACCTCAAATGTATTGATCATGTCAGTTTGCATTATATTCTGCAAGGAATTTATAAGATTTCTACTGGCATCTCTGGTAAAAGAAGAGCGGAAATTGAGATTTAACTGTAGCCTGATTCTGCATGTTTATTTTTTGCAGTATTTCATATTCTTCCTTGGCAATGCTTTGCAATGTCTTGGGCCAATTAAAAATAAATAAATAGCGCCACCAAGATTTAGTTCTGCATTGCTGATGCTGGAATGATAAGATTTCCCTGTTTTGAAGCATTTCTTGATAGATCTTTAGTTGTAACAACAAACATATTCCAGAATAGACAAAAAGCCACTTGGATTGAACCACAAATAACTTGGAATCTCTGGAAATAGCAATCCAGTGAATATAAAAAGAGACATTCCATTTAAAACAGAAGCTCAAAAGGTCATCACAGAGCCTCTATTGGCAATGGATTTTGTGCAAGCTTGGTTCAGACAATATTCACATTTCCCCCAGCAAAATAGAGTCAAGGAGGCATGGCTGTAGCAATAGCAGTTAGACTTATATACCACTTCATAGGGCTTTCAGCCCGCTCTAAGCGGTTTACAGAGTCAGCACATTGCCCCCAACAACAATCCGGGTCCTCATTTTACCCACCTCGGAAAGATGGAAGGCTGAGTCAACCCTGAGCCAGTGAGATTTGAACAGCCGAACTGCCGAACTAGCAGTCAGCTGAAGTAGCCTGCAGTGCTGCACTCTAACCACTGCGCCACCTTGGCTGTATAGATGGATTTAACAAAAAAAATAAAATAAATCAGTTCCTGTAGACCGTATCAGTTTCAGAAGATATCAAGTTGTTGATGACAATTCTGGCAATTTGGGGACAGTAATTTGAAGAATCTTCCCAGCTTTGACCAAATGTCATCAGCTTAGTTCTAACCACTTTTGAAACATTTCCAGAGTGTTGCAAGCCATCTAACACAACAGAGCCCTATGCTGAAATAAACCACACAAGTTGGTGCATGTGATTCCATCAGATTTTTTTTTTAAAAAAAATCATATGAATTGAATGTGAATGTATAACCAAACCACATGTTATAAGAAAGCATGACTTTGTTGAGTGTACATCAGTTCTTTTTTAAAAAATTCTGATATTTGATGGGTTTGCTCTGAGTATTATTAACAAAGACCGAAATGGACATAACCATGGGACAATGTTACACCCTGTATCAGAATTTAGTGACTGCACACGGAAGATAATATGTACATGGCCCTGCAGTAAAATTGTGCACACTATTGAAATTGATTGCATCTTTCATCTCTCTTCATGAATATCTGCTGGAAGGAAGAAGGTTTTGATATATACAGATATATAAAAGCTTATAGTATAAAGCTTATTTATTTGAAACTCTGCCTAGGATCTTTTTGTAAATCTAATGCAGTATGCATTTTTAGAAGACATTTCATTACCAAAATAGGTAACATCATCAGTGCACTGTGATTCATGAAATGATATGTACAGAAGAAAACTACCATCAACCTTCCATCCTTCCAAGGTCAGTATTATTGAAAGAAATATCTTCTGGTTCAGTTCCAAGATGGGAGAAAGATGCTAGAAACATGGAGGCTGATTGGAAAGATGGTTTATTGATGAAGCAGGACCACATGGCTTTGTGGTTCTGGTGCAGCTGACAAAATGGAGTTGAGAGTGGGGCTTTTTGTACCTTCTCTGGGTTTTGCATTTAAGCTTCCTGTTTCTGTGCAAGAATATGTTATATTGGTTGTCAGATCCCTTTGAGTCATGTAGGAGTCATGTAGAGATCATAGATGACTCTATAGGCAAAAGAGGAAATGAAAATTCTAGTTTGTTTGAGCTTCCAGGTTTTGTTGAAGTTTGGGCTGTATTGGGAGGTTGTGCAATGAAGAGACATGTTCTGAAAAGGTGTTTGGGCAATTCCTATTGTGGCTTAATGGTTTTGTCCTGTTGTTGATCTTGAGTGAGGGCTCATCCTCCCATTCTGCCTTTCTTCACACTTTGTTGCAGGGAGGTTCAAAATATCCTGTCCTGAATGGATTTCTGCCTGCAGCGTTTGCTTTGCTTATGAATAGAGCTATCTAGATACTTGTCTTCCTGTTTCAATGCGCTCTTTATCTCTTAAGTGCTGGCATATGCTGTGGGCTATTAAGGAAGGTGGGGGATGCTTTCTCTTTACAACAGCATGTTTCTCCATTTCTCTCTTTGGGGAAATATAATATTCTGCCTTTTTAATATTTCTCATATTATTGCATTCTTTTAGGAGGTAAATAGGTGCCCGAGTTTCTACAGTATAATGAGGCTCAGTTTGTTGGGGGCAATATGCTGATATTAGCAAGCTGTCCAGGGAGTGTTATGTAGCACCATGGGGCAGTAATTATTTACTAAGACTGCATTATTATTCATCCTTCCTAGAACCTATCTCCTTCCACTTATGACTATAACCATGTTGCTTATATCTTTACAATTTATATTGTTTTATTTGTTTCCTAGTATGATTTGATTGCTTCACTAAGTGTTATGATTCCTGATGAATGTATTCTATTTTATTTTTCTTTAAGTACACTAAGAGCATGTGCACCAAAGACAAATTCCTTGTGTATCCAACACACTTGGCCAATAAAGAATTCTATTGTATTCCATTCCATTCCATTCTATTAAATCTAAGTGCTATTCAAGAACTTCTCATTCTTCTCATAACAATTTCATCAAATCTCGTTCTTTTTGAAAGAAATTTTCAAGCCATCCCTTATCACTCCAATAGAAACAGCCATTTTTGAATATCAAAAAAACCCTCCCTTTTTTTCAGAGCAATATTTTGAACTGCTGTGAGTATTATTTTTTTTAAATTTTTCATAGAGTAGAATATCTGTCTAATGCTTTTTCATGTGGGAAGTTAGTTACATGAGTATTTTATTATTCACTGGTTCTCCTGTAATAAAAATCTCCAGGGGCTAATCATTCTGTCAAGATGGATTAAATTATTCCGTCTCTTAGGGGAGGGGAGAAGAAAACATATTTCCCCCACTGAATACGAGTTTAGTGTTTAGCTACTGCTGTCATATATTCTAAGGAGTGCTATTTTAAACGGCATGATATTTTTAACATTACTGGATCATTGGCAATTAGCCATTTGTGAATCCTTCTTCTTGCTGTCAACCTTACTTTTCTTTCGTGAACTTTTCTCTACCATAACATTAGACACTGTTACATTAGCTACATACCAGGAATGAGAAAAAAAATGCTTTTTTTAATGACTTTTTTTTTAAGTGTCAGTGTTTTCATCTTATTCTTAGAACAGTATCAGAAGATTTCTTCTAAACAATAAACTTGCAGGGTGTGTTGAGGTATATAAGCAAAATCAGAGGCAATATATTGCATGGTGATAGTAGCTTTGAAAACAAACCTACTCCATACAGTGAATTATTTTGCAGCATCTCTACTAGGGAAAAGCATGAAATAATCTCAATGGTTTAGCCTACAACAAGGATTTCCCATGAAACATCTCTGTCTCCTGTGTCCAATTAGAATTGTGGGCACATGTGTCCTGGGGTGTCCTTCAACTGACCTCAACATTTGAAGAGACCTGATTGGAATGGAATGGAAATTCATCAAGGAGAGAAGCAACCTAGAACCAAGGTCTTGAAGGTTGGAAAAATTAATCAGTGGAATGACTTGCCTCCAGAAGTTGTGAATGTGCCAGCACTGGAAGTTTTTAAGAAGAGATTGGACAACCATTTGTCTGATATGTTTTAAAGCAATGATGGCTAACCTTTTTCGAACCGAGAGCTCAAAGCATGTGTGCGCCCAACTCCCAAAAATGCAATGTGTGCATGGACACATGCTCCCACATTTGCACATGCTCCATGCATGTTCCCCACTCCCATGCATGCATGCACAGTCCCCACAAGTGCACCTGCCCCCCGCATATGCACGGCAGAGATCTGAAGATAAGCTGACTAATGGGAGGAGTGCATGCGTGGCGGGGCTGAACTGGGGTGAAGGCTCGCATGCCCACAGAGAGGGTGCTGTGTGCCACCTCTGGCATGCATGCCATAGTTCGCCATCATGGGTATAGAGTTTCCTGACTGAGCAGGGGGTTTGTCTAGAAGACCTCCAAGGTCCCTTCCAACTCTGTTATTCTGGAAATGAATTGCATTTAATTCTCAATTTACAACTGAGCTCAAAATTTCTATTGCTGAGATATTTGTTAACTGAGCTTTGCCTCATTTTTACAACCTTTCCTGCCACTGTTGTTAAGTGGATTCATTGCACTTACTTATTAAATTTGTAACATGGTTGTTAAGTGAACTTGGCTTCCCCATTGACTTGGCTTGTCAGACAGTCACAAAAGGTGATCACATGCCCCAGTGACATTGCAATTGTCAGTTGCCAAGTGTCTGAAGTTTTATCACATAACCATGGGGATGTTATAACGGTTGTAAGAGTAAAAACTGGCCCTAAGTCATTTTTTTTTGTTATGATTGTTATGATTTCAAATGGCCACTAGAAGAACTGTTGTAAATTGCAAATTGAAATCCAATTGACTATTTGGATTTCCCAGGCTTTTCCTGGATTTTCTTTCTCTTCTAATGAAATAATAATGTCATTATTATAATAATGACATTAGGGAACACATGATAGCAGTGTTCCAATATCTCAGGGGCTGCCACAAAGAAGAGGGAGTCAAACTATTCTCCAAGGCACCTGAGGGTAGAACAAGAAGCAATGGGTGGAAACTCATTAAGGAGAGAAGCAACTTAGAACTGAGGAGAAATTTCCTGACAGAACAATTAAGCCGTGGAACAGCTTGCCTCCAGAAGTTGTGAATGCTCCAACACTGGAAGTTTTTTAGATTATGTTGGATAACCATTTGTCTGAAGTGGTGTAGGGTTTCCTGCCTAGGCAGAGGCGGTAGACTAGAAAACCTCCAAGGTCCCTTCCAACTCTGTTATTCTATTCTATTCTATTCTATTCTATTCTATTCTATTCTATTCTATTCTATTCCAGAATCAGATGGGTCAAAAACTGCCTCATAAGAAGAAAACAGATTATCTGTCTTGTCCAGTATCCTGTCCTCACAGTGGCCATACAGAACATACTGCATAAATGCAAAAATATCCTTCAATTTATACTTCTCAGCAACTGTCATAATATCCACACAGTAGTCCTCAATTTACAAGTTTTAGAAGTTACAACCAACCCCCTAAAGGTACTTATAACTAAAGTTACAATGGCTAAGGGTCCATATTCTGGGCACCACCCTACATTTTTGTCTATGTTCTGACCCAGCTCCCCAAACTGTCTGACTTTAACTCAAAGATTCCTTTATTAGCAAAAGAAAGTCTCTCCCTCATTGCAGGCTAACAAGCATGTCCAGTCAGTAGATGAACAGTTGTCTGCCGCATCTATTCATTTCTGCCCCCTGTCTTTTATCTCCAAAGCTAGGGTTGGGCTTCACTAGCAGTGGTGGCTGTTCCTTCCCAAGGATCGGCCCATGGATCTCCACTGCTCTCCTCTCCTCTGCTTTCTGAATACTCGCACGTCAGGCACTGGACTCAGCTGTTCCTCCTCTTCCTCATTCTCCACCTCTTGGGGCTGGTTGACTCTCCATCTGAGGGCTCCTGGATGACCCAGGCTCTGCCTCTATCCCTCTCTTTACAGCTCCATTCCTTCTTCCCCCTCGGAGCTCTCTGGTTTCCCTGACTCCCATGCCTCCTCCTCCTCCTCCTCCTCCTCCTCCTCCTCCTCCTCTTCATCCTCCTCCTCCTCCTCTGAATGGGCTGTTGGAGGGACAGGCAGCTGATCAGTCCACAACAATCCATTTGCCATCCCATGTTTTATGACGTTTTTGTCAGATACCACAGTTTGCATAATCACTGCCACAATTGCTATATGACGGCTTCAAAAAAAAAGTT
Organism: Thamnophis elegans; assembly: GCF_009769535.1. Classification (NCBI taxonomy): domain Eukaryota; kingdom Metazoa; phylum Chordata; class Lepidosauria; order Squamata; family Natricidae; genus Thamnophis; species Thamnophis elegans. The sequence goes on along the minus strand of NC_045558.1, from coordinate 16,411,677 downwards.
GTAAAATTGTATTGGTCATATCAGGACCTGCATTATGTTTGCCGTGACTTATGCCCATAATTGCCAATTACACTGTAAGTTGAGGGCTACCTATAAAATTCAATCAGGCATTTAAAAATCATTAATAGCCCATGGATGCTAACTCATTGGAGACATTCCATTTTTAACATATTACATAAAGGATTGTCCTTTGAAGACAACACAGAAATAATGAATAATGAGGAGCATGGTATTAATGGAATGTGTGTTTGTGCTTCTCTTTCAGCTGAAAGTTTCTGAAGGCACTTAAAATGAACACACAGGGCCAGTCGTACACATGCACGCATATACACAACAAAATATAAAAATAATGCTTGAACAATGCAAGTATGAGTATCAGAAATATTGATTGAAGTTCACTTAACACTTTCCAGAAGGACAGCATGTTATTTCTTCTTCCACTTCCAATTATGGAACCCAACCACCTTGGAACTCAATATTGCTCCAACAGGGCTAGTGGAGTAACTTTTTTTTTAAGTATTAAAAAAAACTGTTTTCAAGTCCTACTACCTCCTAGTCCTACCTTGCCACCTGTACTTTATATCAATCAGGCACCAAACCCAATTTTAACCCATCAGGCACCAAAACCAAGAAAGACATACTGAGTCTAAAGTTTCCTTTATTGTTCCTCAGCTAAAATAGAAATCTTACCAAAGTAAAGCAAACTTCAAGTTGTCCTCAACTTACAACAGTTCATTGAAAGTTATAGTGGCACTGAAAAAAGGTGAACTATGACCATTTTTCACACTTATGACCACTGTAGCATCCCCATGGTCAAAATCCAGACACTTGGAGACTGATTCATATTTATGACAGTTGCAATTTCCAAGGGTCGCATGGCAAGAAAGGTCATAAAATGGGGCAAAAGCCAGGAGTGGGATTGAAAAACATTAACAACTGGTTCTCTGCCTGGTCTCTGGGTGGGTGTGGCCACCATGGTGGGGGGGAGTTTTCACCCTCCCCAGAGTCCGAAGGCTCTCCTTGAGCCTACAGAAGGCGGAAATGGCCTCCCCTGGGCTCCAGGGGCCCTCCAGAGGGCAGATATGGGCCCTTTTCTGGACTTCTGGAACTTCCAGGAGGCCAATTTTCACTCTCCCAGAGCCTCTGCATAGGCCCAGCACTTACCTGGCATCCAAAACAGGCTTCATGGAGACTCCTGGATGGGGCAGAGCAGGGGCAGCCAATCTTTGCAACTACCAGTTTTGCAAACCAGATATAAAATGAGCATCTGGTTCACCCAATCTAGTCTGAACCGACAGAATCTCACCCCTGGACAAAACTCACTTAAATGTCCCACTTATCAGCATAGCTTTAGGGCTCAATTTTGGTCATCAGTCAAGGACTACTTGTATGTGCACCATTAAATATATCCTCTGATAACTTCTAGCGTGGAGATGTCTTTGAGTTTCTTCTTCCGAACCAAATTATTTAAATTTTGCTCTCTCTTGGTTCTCTGTTCCCCTCCTGGGAATCCAGACTACATTCCACTACATTCCAGTTCTGAAGTGGATTCTGCTTCTGGTTTCGTTCCAGTGAAAGAAAAAGCAAAGGGAACATTGACAAGCCTTCATCATTCAAAAGAATGAGGCAGTCATTCTCTGTATCTGATTGGGAGCATCCTAAAGACAGAGGAAATGTTTACTAAATATATGATTTTTGAACTGATGTCACCATCGAGAGGAGTTTTGTGGATTTTTGTTCCCAGTTTGACTGGTTGGGACTTAATTTCTCCTGGGGGAGGGTCAGGTTTGGGTACAGTAGGTGAAATATTTTCTGCATTTTGTGCAGGAAGACATAGATAATTTAATGGCTTTAGAAAGATGGGAGAAAATGCCACTATAAACGCATAACGGCTGTAGAATCCAGAAGATTAGTTGAATGCAGAGACAGAAGGTTACACCAAGGACTAACAATAAATACATAGGGAGGATTGCATGCATATTTATGCAATGTTTTCCCTTACATTCCATTCATCCAAAAAAGTCTCTCTAGAAAAATCCCCCATTTCCCAGTATTTTCTCCTCATAGGAGCATCTGGGTCCACCTTTTTAATCTTGGTTTGCCTTCTCCCCCTTTCAGAAAATAAAACAGAATCAACAGCATACCCAGTCAAATAAGCTGGTCATTTATTTGACAAAGCGTTAAAGAAAGAGGTGGCATTTATACAAGATAAGGGAATAAAGCAAGCCAAGACACTGTAAATTATGGCTTACGGTGAAAGTGTGTACACTGTTATTATAAAAGTTATAGCAGTGATTTATTTTTAGCAGGTTGTCCTATCATTCCTCAAACAATCCAGTTGTTAATCTAATATAAGCTTTGAGTCATTTCATACTTCTTAGATCTTTTGCCATGGTCACCATATGTTTAAAATTGATGTTTATTTTTTTTTCCTCCTTTAATTTTTTGCAGCCATACAAAAGAGAATATTCACTGGAGACAAGATTTAACAGAGAATGGTGGATAGAATATTAGATCTGAAATCTGGGTTCAAGCGCTTGTAGAATCTCTTTTTTAGCACCTCCACTTTGAAGAAAGGCTGAATGCAGATGTGTTCAGTTCCAAGCTGCAGTTAATCATCAATCCAGAAGCGCCAGTCCAAAGCAGACTGAGCCAGATATTAATAAAATTAGTTGCAAATCAGCTCTGCAGCAGCAATTTTGGAAAAGAGATTTTTTGTAGCCAAGGACTGAAAGTCCTGACCAGTGCGCTCAGAAAATGGTAATATTTCGATGGGCCACATAGGGAGAGAATGAGAATGAAGCGTAAGGATGTTATTTTCAGCGTTGATGCATTGTTGACAAATCCATGTCTAACGTCTATGAGCTTTCTTGGTCTGGCATTCTGCATCAATTTAATCCAGTGTTTCACAATCTTGACAACTTTTAAGAGGTCTTTTAAGACAACTTTCATTTGCTCACTGGGGTGTTCTGGGAATTGAAGTCCACACCTTCAATTCAAGCTTCCAAGTTTAGAAAACACCGATTTAATCTTTCAATTTGTTTCTATGAGTAGCTCCATAAGGAGTGCAACGCAACAATTCAGTTTGGATACAATCAGCAATCCATGTATTTCCGTGCTTGTACAACATTCTCTTCTTCTAGTTTTATCCATTAAAAAACGTCTTTGACCAGTTTAGTTTGAAATGTCAGAGTGCCTACACTTCAAAGAGCTGTTTAGTATTTTGTTTTGTTCCTTGTTTTTTTTAATTTGTTATTTCAATTTATATAGCCCCTTCTTTGTGATATGATTCAGGGCAGAAAATTTGGAATTAATAAAGCAATTAAAAAAAGAAAATTAATAATAATAGCAACATCAAATTACTTCAATGGTATCCAGGGACACTCTTAACTATAAATCCAAAATCACAAGCTCCAGACCCCATACTCAAGAATTATGAAATGTTATCTACATCAGAATCAAATATTTTGGGGAGAGCAAATGACATTTCCTGATCTGTAACAGAGAAGGCAAGTTTCCTGAAACTCACCACTTGATGCTATTTAATAGATTGGATTGGATTGGATTTATTATATTTATATGCCGCCCTTTTCCCCGAAGGGGACTCAGGACGGCTCACAATTCAGTCAGGGAAAGGGGTACAGACAGGGAATAAAAAGACTAACATAGTACACAATTTAAAACACACAACAACCATACCATTCGAGGAGATGAGACCAAAAGCAGGTCTCTCTCCTTCTTGGATGTAGTCCTGTCTTCCTTATCCTATTTATTTTATTGATTTTAATTATTTTGGTATTCTGTTTAATCTAAGCAATGCATACATTCTTCCAGATACGTTCTGTCCATTTGAAGGACAGAGACAAATATGGGACAAAACCTGTTGTTTACCGAAACTAATTTAACCAGAGCGTTGGCCAACTGGGAGTAACCCCCTAACCCTTAATACACACAAAGAGTGTGTCATCACGAAGACTAATTTCCCTGCTCTGTCCAGCAATAGAAGGCCAATAGGGCAGCTGGTTTGGTTTGTATCAAGTACCATTACTTAAGAATTTGACTGAAATGTAATACTGCCTTTCAAGTTAACCTATTTGGCATGCCAGCTCACAAAGATCTGCAGAAGCAAAAACATTTATATTATTACTGTACATAAAAGGAGGCAAAGCCAGTTTACTGATAGATGAAGGGAAGGATGGATTTCTCACCCCCCCCCCCCAATTCAAATGGGTCTCTTTTGAGCCTTATTACCTATAAAAAGGAAATCATGCATATATTAATATGATAAGGTATAACAAAAGCTGATAGACGCCATTGGGTTTATTAGAATGTGATTCATCCTAGAACTGGACAGATAAAAGATAGGAGCATTATAACAGATATCTATGTCTGCCATCTCTGTTCATATAAACTAAACTACCTCAAGCATCGCCCTCCCCCCCCCCCTTCATGGGAAATGGGAGAAGGAAACAAAAGCAGTCAATTGTTCAGCAGCTGATCAAATACACCAGTAGTAATTCCAAAAATGCATCTTTGCCCTTGATGAATAGCATATGTTTAGTGACACTCAGCATTCATAAATTCAAGGCCAGGTGTGCAGAACTGAAAACAAAACAAAAGAACTTTCAAAGGGACCTTGACTTTAGAGGAGAAGCTTGTCCACAAATCCTCATGGGTTCTCTAAAGAAAAAAATAACAATAATGGAAATTATTAAAAATGCAGGGATAGGGGTGCAAAAATAAAAGGAGGAATGAAATTGCCAGTAAGATCTCCTTTACAATGGCTTGCTTAGTTATATGAGATATATCATAAAATAAGCAAGCATACAGGCAAACAGAGGAAACGGTGAATTAAAAATATTGATCCTGTAAATTGATCCCATAAAAAATATTGATCCTATAAATAACACTGATACAGCAAAGGCAATAATGGTAGTGTATGGATGATAAATAGACAGACAGACAGACAGACAGAAAGACAGACACAGACACCGACTGTCATAAGATTGACATACAAGCAGACAGATCATAGATAAACAGACAATCTTTCAAAGATTTAGCAAAATTTGGCTTTGATAAATTCTAGTAACTTCTTTATTTTCTTATTATTATTCCTCCAATCATCATCAGTAATGATTTGCTAAAATTATTTTCCTGCTTTATCATTCAAATGCGTTCAATTTCTCCAACCACTCCATTTGTTTTTGTACAATCCCATATCTTTTACAAACTTTATCTTTATTCTTATCTGACCAGACCTTGTCCATCTCTGCCTATTGTATTGGAATGGAAGATGCAGGATTCTCCTCCTGTATATGGGCAAGAGATAGGTAAGAGAAAGGGGGTAAGATTAATCCTAGATTGTAGGACATGGCTGTTGGGAAAAGAGGCTACCCATGAACCTTGCCTTTTTTTTTTCTATCTTCTTCCAACACTCCTATGAAGAAAGAAAACAATTATCTACTCAGTCCTTGAATCCAAAATCTTCTCATCTAGCTTAACTATGTTCACATTGTTGCAGCAGTGTCATTTATTGGCCAACAAGAAACCTCACTTCAGTTGAAAACATCCCTGCCTTGGGAACCCAGGTCAACCCTGGCTATGCTAAACTTTTTAACAGACTTGCAAGTTAGTCCAAACAAGAAGCAGGCTTGGATGAACTCATTCTACTTCATTGTAAGGTTACATTAACATAACCTTGCATGTTTGAAAGTTCCTCACCCCTCAATTTTACTGTTCAAGAAACTTGGAGATTCTGTCCTTTTTCTGACATGCCCCAATTCTTTCTGAAGGCTTATCGGTTGCCTGTCTGTGACTTTTCCTTCTATCTCCCAAAGTAATTGTCACATATCATTGCAGCAGTCCAGTATAAACTTATGTGTTCATTTTTTTCTTACCATTTATATGGAACACTTTTTTGTTGGAATTAAGATAACTTATCTGTTATGCCTACCCCTTGATCTGGCCTTTGCCATGCTGACATTCATAAACTGTCTTTTATCCAACCATTTCCCTGGCTGCAGCTATTCCTTCTGTCTCCCAAGGTCATTTGTGTATACCATTACACTCCTGCTAATTTGTTAAAAAACATTTCTGCTGAAAAATGAATTATTTCACAAGTAGCATATATCAGGTTGGGTTCCTGTACCAGTTGATACCAGTTTGCTTCGCTCCCGTGCATGCATGCATACTGTGTGTTGCTTGCGCATGAGCAATTGACTTTAAATTGTTCTGCACATGCGTAGAAACATGTCAGCAATAGCAGAGGAGATTTGGAAACAGTTTGGTAGCATGGCAAGTGGGTCACTGCCAGTCCTGTGAACCAGGCCAAATTACCACTACCAGTTTGTCTGAACCGAGCCAAACCAGGAGCAACCCACCTCTGACATTCATACATTCAGTGGTAAATATAATAGAATAACAGAGTTGGAAAATAACATGGAGGTCTTTTAGTTCAATTTCCTGCTCAAGGAGGATTATCATTTCAGACAAAAAAGCTGTAAAATCTCTTCTTAAAAAACTCCTGCTTTTTGGAGCACCCACAACTTCTGGAGGTAAGTTGTTCCACTGACTAACTGTTCTAGCTGTCAGGAAATTTATCCTTCATTCTAGCTTGATTCTTTGTCAGGAAATATGCAATACATTTGGTAGAATTGCCACAGAGGCATTGAAAAAGATATCCAGATGCTGTAATGTATCTATGCCTACAAAGTATTGCAAACCATCATATTTCTTGTGGCAAACTATGACAGTGAAAGTTGGACTTCGAAGAAACAGGAATGGGAAGAAGTGTTGGCATTTTTGAACTTTAGCATTGGAGAAGACCATGGTGGGTTGCTCCCAGTTTGGCCCGGTTCAGCCAAACTGGTAGTAGTAGTGGCAAGAGGCTCCACCCACCTGCCCAGAGTCACTGGAGAAGACTCCTGTAAATACCATGGATAGCTGAGGAAACAAACCAATGGGCCAACAAAAACATCAATCCGGAGATCTCAGTCAAGGGACAACCATATGCTAAATAAATAATAAATACTCAAGATACAAAACAGTAGGTTCATATTATCCTCCTTTGGACACATTAGACTATCTGGAAAAGACAAAATATTGGAAAGGTGGAAGGAAAAAGGAGAGGATAACATGAAGCAAGGTGGATAAACTTGGTTACAATGGCAATGGATGCTGTATTAGAAGACCTGAAAGTTAGATCAGATCATCATGGAGCTGACTCCAAATTGATGGCACATAATCCATCAGCTACACACATATCTTTATTCTGATCACTGACTAGAACACAAAATTAATAGAGGATGGAACAAAATAAATCAGTTTGTGACTAGATAATTGCAGTTATCAAGCATGTCTAGTTTTTCAGATGAAAATGTGTCCACGTTCATATAAATGGAATAATATTGGTCCGATAACTATACATAAAATAAATCAGAATTGCCAGGGTAATTTATTAAATGGGGAGTGATGATATGGGTCCTTGAATTCTTATTTTTTTTTAAAAAACAAATGTAGCAGGACATGTTCTATGCTTTCAACAGATCCTTCTCCTTAGTTCCTAAAGAATTTTTTTGTATGTGCTTTCAAGAAGAGACTGTACTAAAAAGTACTAACTGATGTTATAAACCAATTGAGTGTCTATACCCTTTATGATATAAACTTTCTACTTACAATTTTCTCGCTTTCTGAGTGATGTTACTTTTTGTCAGTTTTAATTATGTGTTTATGTATGTGTTTGTATATAATGCACACATACAGACTTATTCTCCCTCTCTCTCTCTCTCTCTCTCTCTCTCTCTCTGTCTCTGTCTCTCTCTCTCTCTCTCTCTCTCTCTCTCTCTCTCACACACACACACACACACACATATATACACCAGTTTTTTTCTGCAATATTCTTGATAGTTCTTTTTTTTCAGAAGTAGTTTGCCATTTCTGGTACGGTAGTTTGAATGCAGTATTGCAAACTAATTCTGCTGACTGCCAGAAGTTTGATCCTCACTGGCTCAAGGTTGACTCAGCCTTCCATCCTTCTGAGTAAAAGAAGGACCCAGATTTCTGGGGGCCCATATGCTGACCAGAGGTGGAAATTCAGCAGGTTCTCATCAGTTCTGGAGAACTGGTAGCAGAAATTTTAAGTATTTTGGAGAACCAGCAAATATCATCTTTGACTGGCCCCACCCCATCTATTCTCTATCCCCTGAGTCCCAGCTGATCAGGGCGAAATGTGGATTTTGCAGTATCCTTCCCTTGGATTGGGGTGGGAATGGAGATTTTACAGTATCCTTTCCCTGCCATGCCATGCCCACAATGTTATGCCATGGCCACCAAGCCATGTCCACAGAACCAGTAGTAAAAAAAATGAATCCCACCACTGATGCTGATTCTGTAAATGACTTGAGAGTGTGCTGTAAAGCATCTTGAAGCGGTATATAACTCTACGTGCTATTGCCATCTTCCTATGGCTGAGAGAAGATGGTTAGTCCAAGGTAAACCCAGATGGCCTAGGCAGAAGTGGGCTTTCATTCTCATAGTTTCTAGCCTGATGCCTAACCACTACACCACACTTGCTCTCAAAAATAATGTATGTCTATGTATATTTTCTATCTGTTATCTCCCTTCCCCACAAGTAATATTTAGAAGCCCATTTTTTCAATGTTGAAAGTTTGTGCATTTAAAGTTTAAGAATTAACTTTGGAAAGTCTGAACCGAAACTGTGCTAGATTCTATGACAAGGCAGCTGTCAGACATACTGAATAACATGGAGAAATATTGGCTGCTACTGAATGTCAGCCATCAAAATATTTTGTCACAGGTACCAACTCTGCATATGTTATAATATTTCATAATGGAGCCAGGGAGAAAACTTTCATCCTAAAAAATAAGTCTAAATTAAGCTTTTACTTCTTGGAGGAAAAAAAAAGACAAGCAATAACTATAGTAGAAAAAAGTATATTTTCAGCAAAAATAAATTTAACATGGAATGGAGAAAATATCCTAAAATGTACAAAGAAGAAGAATGATTGTCTTGGGTCCAATATCAGATTCCTTTCTGAATCCAGTTTGGCCAATAATTCCAAAGACATGAGTGTGATTTTATTAAAGCCACTTGCTTTTGTTTGGTTTGCTCAGTGTTGTGCAAGGGGCATCTAGAAATAAGCCACGGGTTACAATGCAGGCCAAGAACAAGTTATTTCAGCTTCAATGTTCCTGCCAGGATTTGAGTGCAACCTTTTTCTCTCAAAAGAAGGGAAATGGAGGGGAATGACCCATATGAAATGATCAGCTGTGCCAAGGTTTTTTTTCCATTTCAGACCAAGAGGAAGAGCCCTTGAGACTGAGTTCCATGAAGGGACATCCTTATGTTTTTCTTAAAGTTTCTTCCTTCGGTTTGTTGGAAAAGAATAATTTCATTTCAAAGGAAAAGGAGGATTTTTGTGTAATTGGTGGGAATGTGCAAGATTGAGCTAATCTGAAGAAATGATGAAACTGCATATGAATCTCCAGGTTTTCCTTTCCTTCAGTTGCTCTATACCTTTTCACACTCAGAGGAACAACCTGCCTCCAGAAGTTGTGAATGCTCCAACACTGGAAGTTTTTAAGAAGATGTTGGATAATCATTTGTCTGAAATGGTATAGGATTTTCTGCCTATGCAGAGGGTTGGACTAGAAGACCTCCAATGCCCCTTCCAACTCTGCTATTGTATTGTATACTTTTTTAAAAAAAAAACAGATATTGGTCTGATACATGTTCTCACCTTACGGCCACTCATAATGTGATCTACAATTTGCACCCTAGATCGTGCAATAGTGTGAACCAAAACAAATGAGCAACTGCTGGCAGCCAGACTATTCTGTAGGCTTTCCTCACTCTCAAAATAATGGCAACAGATCCCAAACTGACAAAAAAAATCCAGAAAACCATTATAGAAATCAAGGTTCAAACTTTTCTAAAATAAGTGAAAAGATTCGCCTTAGTGATCATTGGGAGAAAGTTAGAATGCTTTAAAAAGAAAATCTCCACCTTAATGTATTGGTGGTGTATTGGTTCTAAACTGAAAATAGGTTGAATACATCACAAGAGACAATCCTGATGGGCAGGCTCTATAATGGTCCTAACTGGAGGACTCTCTTTACAAAAGCCTGTAGAGCAAGAACAATAGTACTTATATACCGCTTCATAGTGCTTTTACAGCCCTCTCTAAGCAGTTTGCAGAGTCAGCATATTGTCCCCAACAATCTGGGTCCTCATTTTACCCACCTAGGAAGGATGGAAGGCTGAGTCAACCTTGAGCCTGTTGAGATTTGAACTGCCAAATTGCAGCTAGCAGTCAGCTGAAGTAGCCTGCAGTACTGCACTCTAACCACTGTTCCATTTTGGCTCTAGAGATTCTCAGTCATCCAGGCCATGGTTTTCCCAAAGGTGCTTTTTTTTGAGGAGGCAACTGGACTTTCTTGGTTTTTTTTCTTTTGAAGATGTTTCGCTTCTCCTCCAACAAGCTTCTTACAGCTCTGACAGCTCTGACAGCTCTTCAGCTCTTCCATTCCCCACTATCCTGTCAGAGCTGAAGAACTTCTTGGATGAGAAGCAAAATGTCTTCAAAAGAAAAAAAACCCAAGAAATTCCAGTTGTCTCCTGAAAAAAATGCCCCTTTGGGATATTCTTACAGAAGTCTCACCCACTGCCTCTAGCAGTGATATAACATATTCTCATGCTATAGACTCTACAAAGATTGCAGTCATGCTCCCATGAAAGCTTCAGAGTGCTTTTTGTGAGCTATAAAGTCCTTTTATGGTTTGGGACTTAGAGACCTTCAAAAGTGCTTGTTTCTAGTCAAATCAATCAGTCCAGCGTCTACATTCTGAGACGGAATGTTGAGGGCCCCTTCATATAGAATCTGAGGATGGACTAGGCAGAAAACAATATTTGTTTCATTCCTTTGGAAAAATTTGTTTCTGGGCATATGAATGATTACATTCCTCATTATATATTTAGGACAGTGACAGAAACAACTATTTTGCAGAGCTACTTGTCTCCAGATGCTGCCTGGGGTTTTGGAAACCAAGAGATATTGATGGATACTTTAATTGCCTTAAGAGTTTGTTTCATGAACGGGATGTGAAGAAGTTGTAAACCACAGGGAGTCCATTTGGAGCTGGTGGCATATAAATATTTTAATAAATGGAACTGAGGCATCTTGAAAGGAATTCTTGGGCACCATAGGAAGAAGTTAGAGAAATGATAGAATTCATATGACTCAGAAATTGAAAAAGTTGCATGATTAAATGGATCTGCAATGTTTCCAGCATTCTAAATAATGGGAATGGAAGAACAATAAACTTCCACCAAATTTCATACCTCATAAATTATGTGTTTAAAACATATAAAGAAAAAAACAAAATAGTTTTTTTCTTCAGACTGAAAACTGGTGATTAACTCTAGTCATCCCATAAACTTACTTTTCTAAATCTACTAACTTTCAGATAGATTCTAATATACTTGCCATCTACAGGTGAAACTCAAAATATTAGAATATCATGCAAAAGTTTATTTATTTGAATAATGCAACTTAAAAGGTGAAACTAATATATGAGATTGACTCATTACATGCAAAGCAAGATAGTTCATAATTGTGATGATTATGGCTTACAGCTCATGAAAACCCCAAATCCACAATCTCAGAAAATTAGAATATTACATGTAATCAATAAACCAAGAACATAGAACAATATCAGACCTCTGAAAAGTATAAGCATGCATATGTACTCAGTACTTGGTTTGGGCCCCTTTTGCAGCAATTACTGGCTCAATGAGGCGTGGCATGGAAACTATCAGCCTGTGGCACTGCTAAGGGTTTATGGAAGGTGTTATGGAAGACCAGGATGCTTCAATAGCCGCATTCAGCTCTTCTGCATTGTTCGGTCTCATGTCTCTCATCTTTCTCTTGGCAATGCCCCATAGATTCTCTATGGGGTTCAGGTCAGACAAGTTTGCTGGCCAATCAAGCACAGTAATCCCACAGTCATTGGACTAGGTTTTGGTGCTTTTGGCAGTGTGGGTAAGTGCCAAGTCCTGCTGAAAAATGAAGTCAGCATCCCCATAAAGCTTGTCTGTGGAAGGAAGCATGAAGTGCTCCAAAATCTCCTGGTAGACTTCTGCATTGATCCTGGACTTAATGAAGCACAGTGGACCAAAACCAGCAGATGACATGGCTCCCCAAATCAACACAGACTGTGGCAACTTCACACTGGACTTCAAGCATCTTGCAGTGTGTGTCTCTACATTTTTCTCTGGGAAGAATGGATCCTCGGTTTCCAAATGAGATGCAAATGTTGCTTTCATCAGAAAAGTGGACTTTGGACCACTGAGCAACAGACCAGGTCTGTTTTTCTTTAGCCCAGGTAAGACACTTCTGATGTTGTTTGTTGTTCAGGAGCAACTTGACAAGAGGAATATGACATTTGATGCTCATGTCCAGGATCTGTCTGTGTGCAGTGGCTCTTGATGCACTGATTCCAGTCTCAGTCCACTCCTTGTGAAAGTCCCCAACATTTTTGAATGGCCTTTTCCTGACAATCCTCTCCAGGCTGAGGTCATCCCTGCTGCTTTTTCTTGCATACTTTTCTCTTTCACATAACTTTCTATTAATGTACTTTGATACAGCACTTTGGGAACATCCAACTTCTTTTGCAATTACCTTTTTTTTTTTTTTATTTTCAAACAAACACACAAAACATATAACATAAAAACCTCTTCAACTGCATACAGTGTGTCTATTGGTTACAAGGTCTTTCTACGTCCTTTCCAGTCATCACTTGAGTTTTATCAAAAATCACATATTGTCAATCAAATATCTTGGTATACATTATTATTATACTTCATTTGTTTGATTATCACTATTGTTTCTCCATTTTAAACAAGGTATTCTAAATATGTATCCATTTATATTATAATGATTCATTATATCATCTTCAATATATCCAATAATAAAGAATTTTTTATATCCTATTCTAAGTCATTCTATTATTTTAGAATTGATAACTTTCTCTAATAATTTTCAATTCCATGTTTTTTCCATTATTAGCATCATCAATCTAATATACATGTATACAATTTGTTATAATCGTTAAACATCCATTAACCATAGCTATTATTACAATCTTTTTATATGAAACACATTAAATTTGAAGTAAATTTATATTATGGCATTTCATTACATCATCCTGAAATCATCTAATGATATTACATCTTTATATTCTATTCTATATAGAATTATTTATCTTTTATAAAAAGGTTTTTCAATATCATCATCATCCTCACAGTTTGTATAAAATTTCATATTATCAATTTAGTATATATAAATGCTTTATTATCATTATTAATCATTTATTTGACTATATCTATTATTACTTTGTCTTATACATAGTACTCAAAATTTAACTACATTTAACTAAATTTTATTGTGACATTTCATTTCATCATCCTGTATCCTTCCAGAAATAGTGCAGTGCAATATCTCTTGCCATTTGTAGAATCTGTATTCTAAGTGTTTTCTTGATAAGTCTTATGTGGACTTCTCTTAACAACTTGTTATTTATTAAATATCTTATAAAGATTCAAAACCCTCTATCTGTTCCTTTCATCAGCTTGACTTTTGTTATCGCTGGTGCTTCTGCAGAAATTGCTCTCATTGTTTCTGCCAAATTTTCTCACCTTTCTTCATCTATATTTTGACATCTAAGATAGAGTTCCAGTTCATTGATCTCTCCTTTCGCACTTATCATTTCCTTCCACTCTCGATTTGCTGTCAGTGTCAACAATTTTCTTATCACTTTCATATGTCTCTGTGGCTTTTTGAACTCTGACCTCAAATTTCATCATTGTTTTATAAATATTCTCAACTCTTCCCTCTGTACTTTCTGTATTTTGATCTATAATTTCAAGTCTCTTTTCCATTCTCTCTGTGATTATTAAGACTTTTTGAATTTCTAGCATAATTCTTTGCAATGTTAGTCCCCTTTCTTCTTCATAATGGGCCATTTTTCCAGGTTATAAACACTGCCACTAAAATATCCAAGACTTTTGCTAGGTTTCAAACAAATTCAGTAAAGTTTTTCAGGTCAAAGCTTTCTCTTTCCTTCAAAGAAGCACCCATATAAACAAGACATTTTCCACTGACCCTTTCAGTATATGAAGCCAATAGCTTTGTACTATCAGATGGCAGTGTTACATCCTTTCCTGCTGTTAGATGGCAGTGTTACATCCTTTCCTGCTGTTTTTGCCTCTCTTTCTAAGCTCTGAATTCCGGAAGAGAAGAAAAACAATGTTTAAAGATTACGTTCCGGCCAAGCCTTGCAAGGAAAGAAACTTTTAATCCATAAATACAAAAAATGGAAAAAGTATAGAGGAAGAAGGGGAGGAAAAAGACCAGTCCAGTTTAAAAGTAAGAGGCATTTGTAAAAAGTCCATTCATAGAAAATAAACAAAATTAAAGTGAAAAAGATAACACGATAGTTTTAAACCAGGATTAATTTGCTGCTTGCTTCCTTCTGTCTTCAATTTTATTTTAACTCTAAGTCTTTTGGGTTTTCTTTTCTCTAATAATAAGGATTTTTCTCACCATTTTGACACACTGTCTCTCCTGTTCTGCTTCCGTTTCAGGGGACTGTCGCAACCTTCTGCAGCCATTTTGACTGGTTCTCTTGTAGCTGGCAAAAAGAGCTTTCTCCTGGATTGATCAGGGACTTTGAAATGTGCCTGAGATCAGCAGGACATGCTCTTCTCTACCACCATTCCTTCAGAATGGTTTAAATCCAAAAAGGACCATCCAGCAGCAGAGATATCGACAGCAAACCTGGAGCCCTAAGATTGCATGTTGTGTCGTCGCGACATCAACTGCCGCCTCCCTTTTTGCAATTACCTTTTGAGACTTTCCCTCCTTATGGAGTGTGTCAATGATGGTTTTCTGCACAACTGTCAGGTCAGCAGTCTTTCTCATGATTGTGATTCCTACTGAACCAGACTGAGAAACCATTTAAAGACTCAGGAACCCTTTCCAGGTGTTGTGGCTTAATTAGCTGATTAGAGTGGGGACACTTTAAGCCTAGAATATTGCACCTTTTCACAATATTCTAATTTTCTGAGATTGTAGATTTGGGGTTTTCATGAGCTGTAAGCCATAATCATCACAATTACGACAAATCACAGCTTGAACTATCTTGTTTTGCATGTAATGAGTCTATCTCACATATTAGTTTCTCCTTTTAAGCTGCATTACTCAAATAAATAAACTTTTGCACGATATTCTAATTTTGCGAGTTTCACCTGTATATCTTGAGGCCACAATCATGATTATAACAAACAAGAATATTTCTTCTGCCAATCCTAACTTGATGGACAAAACAAGTCCACAGCCTTTTAATGCCGGACAAGTGTATAAAAGCCCTTCCAAAGACTATATCTCCGTGCCCCAAAAATATATAACAAAGAGCCAGCTACAGTCTCTCATTTCTTCTTCCTTATTCACAGATTATAAGGAGTCTTCTTAGGAGTTTAAAAGATACTCCCTGATGTTTTCTAATGAAAAGGATTTGTAAATCGATTTCTGTTTTTTTTCAGCAGTGAAAACTCTTCTGTTCAGTCTGATCAGATGTCCAATGAATTGAGAGTGTACAGAGGGAAGGATCTGTATTTGCAGAGGAGGCTTCTGGTTCATTCATTTCATTTCATTTATTAAGTTTGTATGCCGCCCTATTCCCAAGAGACTCAGGGCGGCTAACAATAAAAAGGGAGGAGATACAAAAAATAAAATAAAAAACAACAATTTAAAATTCTACAACAGCCGTAACCTCGAATGGGGCTGGATAGTTCAACAGCCCCAGGCCTGTCGGAACAGCCAGGTCTTAACTGTTTTGCGGAAGGCCAGAAGGGTAGTAAGGGTCCGGATCTCCATGGGGAGATCGTTCCAGAGGGCCGGAGCAGCCACAGAGAAGGCCCTCCCCCGAGGAGTCGCCAGCCGAGGAGGCCTAGTCTGCCCTAGTTGCTCTAGTTGCCCTTCATGTGGTTGTCCTTTTGTTGAGATAAATGAAGTTCTATCCAAATAGAATAGAACAGAACAGAACAGAACGGAATAGGAATAGGAATAGGAATAGGAATAGGAATAGGAATAGGAATAGGAAATATGCAAAGGAATGGAATGGAGTGGAGTGAAATGGAATGGTGTGACTGGATATGCTTCAAAGTGCTAGTCGTAACTTATAAAGCCCTTCATGGTATTGGACCTGGGTACTTGAGAGACCGCCTGCTGCCAATTACCTCCCATAGACCCGTTAGATCGCACAGGGTCGGCCTCCTCCGGGTTCCGTCTACCAGCCAATGCCATCTGGCTACCACCCGGGGGAGGACCTTCTCTATAGCAGCTCCGGCCCTTTGGAATGAACTCCCCGCGGAGATTCGGACCCTCACCTCTCTCCAGGCCTTCCGGAAAGCTGTCAAAACCTGGCTGTGCCGGCAGGCCTGGGGTTGATGAGTTCCCCTCCCCGCTCGACTGGTATGGTTGTATGACTCTTGTGTATTTTAATTACTTGTATTGTGTTTGTATCCCCTTTTCTCCTTTTGAGTTGTTCGCCGCCCTGAGTCCCTCCCGGAGAAGGGCGGCATACAAATAAACTAAATCTTAATCTTAATCTTAATCTATACAAAGAATTTGTCTTTGGTGCATATGCTCTTAGTATATATAAAAAGACATTCATCAAGAATCATAAGGTACAACACTTAATGATAGTGATAGGATACAAATAAGCAATCAGGAAACAATCAATATCATTATAAATCATAAGGATGCAAGCAATAAAGTTACAGCCATGCAGTCATAAGTGGGAGGAGATGGGTGATAGGAACGATGTGACGATTGTTTCATATCTAACCAATTTTGTTGTATTTCTTTTGTACAATGACCATAAAGGCTATACTTATCTAAATAATTATCTGTATATTTAGATAAGGATGCAGTAATTGTATCCTATGCTAGGAACAGGCTAGAGTTCCATTCCAGTCTCCTAGAAATGTTTAATTCATGTTTAATTCTGCTCAGGTGTGTGTGAAATACTCTGCATTGATGCTTCAGTTATAAATCTTGAGGTAAGCCAATGTAACAAAACACAGCCATCTCGCTTTGAGCAAAGCAGCTCCACTGCATGCAAAGAACCTGTTTTTCCCAAGCATAAAGATATGGAGCCAAACCCTGGAACATGGATTGTCACTATCAGAAACCAGGCTGCACACACAAGTGAAGCCCCATTCATGGGATGCTGACAGCACACAAAAACATGCTCTCTCTGGTTCACAGAAAACCCCCCTCCACAGACCTGGTCCCTGGTGCCCAAAAGATTTGGGGGCTGCTGACTTAAAGGGACACCACTATGGAAATTGTAGTTGAAGCCAAGCAGTGTCCCTGTTAAACTTTGATACTGTTTCCTCTTGAAGAGCAAGTCTCCAATGAAACCAACTTAGCATGACCGTTAGTACATAAAGATTATCAGCTTTTATTTCCTTTTGTTTTGCAGTTGGCCGCGGGCCCAGGCCTGCACTTACGGAAGGGGAGTTAAACCACTCCTAATATGTAGCTGAATTCTATTATTTCTTTGTGGGAGGTTTATTATAGGCTTCTGGTATATAATCTAAATTAGGCGTCTGGAAATGATGGTGGGGGAGAACACATTCAGATTTAGAAAGTGAATGGGAAGCTTTGAGTGAAATTCTCATTTAAAACACTCCCAATTTCCTTGATAGCTTTTGAAGTACATTGGAAGCTGTTAACTGTTATCAGCCTTCATTAATTAAACTTTCTTTTCAAACAGCTGCACAACCTAAATGGCACATTTAGGTTGCTGGGAATTTGGCTGCAGTGCTTTATATGTTTTTTTTTTTTTTTAGAAAAAAAAATGATAGGGTAATTCTAGGCTACCCAGCGATTTCTTACAGACTTCTAAATTATATTACCTCAGCCATAAGCCACATTTGTCTGCAAAGGAATATTTTGCAAGGGTCAAAGGCGATCCTTTGGCAATCCAGTCACTATTGAGTCTTGTCACAGGGTGGTTCACATTTAAAATAACACCTGAGGGATTGTTGTGGTCCTATCATATTCACATTCCATTTGTTTATTTTCCAGCCTTCTGCCATCTTGTTTCCTTATGAATGTTTTTATTTTAAAATACATAAAAGAGTCCTCACATAATGAAAAATCACATGGCAACTGTTTGAACTCTCCCGAAATATTTAAAATGCAATTCCAGAGTTCCATTGGCAGAGACAGCGAGAGCAGGGTTCCATTGGGAGAGAGGGAGGGAGAGGGGGGGTAGAGAGAGGACCTACCATTTAGATGGAATCAGTCAATTGAGGCAAAGAGAAGTCAGAGAAGAGCATGTTCTGTCTGTCCCACAAAAACAGATAAGAAGTATAAATGTCCTTGTTAGAGGGCTATCTGCTTTCTGTGAAGGCTCTTCCATGGTTTCACTTATGGTGGAAAAATCCATTGTGATGGAAGAAAGAAGAGGAGGACCAAACTGGGCCTTTTAGAAGGATGTGTTTTGACAGAGACAAATTAACAGAATAACAGAGTTGGAAGGGACCTAAGAGGCAGGAAGTTCTTAAAATGTCTTTGCAACATTTCTTCTGAAGCAGAAGTCAAGCTATCAATCCATCAGCATCTCAAACCACACCAAAGCTCCAAACTTTGAATGAACAATGGAAATTGTCACCATTTGCAATTCTATGCAGCTTGTAAGATAACTACGTTTCTGGCCATCTCTGACCCATTTTCATTTCTCTGAATTCCTCTTTGCTCAGAAATGGATATTGTATGCAAATTAGTGGTGGGTTACTAAAGCAAAATTGTGTACACTAATTCCCTTGAAGGCCAAAGAATGAAAGAACCAATATCTGTTCTTGCTGTCTGAAACTGCAATGATAAGTTGTCCCAAGAATGTCATTGTTGCTTGGTATGAAAGGATCACCATCATATTTAGTGATAAAACTCCTGCTGCGAATCTTTATTGTCACACTGGCAAGACAGAACACTTGTCTTGTTGAAATTTTATTGATTGTCAGAAATTCATTGATAAAACCAACCATGTTCCTTCTCTTTGAAAGTCTGCCAGCCTTACATGCTGTCTGGTTTAATAATGAATCAGACACTTACCATCCTCATTATGACATTGTGGCCTTATGAGTAGCTATGCATCAAAATAAATGTGGGCACCAAGTGACAGTTTTTAGCACAACAGTATGATGAGACCTATTGTGTGTTGCAATGCTGTGTAAGGCCATGAATGCATGAAGATATCAAGTGCTTGCTTTGGAAAGACACGTTCCTCAAAGCTTTGAGTTTGAGAATGCTTGTTGACGTTCTTAAGACACCCGCCTTGAATCAAGCTGTTTGGAGGAGCTCAGGTGGAAGGTTGTTCATGCAGGGATAGGAAGACTTCTGCAGAAATGGATTAGCTGAATCTTTTCAGTCAGGTTTTAGGATTGGGCATGAGACTGAAAATTCATTGCTCATGTTGGTGGATAACTTTTGTTGAGGTGTATGGTGTGGGTTAGGGCACTATTTCTTAATTCCTTCCTGTGTAATGGTCTCTCTGTCTCTCCCTCACCTGTATTTTCTATTGATTACAATCCAATATCTTCCATCCTATGATCTGAACTGTTTTTTAGCTAAAATTTGGAGGATAAGTGGCCATTTGCTGGGATGGACGATGGAGAGATGTATCCAATCTTGCTGCTTAATTATTGACTTGGGCTGGTAAGCAAGTCAGAATGTTTGATTCAAAAGTATTTAGCAACTATTTGGCACTATACAGGTGTACATGGCTGAACATTCCTATTTCCTGCATTTTGATTAGTTAAACCTTAAAAATAAAAGTGTTTACATCTTGCAAAGCAGTGTTGTCCCAAATGTGGGTTTTTTCCTCTCTTGGCATTTTAAGAGACATAACTAATTAAGTATTCCTTGGCTATAAATAATTAGAGTTCATTGTTTCTACCCTTCTTACAAGTAGCCTTGATTAGTACTAGGTTTTTAAAACTAGCCTCTCTTGTCTTTGCTGATGTCTTTTAACTGTGTTGCATTCAGTGGGTAGTAAGAAATTGCTGATTCTATCATTCTGGAGCTGTAGACTTTGTAGCTCTATCTATAGGACAAAAACTAGTTGCCATGGATATAAAAGGGGAGGAGGAGATCCTAAATGTGTGTTTGAAATTTTATTACAGGTCCATTTAAAGCGAAAAAATGGATGGCTATAGAAAGCTCCATCTTTCTGAGTCCTACTATGCACTGCAAAGAAGGAAATTATTATTTTTTTCTATTATTCTATCATAATTCCATTGCTACTTCTGGGGTAATGATAGCTGAAACCCTAAGAAGCAGAGATGAATGCTTGTCAAGTTCAATCCAAGAACAACATAGAACAGTCCAGCCAACATCCAGCTCTTTATATGCTCTCACCCTGCAGACAAAATCTTACCAGGCTAAACCCTTGCTACCATCACCCTAATGGATATTACCCTGGGAAATATTAAGGAGTGACTATTCTAAATCTTTTCCTCTGACTCCTATCCAGTGCTGGGCTGTATTTTCTCTTGTCTCTCCTGCCTCCTTGGAAAGTTCTTCTTTCCTTGGAAATTGCCACTTCATGGTAATCCATCCCTTCACTTCTGCCTTCATAGACAGAATCTATTACAACAGTTGGATATGGAGAATAGTTTAGTAGGTCAACTGAGAAGCAAAAACAGTAATAGGGTAAAACATTATCTGAATGGTAATAGAAGGCAAAATGGGAAAACTGGAAGACTTAGTCAGAAGCAAATATTGTCAGTAAGCAAGAGGTCAGTAGGGTTATACAGATTAAAAGAGCCATCGCTTACTTCATGAGGGCAAAAATATGAAGCATGCACTGTCACTATACAGCCTATACCTTTTCTTTTTTATTTCATGATCTTTGCATGCAAATACATAAAGAATTGAGTTTGCATCAAGTGTATTCTCTGCTACACAACCATTTATGAATGCCGGTGCAAACAAGATCAAGGGAATATAACTTGGGATTCATGGAGTTATATCTAAACTTCACATTGTCCTTTTTGTGTCTTGGGGGATCCTCTTTGATCAGTGACCAGTTTCTCTGCTATTCTATTCTGCTATTTTGAGACAGGACTAAGACTGTCACAAAAGCTCTAAAATAGGCTTCCAAATTAAAACAAATAAACAAAAATGCAAAGGATAAACCTACTTGTGTGATAAAACTCTGGAGCTTTATGAAATCATGTTAAAGTTGCAGGTCATTCCTTTTCCCAATGTGTTAATTGGTGGCCTCCAGCAACTAAAATGTTGCGTATTCCTGGGCTATGGGAGCTACCCATGTAAAGTTCCCCATTTAGAGGATCTACTTATTTAGAGTGGAAATTAATTCTTTTCTACATAAAGATGGAAGTAGTGCTGCTATTGCTGCAATCAGAGATAATGGAAAGTAGGAATCAGTGCATTTCCACCCGGTGCTCAGCACAAGGATGGGATGACCATAGTCACCTAGATTGGCAAAGTGTCCCAGGAAGGCATAATATAGCAAACATTATAACAGTGGAGGAAGAGTTCTAGAGGGCAATAAAATTGTCTTCCTGATAGGATGCTGAAATTTGTTCACTATGCTTAATGGAACAATAAAGTTACTCATGTTTATAACATTTCTGTCCCCTTTGTCATGTTATGCATCTCTGAGTAATGTACATTTACAATGTACATTCAGAGGTTGGTGTGTTCACTTTGCTTGTCCCGGTGAACTTCTCTATACCTGTTGTGACCCACCAGCTGACAGCAGACTCAGATGAGGAGCAGGTTGTGGAGGAATGTGGGCCAGTCCTGGAGTCTGGGGAAGGCTCTGATGGATACTCTGCATCAGAAGCAGAGATAGAACCAGACATTTCCCAGCTGGAAGTGGAGATAAGTAGGGAAGAAGAACAGCTGGGTCCTGTTCCAGATGCGCATATGCACAGAGAGGAGAGGAGAACAACTAAGGAAGAGGAGCTGACTCGGGAAGAAAGGCACACATGGATGCTGAATGGCCCCCTCCCTGGCTGGGGAATAAGTAGAAGCAAAAGGGGAGTGGTGGTTGCAGGAGACAATAGTTCGTATTTCTTTGTGAAGTTTTGTTTATCGTGATTCGTGACTGCTTGCCAGGAATTAACTTACAGCTTTGCAACTGGAAACTCTCACCCTAGCAAGTATCCATGGAACTGATAAGGTCTGTTACTGCAATTAACCATTGGAAGGATTATTACATGGACTTTCCTGTGTGTGAATGCCATGAATTTACAGTAGCTAAATAAAAAGGGGGTCTTTGGAAGAAGGAGTCTGTTTCTTGGTTCTGCTAAGGCTGGATCAGAACAATACCAGGGAAGTGATGCTATCCACCCCTCTGAGGTCCTTCACATTGCTTCCAATTTGACTATTCAATAGCTGGAAAAGGCTGGAAGGAAGGTGTTGTAGAAGTACAAAAACCAGATCCTATTAAGTGAACTTGAAGGCAGGGCCCCCAAAAAGCTCCAGGAAGAAAAGCACGTTGATCCATCACTTTTTAGAAGTAGACTCAGCCACAGTGCTTCACAAAACAACTTCAAAGCGGTGTCCTACCTGAGCTGCCTGTGAAGCAAAGCATTGAGCTAAGCTTTGCAAGCCAAACATATTATAAAATAAAACATATATGTGATACATCACTTATATTACAAGTATTATTAAAATCACTGTAAAATTGCATTAAACCCTTTGTGGTGATGGCACAGTATATATTTGATCCTCAGTCCTGGATTCTTACAATGCTATATTTCTGAACAACACTCTGATTTTGATCACAAATACATTAACCGCCTCCTGCCGATTACCTCCCTCAGACCAATTAGATCGCACAGATTGGGCCTCCTCCGAATTCCATCCGCCAGTCAATGTCGACTGGCGACTACGCGGAGGAGAGCCTTTTCTGTAGCAGCTCCGACCCTGTGGAACGACCTCCCCGTCGAGATTCGCACCCTCACCACCGTACAGACCTTCCGCACAGCCCTCAAGAACTGGCTATCCCGTCAGGCCTGGGGATAAGTTCCTAATTCGCCCCACCCGAGTGTTGAATGTTGAATGCAAGTTGTGTTTTTATTGTCTTATTTTATTCACCTACTGTTTTTGTTTTTGTATTTGCACCCCCCCCCTTTTTGATTGTAAGCCGCCCTGAGTCCCCTCAGGGAAAAGGGCGGCCTATAAATTCCAATAAAATACTAAATACTAAATACTAAACATGACATACTTTATTATTAAAGGCCTTTACCTTTGATCAGGTTTCCAAGCGAAAGGTGTTTTGCTTTCAATATCAGCATAAGATACAGATTCGTTGAACTGAGATGATACATGCCTCCATGCCTTTTTAAGGAAGCATTCTCATTTTTTCCCAGAGCAATCTGGAGAAGATTGTTAGCCAGAATCATAAAAATGCTTAATGAAGTTGTATTATTGGTAGAATGCTGCATCTTGTTCAGTATGCCTTGAAGTGCAAAGTCTACACCCTGATTTCCCCATTATGAATTTAATTTACACACACACACACACACACACACACACACACACACACACACACACACACCTAAAGCTCTAATTAGCTATGGCCCAGTCCGCATAAATCATAAGCTAGTTAAGCTAAGAACCCATGAAAATTATGTGGTCCAGACATCCCATTAGCCCAATAATTTCCATGGAACTGCTAGTCTTAATTATGTTGATAAACAACAATCGTGTGGAAGGATGAAGCTTCATTAGTGTCATTCTCAGAGTATATGGACTTATAGGTTAAATTGTTCTCCAGAGATCTAGGTTTTTAACATTTTCAGGTAGGATGTAGTATTAGAGGGGAACTCAAATCACTTGGGTTATTATGAATTCTGAGATGACATGCATAGGAATATCTTTTGAGAAGACTAGTGAAGTAGAAGCTAGAAAGAATGTTTTCCTGATATTTAAATGTCTAGAACTGAATTCATCGTTCATTCCTTATGCAGAACAACAAGTTGGAAAGGGAGGGAGGGAGGAAAAGAAGAAGGAAAGGAGAAAGGAAGGAAGAAAGGAAATGTCTTCCTATCATGTATAGAATGTTCTCAACTTGGTAGAATTTCTGACAGAATATTCAAGACTTGTGAATAGATCCAATAAACAAAGCAAGCAAGATAGACACAATAGTACGACCATTTTCCTTAAGAAAGGATCTGCAAAGTGGATAAAACAAACCTTTCATCCTAGAATAAACATGACTTCCTAAACAGAGTCCTGTCTTTTCTTCAAGAACCACAGCATTGTGATTTCCTATCAGAAATATATACAAAATATATTTGTAAACAAAAGGAGTAATGAAGAACTAATAATTTGTAACAACCTTTAAGCAAGCAGCATTAGGGACAACAAAAGTGCATATAATCAAGCCTATAGTTTTCCCAGTTGCAGTGTATGGCTGTGAAGGACCATAAGAAAGGCCAAAGAATTGAGGTCTTTGAACTATGGTGCTGGAGAAGACTCCTGTGAGTCTTGCAAGGCCATCAAACCAGTCAGTCCTAGGGGAGATCAACCCTGATTGCTCATTAGAAAGCCAGATCCTGAAGATGAAACTCAAATACTTTGGCCACCTAATGAGAAGGAAGGACTCACTGGAGAAGAGCTTAATGCAGGGGAAGATTGAGGGCAAAAGAAGGACGATGGAGAATGAGGTGGCTGGATAGAGTCACTGGAGCAGTAGGGGGGAACTTAAATGGACTCCAGTGGATGATAGAGGACAGGAAGGCCTGGAGGAATGTTGTCCATGGGGTCATGATGGGTCAGACACAACTTCACAATTAACAACAACAGCAATTAGGGACAATGGCTTACATCTCAATTTATTATGATTTTTAGCAAGAGGTGAGGTGCTTTGGTTTAACTGCTTTTGTGGAAAATACTGATTGACATTTAGTGCTTCCGGTCAATGCTCTCACTTGTTTCTTGTTGAAATTCTATGAATAAGTTTTATACTGATGGATAAAATTTAATTCCTGCAGAAGAAACATGATGGTTGTCGGCTGCTGGAAATTCAGATTATCTACTCGCATGTTAATAATTTTTCAAATTGGATATAAGAGAGAACATTAGGCTTGATTTGTTTAAATCCTGATTATGTAAAGAAAAATTTACTGCATAACTAATGGAAAGACATTTTATGGTTTTCCAGGTTCCCTTGAATTCCCAGTTAAGATGAAGAAAGTCTAAACTGATTTAACGAAGGCTGAAATATGAGCCAGCGACCATCAGTAGTTAATGCTTTCCCCCAACAATTTTATGATTTGAACCCAATCATTGGAGCCCTCTCAGAAGAATGTCTATATAACATATGTGATTATTAATCTCAATTAACTAACTTATTTAAAGTTCATTGAAAGAAATTATTGATTTTTTTTATTTTCTAATAATCACAATCTGAGATCATAAAAATGTGTCAGCTATTTTTTATATGAGAGGGAAAAAAATATAGAAAGCAGAGTTGGAAAGAAGATGGAGATTATCTAGCCTAACTAGCCTAGCCTAGTCTTTACCATTTCAGTCAAATACAGTAGCAGTCCAGTCTCATATTCATTCATATATATCACATCACATCAACACCATGGTCACATAATCAACCTTTGGGCACTTGGGAACTAGCCTTTATGTGATTGTTGCAACATCCTGAGGTTATCTGCAATCCTCCCAGCTAGTTTCCATCAACCAAAATCAAGGAAGGAAGGAAGATTTGTTTAATGGCTGCAACATTCACTTAACAATAGCAAGGATTCATTTAACAAAGATGGCAAAAAAGATCATAAAATTGGGCTAACAACTGCCTTGTTTTCTAACAGAAATTCTGGCTCCTGTTGTGGTCAATGACCACCAGTAACATTGCTTAGTTCTGAATGAATTGTCTTCATCTTAGACCCTAAGTTCTTCTCCTGTTCCTCTACTTTCTTCTCCTGCTCCTCCTTCAGATTTATATCTAATTTTGCCTCCAAGAACATTTGCATGGTACTACTTCTATTTTTTTTCCTCTACAGCAACACACTCGTGGGGGATATTTTGTTAAGAGGTAGTGACTATCCCCATATCACTCAATGAACTTTCATGGCTGGAGGTAAGATGCTGTAACTTTGAATGATCTAGGTCCAAATTGATACTCAATATCCATGAGCAAAGGGAGCACATTATGAAATGAACTTCATATGCAAGCACTACCTGCTTTGCACATGCTTTGTAACATTGCATGCATGCATACAACAGACCATAATAACAGAGTTGGAAGAGACCTTGTAGGTCATCCAGTCCAACACCTCACTCAAGCAGGAGACTCTGCACTATTTCTGACAGAAGCATCTAGTCTTTTCTTGACGAAGTTCCCACAACTTCTGAAGGCAAGCTGTTCAAGTAGTTGATCATTCCCACTGTCAGAAAATTTCTCCTTATCTCCAGTTTGAATCTCTCCTTGATTAATTCCATCCATTGTTCCTTGTCTGGTCTTCAGGTGCTTTGGAAAACAGGTTGACTCTCTTCTCTCTGTGACAGCCCTTCAAACATTGGAACACTGCTCAAATGTCTCTCCTGGTCCTTCTCTTTTCCTAGAGTAGCCATGCCCAGTTCCTGCAACCATTTATCATATGTTTTAGTTTCCAGTTCCTAATCATGTTGGCTGCTCTTCTCTGCACTCTTCCTAGAGTCTCAACAACTTTTTTTTAAAGTGTGGTGATACCACCCTGCTAATTTCATCATACTGATCAATCCATGGGATTCTATAGACACTTCTGATTATAGTCTCAAAGTTTGTTATTATGAAAAGAATAGATCCATATTTCTGAATATATGTTTCACCAAATTAGACCATAGATATGTAACATGTATACTATATATCCACTGTTTTTCTCATTTCACGTGCAGCTTGACAACACAGTCTGCTTTAGCCCCAGCTTGTCAATGTCGTTGAATGTGCTACTCAGCCAAGAAGCTGAATTTTGTACTTAAGTTCAAATGACTCCCCTTGAGGTTATTGAGAGTCGGAATTGTGTGTAACAGTCTGCCAAAATTATTTTGACCACATTTGTAAAGGCTAGGCTGCAGTTAATTATTTATCCACAACTCTTCAGAAAATAATCCCTCAAAAGTAATGGAAGCTTCTTAGAAGGGGGGGGGGGTAATCATCTTCACAAATTGTTTGCCAAAAGTTCATGCCCAAAAAAATGTATTTGTCAAATAAATTGGTGTATGTCTATAAACCATTAGCTCAGTCTCAAGGCTAAAATGCCACAGTTAGGAACAAATAAAATGAATGCTTTCTTTAAAATGACAGGTAGTTATTTGTCTGTCTCTTTCCAATAATCAACAAATCTGAAAGTCAAGATATATTTTTTTTATCTTGAGCACAACATCTAAAAGCAGCTTCCAACAGAAACTAAAATAGAGAAACCTTTTTTTCTTTAAATAAAAAGATAATTTTGCCATCTCTGATAGTGATTCTTGTTAAATTTTTGAGAAAGGATCACAAGAAAAGGAGTAGAAATCTCCCTGGTTTGAACTTCTTCTCAACTTTTCAGTTATCAGTTGCCTGTGATGCTACTCAAAATCTCTTTCATTCTTGAAACCAGGATGTGATACTATCAAGTGCTCCTCAAGTTGGTGAGAACATATCTGTAAGTTACCAAAATATGATGTGACATAGCTAGTAAAGAATCTTGACTATATAACAGGACTGCAGTCTCTTCAAACAGTTGATTGCCTTCTGAGATTTAAGGCTGCTGAACCCATCTTGTAAACACTTAGGCTTAAAATGTATATCCTTTATTCTCCTCTTTTATGGCTTAGTGTAAAACCTGTTTTACATTTTCTACTCTTTGTACTAGATGACAGTTGGATATTGACATTTTCAATTCTTGCCTTTAGAAATACTGGCTCCCAATGGATCTTCTTCAGGTACTTCTTTCAAAAATTAGCAATGTGCTAAACATTTCTTTTTTGTTTCATTTCCTTGTCAAAAAATGAAACTCTTGCTTCCAAGCTACTAATTGCAATCTCCCATGATCGATCTTTCCAACTTAGTTATGTTGGACTATGATTATTAATCTTAGCCTCTATAATCATTGGCCATGTTGGTTGTGGATAAGGGATTTTGTAAACCAAAATATTTAGAAGTGCTGGTTGAAGAAAGTTGACATTTTCTTGATAGAAGATGCTGACCTTAAAAGCTGATAGAAGAGCAAAAATCAATTTAATGAAACCTTTGCCTCCTAGCCTATTCTGTCTTACTTACAAGATGTTCTGTTTTAGTTTAATTCTTAGAAGATACAAAAGAGGAAGAATGCATATCTTCTGATGATACCAGAAGTACTGTTTCAAATCTCTATAGCAATAGCATTCAGTCTTAAATACTGCCCCAGAACACTTTACATAACTCCCCGGGTAGTTTACAATGTCAATATGTTGCCCCCCAAAAATCTTGAGCCTCAGTTTACTGACCTCAAAAGGATAGAAGGCTGAATCAATCTTGACGCCTCTTAGGATCAAACTCCAGGCTGTAGGCAGAGTTTGCCTGCAACACTGAGTTCTAACCATTGAGCCACTAGGTTTCCTATATAAGACTTGAAAAGACCATTTCACATCTGAGATAAGCATTCTGGCCCTGCTACACCCCTCTATGTCTATGACCCACCAAGACAAAATGTAACTTAACCATTATGTTTGTGTGATTATTGACAAGCCTTTCAATCATGATATCTCTTTTGATTTTTTGCTGCCCCAATCCAATCCGATATTATGAAATATGTTAGTTCCTTGGTAAACTTTCATATGTGACTACCACTGTAGGTTCAGCTCAGTGGCTTACATATGGTGAAGGCTCATGGGTAGACTGCTGCTGCATAAGAGTTGAGAAATGTTGTCTCCAAAACTCTATTATTTCAACCTCTTTCCCAGTGTTCTTGACAATTAAAAATGGAACTACTGCAAATGTTTCTTCAAATACTAATTTTAATATTAATTTCTCAACAAAGAGAAAGGCTACAGATAATATGATAGTGATTTTCTGGTACTTGAGGCACTGTCACAAAGAAGATAGAGTCAATCTATTCTCCAAAGCACCAGCAGGACAAGAAGTAGCAAGTGGAAGATCATTAAAGTGAAATCCAACTTAGAATCAAGGATATTTTTTTTGACAATGAGAACAACTAATCACTAGAATGGCTTGCCTCCGGAAGTTGTGGGAGCTGTATTACTAGAGGTTTTCAAGAAAAGTTTAGACAATCATTTGTCTGGAATGGTGTAGGGTTTCCTACTTGGGCAGAAAGTTGGACTAGAAAAACTCCAAGGTCCTTTCCAACACTATTATACTACGTTCTGTGTTCTGTGTTTTATATGCCAATTTTTAAAGCAACTCTCCACTGACTGAAAAGAAGATGAGATTCAAACTTTTTATATTAAAGGCTGTTTAAATAATGTCAATTTCATCACCTACTCTCAACTTTCATTTTCTTTTTTTTTTAAGAGCAACTATTTTAAAGCTACAGATAATTCCTTCATAACTTCCAAATTTAGAAGAAACTGCAGGGACTTCTCATCCAACTTTTAAAAAATGATTTTGTTCAGTAAACTTCCCCAAATGCATTCTCAGATGTACCAAACATATTGTGTCTTCTTCTTTTATTCTATAAGTTTTAAAAATGCCTTTGTCAGAAGTGGGCTAACCCAAATGGAATATGGAATTTCCTAGTATTTTTTAATTGAGTGTCCGGGGTATTAAAGAAGACATAGAATGAATATCTTTTTATGCTTGGTTGATTCTGAAAATTGGTTTGTTCTTTGACTGGAGACCTAATTTCTGAAATTCAAATGAAAATATTATATCCACTTGCTTATGTTTTTATCTAAAGAATGTTCTTGGACCAAGTCCTACATCAGCTTATGAGTTGACATTGCACAATGTTTCTAATTAACCCCCTTAGCCTTGGCACAACAATATTGCTCTAAATCTAAACACAGATATTAATGCCATGTTCTTGACTTGTGTTTATTCACTGTGATAAGGAACTAAATGCCATGAGAGATATGCAATAGACCTTCAATAACATCCATTTTATGAAGGCCACCCTAATAAACTTCAAAAAATGTCATAAAAATGAAGGCAAGTGATACCTTGATCTAGATACTACCACCCAAAAAAATATCATAGTTTGAAATATGTTTGTCTTCAGTGAGGAAGTAAGAAACATATTATTCTTTTATTTTATGATAATCACACCAGAGAAACAACTGATCAATACTTTAAGGGAAGCAAATAACACATAATAAGCCCTGTTTCTATTTAAAAATTATGAATTGGGAATAAAATCTTTGTTATAAGATTTTATAATGGAGAAGACTCACTGGAACAGAGACTAATGCTGGGAAAGATTGAGGGCAAAAGAAGAATGGGATGACAAAGAATGAGGTGGCTGGATGGAGTCACCAAAGCAGTAGTTGTGAGCTTAAATGAACTCCAGAGGATGGTAGAGAACAGGAAGGCCTGGAAGAACGTTGTCCATGGGGTCATGATGGATGCAACTAATAACAACAACAAAATAAGATTTTTTCTCAATCCTGAAGGTAGTCCAGAGAAGACAATGCCATGTACATTATTTAAGTTATTCTATTTATTTATTAAATTTAAAAGCCAAACTTCAGAACAACTGTGGGGAAAAAACAATTCTGGAAAGCTTGAAATTTTTTTTAAAAGACAACAACTTTAAAAAGACATGTAGATTTGAGTAGAGTGGAAACATAACATATAATCCCACTGCTTTACGCTGTAACTAACAGAAGTTCTATAATTATCGTACCCCAATATCTGGGAGAATTCAAAGTTTTTAAAGACTTCCAGAACCCTGCAAGGCTAGGAGCCATGGATATATTTGTAGGGATACTATTCCAGATCGCAGAATATGCTCCCTATGACACTTTTTAATTGTAGGAACTATGTCTTAATATTACCCATGTATTGTTCTAGAGCAGGAAAATATATACAATGGGAGGGGGGATTTAATGATTTGTTATAAATATACTTTTAAGAAGTCACAGGGTATTTTACAGATGGGCTGTTAAAAAGAATGAGGAGATTTATTACTTTAAGGTTACATCACAATGTTATAATTATTCCTAGTAATAACTTTACCACACAGTCATTCTTTTAAAAGAAATCTGCAACACGCAATGTGAAAAGAGAGATAGATGCCTGGCGGTTTAATAAACCCAACCAACTAATGCCTAAAATGTTTCTAGTGTATCTTGGAATGAAAGACACATGGCAGAAAGCCTTTTTTAATCTTTGTTTTCTCTTTGGTGGCATTCAATTGACTTTCATCAGGTTTAACTGCCATTCTGGTTTATCTAATCTTGATTAAGAATGCAAGGTCTGTAGATGAGGAAGGAGAAAGAATGAGATCTGTTCTCAAAGGTTGAACCAGTGGCTAAATCATTGATATACTCTGAAAAGGGTGCCTACTCTTTCAAATGCATTTGAATACAGAAGAATAGAGTTGGAAGGAACCATGGAAGTCCTCTAGTCCAATCCCTTGCTCAAGCAGGAGGCCCTCTACCATTCTGGACAAGTGGCTATTCAAGTTCTTTTTAAAATCTTCTAGTGTGGATCATTAGATGGCACTCTTCTGGAGGCCAGCCATTCCACTGATTAATTGTTCCAACTGTCAGGAAATTTCTCCTTAGTTCTAGGTTGAATCTCTCTTTAATGAGTTCCATCCATTAGTTCTTATTTTCCCCTCAGGTGCTTTGGAAAATAGATTGATCCCCTCTTCAATATGGTACACTGCTATGAAATCACCCCATAGTCTTTCTCTTCATTAAACTAGACATACCCATATTCATTACATGGTTTAGCCTATGGTCCTCTAATCATTTTTGTTGTTGTTCTCTACATTTTTTCTAGAGTCTCAATATGTTTTTGTTTTGTTTTGTGATGACCAAAACTGGATTCAGTATTCCAATTGTGGTCTTACCAAAGCAGTAGAAAGTGGTACTAACACTTCAAGTAATCTCAATATTATCCCTCTCTTGAAGCAGCCTAGGATTGCAATGGCTTTTTTGGCAACTGAAGCATTCTACTGGCTCATATTTAAGTGGCTATCCACTACATACTGCTGTTGAGCCAGGTACCACCTATTCTATATCTGTGTATTTGATTTATCTTCCCTAAAGTCAAATTCAAAACCTTATTTTTTCTCACATTTTGTTGGATAGGGGTCAGTGCTCATATCCTATACCAGCCATTTAATATTCAATTTTATTTGAAAGTTGCACAACTGATTCTTGGGGCAACCTAAGGAAATGTGGATTGCTGATTTATGGGGAGGCTGAGTTTGATACATATCTTTTTCAGGACTTTAGAACCATTCATCTATGTTTGAAATGGAAAATGGAAAAAGATCCAGATCTCAAGCCAAATTTGAAACCAGATACTATGTCTCCCTCCTCCTATTTCAAAGCATTTATCAGAATTTCCTGGTATGCTGTTTGTAATCCATTTATCTTCCTTTGGAAGATCCTACATCTGTTTAAAATCTATTGGAAGACATAGCCTTTTGGCTTCTAATGATGCTTGGTTTCAACCACAGCTCACTGTATGAATTCGAAGGTCCTTAATAATCTGCTTCTTGCAGATTTTTCTCCTTCTATTCTTCAGCTGTAGTGTCTGCCCAGTCAGCTATATTCTCTGATGATACAAAGCATACCAGCATTAGACCCATAGCATCACAGTGATGTGACCTTTTTGTTATTTTCAAGGCTCTCTGCCGAACTGACATGCATTGACTCAATGTTTAATTAAAAGGGGAGAAAAACATTGGAAGCTCATGTATTGGGCAGAAAAGAACCTTCATTCTAGTTGTGAAATTCAATTTTTTTTACTACTGATTTTGAGGGCGTGGCTTGGTGGGCCTGGCAGGGGAAGGATACTGCAAAATCTCCATTCCCTCCCCACTCCAGGGGAAGGATACTGCAAAATCTCCATTCCCTCCCCACTCCAGGGGAAGGATACTGCAAAATCTCCATTCCCTCCCCACTCCTGGAGGAAAAATACTGTAAAATCTACATTCTACTCAAAATTTCTGCTACCAGTTCTCCAGAACCTGTCAGAACCTATTGAGTTTCACCCCTACTTCATTCCCTTTTTATTTTACAGAATGCCTTTTGATATCATAAATACCTAAAAAAAAAATCTAATATGGCAGACAATTGTAGCTTTTTCCAGTGTGTCTAGTGGTTGCAATGAAAAAAAAAGGCAAAGTTTAAGCAGAGGTGGTGAAGATCATCAAGAAGGAGGAGGTGCTCCAAGAAGGAGCATAGGGCAGTAATCTAATCTCCAGCTTTTAATAAAGTATATTTTTGGAAGACAAAGTATCTTTTCAATTCCCCAAAAGAATGGGGACCTCTGCATCACTCCATGAATTTTGTTTTATCAGCTTTGAACTTCTTTTACTGAGTTACATCAGTAGCTTGCCAGGGATCTGTGCCATACATATTAATACAGTAGGGCAATGCATGTAACACTTGAACATCTGGAAGATGTAAAACCAGCTTCCCAGCTGAAAATGTGTGCATATGATTTCACTGTGCACCCTTTACTTTGTTTAAATTAAGCCTCCACTTCTCTCTTTTTAGAAATGGTTAGAAAATTATGGGATGGAGACATCTGTCTGCAACCATGGTCTAATCAGACTCCTACAGCATAAGAGCAAGACCTTTTTTCAATTAACCTTTAAGAATATCTCATAGAGATGTTGATGTTTCTGCCATCCAGGTAAACATGTCTCTGATTTGGAGGTTGAATCTCCAAGAATAGAATAGGGAGCAGTGGGTCAAGACTGTGTTTCACAAAGGTCTGTCTTTTACCTTCAGAACTGGAGATTCATCTTGCTCCTCTTATTCATCTAAAGATGATTTGCAAGCCAATGGCATGACAGCAGTTTCAACCAGAAGGATCAATGGTGTGCTCAAGTTGAAATCAGCTTACAGCAATAGATAACAGTGCCATCATTTTATTTACCATCCTTTGCATTTTATTCTTCCACCAAAAGTATGAAATCGATTATAGTGAGAAATAATGATTGATCCAGCCTGCATGCATCTTCAAGTTCTACTTCAATACTGACAGAGTAATCTTCAAATCCTCCATTTCAAAGCCTCAAACAATGCAGTATCCTGACAATGGAGTACCTGATGGCTCTAGAAAACTTTCCAACACAAAATCAGCATAGCTGAATTAGGAAGGAAAACCTTACTGAGCATGTTCCTCTTTTTCCCCCTGTAGAGGTATGAAGTATTATAAATTAAGTGTTATGGATAGGGAGCTCTGGTGGTGCAGAAGTTAAAATGCCCACAGTCAGGAGTTTGATCCTGATCAGTTCAAGGTTGACTCAACCTTCCATCCTTCCAAGGTCAGTAAAATGAGGACTTAAATTGTTGAGGGAAATATGCTGATATTGTACAATGCTCAAAGAGTACTGTAAATCACTATGGAGTGATATGTAAGTCTAAATCCTATTGCTAAATGACAGTATATGTTTATTGATGTTTGAGATAAAGTAGACCAGTGTTTCTCAACCTCAACAATTCAGCTGGCAGCATGTTGGATGGGAAATTCTAGGAGTTGATGTCCACACACATTAATGTTGTTGAGGTTAAGAAACATTTAGGTAGCCCTCAACTTACAACCATTTGTTTAGTGACCATTCAATTATAATGGTATTGGAAAAAAAATGATTTAGTACTGGTTTTCACACTCACAACTGTTGCAACATCTCCATGATTATGTATGGTCAGCATGACTGCAGAAACATCTTTAGACAGTGGTGATTCAATGGTCCTTGCAATTGAGATGACCCTATGGAAAGCAATGACTACAAGTCCTTATGAAAATTCATAGGAACTCCTTTTTTAATGGTTAAGGGTGACTATAGACAAAAGAGCCGAGGTGGTAAAGCGGTTAGGGTGCAGTACTGCAGGCTACTTCAGCTGACTGTTATCTGCAGTTCAGCGATTTAAATCTCACCGGCTCAAGGTTGACTCAGCCTTCCATCCTTCCGAGGTGGGTGAAATGAGGAGGCAGACTGTGGGGGCAATTTGCTGACTCAATTTGCTACAAATCTGTAAACCGCTTAGAGAGGGCTGAAATCCCTATGAAGCGGTATATAAGTCAAATAAATAAATAAATAAATAAATAAATAAATAAATAAATAAATAAATAAATAAATAAATAAATATCCATAATATTTCAAGACTAGAGTAATACCAGAGAAAAGAGAAACAAGACACACAGAGAGACAGACAGAAAGAGAAACAGACAGAGTGAGATTCTAAAAAGACTCCAACACTTTTACATTCTTACAAAATCCAGGTGTAGCTATCATTTTGATATATTTTTCCTATTCCTCCCCCCCATGGGAGGGAGGGAGAGAGAGAGAGAGAGATAGGAATAATAAGTTCTTACAGTGTCACTCTTTCATTTAAAAGACCCTCTTTTTTAAAGCCTTATTAATGGAGAGAGTTTGCAGAGAGTGTTCCCAGCTACTGATCCATTGTCAGGATTCCTTCCTAGCTGCTGCTATAACAAATAAATAAAAGTCCCGAGTACATCATTAATTATGTTTTTATTACTCTCTTCATTATGATCAGGCAATGGCCTGTAGCCATTAATTAACTCAGCATGCTCCCGTCCTCTGCTGCTATCAGATCACGTTTGCCATTCTCCCATCATCAATTAGGACAAGCTACAGAGTGAATTATGCCACCCTCTCTTGCTCTGTACATATTAGCCAATTGGTTCCTCCCCTTTACAATGAGCATATTTTACACTCTTTGTGAGACAATATGCCCTGGAGCCTTTTTAAATATAGCAGCTCGTCACACATCTGCAGCACAACTAGCAACCTCAAAATCAAATTCTCCAAAGATACTGTTGTCTAGATTCCATGTTTAGAATTTCAGCAGGCACTCAAGTGATTTTTCTTCTTTTTTTAAAGTTCTGCTCCTTTAACATCTTTGACTTCGAAAGTGTATTCACCCTTTCAACTCTCCACTTATTTTTAAATTGTGATCTTAACTGTGATTTTTTTTTCCCACCCCCCAATCCTTTGGATATAATTAGAACTAAAGCAAAACTTGTTTCTGGTTCAGTGAAGCTAAATTCTCACCTAAATTATCTAAAGCAGGTGGGAAACTTGATTTCATTGAGAGCCACATTAGGTTGTGTTTGACTTTGGGGGCCCGGGGTGGGCATGACCAGCTCAACATCACTCATGTCAGGGGCACCTGTGGTGACCGAAGTGCTCTGCCAGTGAAAATGGGCTCCAGAGCTCCGTTTTCGGCTGCGACAACCTCCTGCAAGCTCCATTTTTGCTAGCAAAGGCACCGCGGGCTGGTCCTTCACTGTTTTCAGGGTGGCACCATGGACCAGATCCAGCCCCCAGGCCTTGACTTTAAGTGTGATTTAAGGTCTCTGGGAAGAAAACCTGAATTTTACTCCCTATACACAGGATGTGTATTTTTATTTTTAAACTCCAGATTATGCATATTTGCCTTTCCCTCTTATCCCCTTGCCCCTAGAACCATGTGCCAATAGTGATTGAATCTGAGAAAAATGAATTATTTGTAGAGCGGTGGGTTTTTTTATGCATTTAAGATCTAACTCACCCTGTTTCAATTCAAAAAAGCCTTGTCCCCATCTGTTACTTTGATGATTGCAAATGGCAAAGCTCTGGCAGCTAACGAAACGTGGGAGGGCTTTTTTTCATTAAATCATGTTGAAGATATCTTGGACATCATCTATCCCATGTTTTGGGGAATTGAAATCCACACATTTTAAAGTTGCCAAGATTGAGAAATATTGATCTGACCTATAGGAATGCTCTACTTCTAGCAGATGGTCCTTCGGTATAAATTTAAATATAAAAAGAATCCACAGCCAATAAGAAACTTGTTTCACTGTCATGGTTGTCCCAAAGGTGCTTTACATAGGAGAACAAACACATCAGGACTAGATTCAGTAGTCCATCTGCATTTAATGGACACAGACCACTCACTTGAAAAGAGCAAAGTCCACATTTTGGACAGAGAGGTCCGCTTGTTTGAAAGAGGGATCAAACAGGCCATCTAGATCAAAATTGAACAGCCCTCTCTAATGGGGGAGGGGGGCAATACGACATTGTCTATCTCCAATCTACAACACAGTTCTTTCAACAGTTCCAAGAAGGCTACATACCAATTTGCACCACTCAGCTGACCCGGATCACACAGATAAATATCCAGGTGACCTTAACAACTTGCTAAAAGAATGCAAATGTCCAGCTATTTGCAAGGAGTGTAAACCCTTCCATTCCCCACTACCCAGTCAGAGTTGAAGAAGCTTCTTGGATAAGAAGTGAAACGTCTTCCAAAAAAAAAAAAAAAAATAGAAAGTCCAGTTGCCTCCTGAAAAAAAGCACCTTTGGGACTTGAAAAGCAATTACCACTAGAGAATATTTTTCGACCTATGTCTAAATAAACTGTTTATTTAGTATGTGGTCCTTGCATCAGTCACTTCTGGTCACTGCCCTGATATGTTCCTATAGTCATTGTGAGAGAGGTCTAAGTGTCCTAGTGTACCACCACTTAAATATGAGCCAACGGTGTCCTACAGCTGCCAAAAAAGCCAGTGCAAACCTAGGCTGCATCAACAGTGAAATAATCTCATGAGCATATGAGTTGACAATGCCATTTTATCCTGCATTAGTTTGGCCCCATTTGGAATACTGCATTCAGTTCTGGTCACCATGATACAAAAAAATGATTCTGAGACCTTAGCAAGAGTGCAGAGAAGAGCATGTCTGAAGGCTAAACAATAGGAGGAACAATTGAGAAAACTAGATACGTATAGTCTGATGAAGAGAAAGATTAAGGTTGACATGATACAGTCTTCCAGTACTTGGGGGAGGAGGGTGTCACAGGAAAGAGGGGGGTCAACCTATTTTCCAAAGCACTTGAAGACAGGCCAAGAAGCCACAAGTGAAAGACCATTAAAGAGAGACCCAAATTAGGAGAATTAGGAGACAGTGAGAACAGTTAATCAGTGGAATCATTTGCCTCCAGAAATTGTGGGTGCTCCATCATTGGAGATTTTCAAGAGGAGGCTGGACAGTCATTTGTCCAGAATGGTATAAAGGCTCCTGCAGAAAAGGGAGTTGGACTAGAAGACCTCCAAGCTCCCTTACTACATTCAGAGGTGGGCTTCACATAATTTAAGAACCGGTTTGACCAGAATCGAAAATGTAAGCATGCATGCATGCACTCTTGCTTCACTCATGCATGCACCTTTCACATATTCACACCGCATCAAAATTATAGTGATTATATATGATGGGATAGCTTCTCTCAAGCGTGTGTCTTGTGCACATGCACACATGCACAATGCATCAAGAACACTGCAATTGTACAAGACAGGATATGGGCGGGGCAGGTGGGTGGGCCCAGCTGCTGGCCTTAACTACCAGTTTGCTTGAACCAGCCTGAACCAGTTGAATCCCACCCCTGCATATTATTCTATGTTCTAGGCAAGTTGCAGAAATGGTTTGCCATTGCTTGTTTCTTCAGGCTAAAAGACAGTGACTGACTCAAGGTCTCTGTGCTGACTTTGGCCTAAAGGAGAGTTGTAACTCATTGTCCCAAGTTCCCAGCCTTATGTCTTAACTACTGGATTCTAACCTAAATGTATTTTCTTTAATTTAACTCATTATACATGGTCTTTTAGAACAATTCAGAATAAGGTTGTCCTGTTTTCTACAGGATAGGCTTTCATATGCAGTATTTGAAGACAATTTTTGATTATTTTCTCAATATTTTCTATAATAAACATAGTTTGCAACATTTAGTCTGCCTTTTATCATCTTATTTATGCTGCTATGAATGTATTCAGGGTTTTCAAAGTCTTTATAAAATATGATTCACAAAACTGGACACAAAATTCTAGGAAGAACATAATGAGCACACACAATAGGAAGGAATATTGACTTATTTTTGTTTTAATCCTAATGTGTTACTTTTGTTGATGTAGCCTAAAATCAATGGGTTTTCCCTTGCAGCTGAATTTCACATTGCTAATCTCAAAGGTGCTTTTTCAAAAGAGAACTGAACTTTTTGTTTTTGTTTGAAGCGGTTTTTCTTCTTGTCCAAGAAGCTTCTCCAGTTCAGTTCTGAATGAATGATGAAGAATCATTCTTGGATGGGAAATGAAACATCTTCGGGCAAAAACAAAAAAAAAAGCATCTTTGGGACAATGTGATCTGGATGACTGAGAATCTCCATAGACACATTGTTTAGTTTGTGATCTGCCAAAATACTTTTCTCATATATTGCTTGTTTACTTATTTATTTAATACTTGCAATCAGGTTAACATTGCTCAACTTACAGATCTTGGAAGCAGTGGAGAAATATGGAACAATAGAAAATATTTTGTTTCACTGTTTTTTATTTTATTTATTTAAATATTTGCAGCTATTTTATGATGATTTTTCTGAGCTGCGTAAACAATTGTTATATTTTATGGAAAAGAACTTTTTTTGGTTCTTATGATATTATATAGCTCTACTTCTGTCATTAAGAGACATTATTGGTTACCAGAGTACATATCCTTTGCATAAATAATTCTCAATCTGTCTGAAATTTTCTATAAATTGTCTTCACCATGGGACCCATTTTCATTGCAATTTTCATTACATTTCTAGAAAAAAAAATCAAACGATACTTATTTTAAATCTATGTTGTGAAAAGATATATTCCTAGTGGACAGTCACTTAAATATGAGCCAGCAGCATACTGCAGCTGCCAAAAAAGCCAACACAGTTCTAGGCTGCATAAACAGAGGGATAGAATCAAGATCACCTGAAATGTTAATACCACTTTGTAATGCCTTGGTAAGGCCACACTTGGAATTCTGCATTCAGTTTTGGTCACCACAATGTATAAAAAATGTGGAGAATCTAGAAAGAGTGCAGAGAAGAGCAACAAAGATGATTAGGGAACTAATATGAAGAATAGTTGCAGGAACTGGGAATGTCTAGTCTGATGAAAAGAAGGACTAGGGAAACATGATAGCAGTGTTCCAATATCTCAGGGACTGGCACAAAGAAGAGGGAGTCAAGCTATTCTCCAAAGCACCCGAGGGCAGGACAAAAGACAATGGGTGGAAACTGATCAAGGAGAGAAGCAACTTAGAACTAAGGAGAAATTTCCTGATAGTTAGAACAATTAATCAGTGGAATAACTTGCCTCCAGAAGTTGTGAATGCCCCAACACTTGAAGTTTTTAAGAAGATGTTCGATAAGCTGTTATTCTATTCTATTTCTAAGGAAATTGGTATCATTTCTTCCCTCATACAAGTACAAAGTTCTTGTAAAGTTCATCCATATAAAACAGTTTACATCTTTTTCATGTAGTAAATGATGCAAGAATTCAGATCCATGTACCCCCCCCCCTCAATAGACCCAGAACAGAATGAACTGTTTAAATAGCCTAAATACAGATCTCAAAGTAATCAGGTCATCTCTGCACTATGTTTTCTTTATGTTTTACATTTTGAATTACATTGAAACATGGTTAGGCCATGTGTATTCTGCATACACACGTGAGGTTGTTCAAATGGTGATTGGAGAAAGATCCTCAAAAATCTCATCTAATGACCCTGTTTCCATCTTCCATACATTCAATTTAGGATTTCTAATGCAGCAGTCCTGGAGAGTTATATGTGAAATCCCTCAGTCATAAACGAAGTTTCATTTTCTTGGATAAGAATGAGCTGCTGACGTACAATTGCTTTGGAATATTTGCTTTACTTCCACTATGCAAGAAGAGTAAATAAATGTTCATCCTGCAGACCTCAGACAGTGATGAATGCAGTATCATAATCCCAAGGCTGAAGTCCCCTTTTCATTCCAGTTATTAATTTTCTTAGCTCTGTCACTGTTCAAATTTGTGTTAGATCATATCAAATCTGCAAGCTACTGGCCTGCAGAGAATCCATGGCGATCTGGAACTCAATCCTGTGAAAAACGTCCCTCACCAATGAAGGTGCATTACATTTGGAATGTTAAATATAATTTGAACCAACTAGTTGTTTTTTCCATATATAATGTAGGTTTTCATCATTTCTCCTTCCTTATCGACTCTCAGGCAAGCTCCAGTAATGAGCTAACTGATAGAATGCATCTGAAATCTGGGATTCACGTCTTCCTGCCTTCCTGCCTCCCTTCCTCATTGGTAGACCCAACTGTGGAACTGCCTGTCACCTTACCAGAGACAGGATTACCACCTTACTGGATTCCCTCCATGCTTTCAAATTCAGGGAGACCTTCAGAAATGTATTTGCTTTGAAAACAACCCATGATGAACTCCATAGTACAGTCAAGTATCAGGAGTTGACCATAGCAAATGTTTTGTGACTTTTTATATTATGTCAGAAAATGCTTTAGGACAATTTTTCTCCCGTAAAATTTGTCATTTTTTTTAACTCCATGGGAGTCATGAGTCCCACATTTTAAAGAAGCTATAAATTAACTTGCTTGTTGCCTTGGTTGAAAATGGTTTGTTCTATGGTGCACTGTTTCACCCAGTTAAAGATTACAGATGTAAGAGTTTTAATGTACAGGTGGGTCCTTGACTTACAATCATTCATTTAGTGACTGTTCAAAGTTAAAATGTGACCTATGACAGTTTTTCACACTTAATAATTGTTGCACCATCCTCATGGTCACATGATCAAAATTCAGATGCTTGGCAACTGGCATGCATTTTTGACAGTTGCAGTGTCCTGGGGTCATGTGATTATTTTTTGCAAACCTCTGACAAGCAAAGTCAATGGGAAAGCCAGATCCATTTAACAACTGTGTACTAACTTTACAACTGCAGTGATGCACTTCACAGCTATGGCAAGAAAGGTCATAAAATGGAACAAAACTCACTTAACAACTGTCTTGCCTAGCAATGGAAATGTTGGGATCAATTGTGCTCATTGGTCAAGGACTACCTGTATCTAGATTTTGTGTACATAAAAGTAAATATAAAAGAACATTTCTATAATTGCTTTGTGATAATCATTTTTATACGTCAACATTTCTCCAAAGGAGGGTTTCTGGAAAGAGCTGAATTAAATTTATTTAGTTACTCATCCAGTGACCTACATATCATTATTTCACTATTTAAAAGTAGTTGAAATTCTCCTGATTATTGGAAAAGGGTAGGAGAACAGATTGGGAAGAAATGTTTACAGTAATCTGATAGCTAGTCTTAAGTCTAGACTGAAAAGTAATTGATCCAATTTATGTTTTGTCAATTTATATTTTGTTAATTCATTTGAATTGCTGGTTAGTTACACTGGTACAATTATTTAGACTTGGCCTTCCGTAAAGCTACTAAGTCCTGGCTGTTTCGGCAGGCTGGGGGCTGTTGAAGTATCCAGCCCCACTTCATCTGTGAATGTTGTCGTATTTTAAATTG
Source organism: Thamnophis elegans (assembly GCF_009769535.1). Taxonomy (NCBI): domain Eukaryota; kingdom Metazoa; phylum Chordata; class Lepidosauria; order Squamata; family Natricidae; genus Thamnophis; species Thamnophis elegans. The sequence goes on along the minus strand of NC_045558.1, from coordinate 16,369,038 downwards.
TTGTATTGTCTTGTATTGTCTTATTTATGCCCTTTCCCTGTTTTATTGTAAGCCGCCCGGAGTCCTTCGGGAGTGGGCGGCATACAAAACCAATAAATGAATGAATCAATCAATCAATCAAGAACCCATAATGCATAAATATTTCCAATTTCTTCAACTTGCAATCCCTTGTTATGGTTGAGAGAACCTCTGCTTCTTTGGTTGAGTTAGACTCTATTGTTGATGCTACCAATTCAGGTCTCTGTAGGCTTTATTGAGACATGGTGTGGTGGAATGTACAGCTGGAGAAGAAGTGGGGCAGGGCAGAATCTTGCCAATTGCATTGCAGTTTCCCAGGTAGGAGACAACCCATTCCAGAGAGAGGCCCAGAATAAGAGACTGATCCTCCCTGAATTGGATAGATAAGAAAATATTCAGGGTATAACCATAGAATCTCCCAAGTTATACTTTCCCAAGATATAACCTCTCAAGATTAAAAGTTTTAGGTTAAAAGTTTACAGATTGAATTGACATCCAATTCTTTATTTGCTTACATCCAATGGACAGAATCTTACCAGACTAAAGCTATAAACTTCTAACTTTAAAAAAATATATCTTATGGCTTTTCTTCCTGCCCATATGCAGTTCAGGATGGTGCAGTCTGTTGTCTTGACCCCCTGTCGGGAATAAATAAGGGAAGCCAAAGTGAAGTTGCCAAAATCCTTATCCTAGACCCTCCCCCACACATCTTCTCCAGCGGCACATTTCATCATACATGTAGAGAAAGAAAGGAAAGATTAAGAAGTGATGTCATTGATATTTCCTGCAAGATTTTTTTTTTGAACTGTGGCCTGATTTTATTAATTAAAGACAGTGATGGCCTCCAGGAATGTTTTATGGAGTGAGCCTAAAAAAGGGAACTATGGTGTAGATAATAAGTAAAGATGAAGCAGGAAAGTTAAGCCTTTTAAAAGATGAAGAAACTACTAAACAATTATACTGTAAAAGCTCAGTGATGGGATTGACTTACAGTTACAATACATTGAGGCAGTCAGTTGTTTATTTTTTTCATTTTTGCTTCTTCTTCTCATCGGGCCCTCATTGGATAGAAATTATTGGGTTTTTTTTAAATTCTATTCATTGTTTTTCTTTTTTAAAAAAAATCATTCTTGTGCGTTCAGAGGAGATGCAGCAAAAAAGATGAGGGTGAAAAGTACTCTGATTATCAGCAGAAGCAAAAATATCTCGGCCTAATTTTAGAAAGTCAAAACAAAGTGCAGCAAATCCTTTGGGGTTTCCTAGAAAATGTTCCATTAGCAAGATGGCATTACTGAGCCAGATGTGGAAGGAGTGGCTTTTATTATTATAAAATAATATGTAAATATTATTGACTTACACACAGAGACACACACATGCACACATTCCAAAACCAAAACCAACTGACCAATTTTTGGTCAATTATTTAAAATACAGGTAGTCCTTGATTAAAAACAGTTCGTTTAATGACCATTCAAAGTTACAACAGCATTGAAAAAAGTGACTAATGGCTGTTTTTTGCACATTTACAATGATTGCAACATCTGTTGGTCATCTGATCATACAAAATTCAGACAATTGGCAACTGGAATCATATTTATAAGGAGTGTAGTGTTGGGGGTGAGGCGATCACCTTTTGTGACTTTTAGACAAGCAAAGTCAATGGGGAAACCCAATTCACTTAATAACCATGTTATTAATTTAACAACTGAAGTGATTCACTTAATAACTGAGGCAAAAAGGTCATAAAATGGGGCAAAATTCACTTAACAAATGTCTCACTTAACAACAGAAATCTTGGGCTCAATTGTGGTTGTAAATTGAGGATTATCTATAGATCAGGGGTGAAATCCAGCAGGTTCTGACAGGTTCTGGAGAACCAGTAATGGAAATTTTGAATAGTTTGGAGAATAGCAAATACCACCTCTGGCTGGCCCCAGAGTGGGGTTGGAATGGGGATTTTGCAGTATCCTTTTTCTGCCATGCCCACCAAGCCATGTCCACAGAACCATTAGTAAAAAATTTGAATTTCACCACTGCTGTAGATGGTTTGTTCAAAGTGGATATCTTTGGGGTTAACAGGCAGTAGTGAATAGCGCCAAAGCCCTCAGGAATTGGGACCAAAAGGGAAAAGTAACCAAGATTCCTTTTTCTCTTTCTGCCAGTCTTCTTCCTCTTAGCCAATAGGATTCCTGGAGGAAGATTTTATTCTTGCCAAAGTCTTGAATTGATTACTTAGAGAGGAGTTGTCAAAGAAGGCCAACAGCAGACTATTTATGCAGGTTTCCAGTTTTAACTACTGAAATTGCATGGTCAAAGTCCCGGGGTCTCTGCAGGGGAGGATAAATATATTCAAGACAGGAGCCATACTATGAGATTGAAGTCTCTCCCATTTTTAGGTGAATTGCGAGGCAAGGCTTTGAAACAGCTGCCTCATTTCCCTTGCAGACACTTCTGGTTTGGCCAAACCTTTTGATCTGTGCCAATGATCTAGAAGTACATACCATAATTCATCACATATCTTTCAACCCCTCAATTGATTCTCTCCTTTTCCCTTGGATGTATGAGAATTTGAATCTAAAAGCTGGAACAAGGCAAAATAAAAATTACAATGCAATAGAAGTTTTCTCCAGTGGCAACAGCATCACTTTGGAAGGAAAATCAAAACATCTAATGAGAACATATTTTAATCTGATTGGTGTATCATTTTCACATGGCATACTGTATTTTTTGGACTATAAGGAGCACCAGAGTATAAGACGCACCGAGATTTTGAAGAGGTGCATTTTAAAAAAAGTGTATACACTCTGCAGGTCTCCCAAGCCCTCTTAATACTTCATTTTTTTGTGAAAAACAGGGCATGCATGAGTTTGAGAAGCCTCAAAAGTGCTCCTGGGGGCTGGAGGGGGGGACAAAAATGAACAAAAAACTGCCAATTTTCATGAAAACAGGGCCTTTTTTTTTCTTTGCAAAAAAACAGGGCATGCATAGTGCTCCTGGGGGATAGGGGGCAAAAATGAGCAAAAAATTGCGTTTTTCATTTTTGTCCTCCCATCCCCCAGGAACACATTTCAAGCCTCCCAAACCCTCTGCACGTCAATTTTTGTGAAGGGATGGGGTTTGGGGAGATCAGAAATGCTGTATTCAGTGTATAAGATGCACCCAGATTTTCACCCTCTTTTTTGGGGGGGAAAGGTGAGTCTTATACTCCAAAAATATGATATTTGGGGAACCATTTCCTCCTGTCCTATGGCATTTTTTCCATTTAGATTTAAAAAAAAAACATGTGGAGCATGGTTTCTGGTGCATTATCATGGGTGAAGGCTAGTCTTAGATAGTTCAAGCAGATGAAAGTGGAATAAAGTAGCAGTTGGATCTTGCAGCTCTTTGTCTATTCCAGTGTTTCTCAATCTTGGCCATTTTAAGACATATTGGACTTCAACTCCAAGAGTTTGCCAGTATTCCGTAATCAGCCCTATCAACTTGAGATATGAATTGACACCCAATCAGAAGTTGTCACTAAGCTATACCATCCTGTGTGTTTCTCTCTCTGTGTGTGTGTGTGTGTGTGTGTGTGTGTGTTTCTGAGTGAGTGATCTGCACCTCTATAACTGTCTGGTTTGGCTCTGCAACCGAACAAAACAGATGCAGACTTAAATGGATAATTAGATTTGCAGAAAAAAATAAATGCAACCAGCCTGCCTTCCATTGAAGACTTGTATACTGCACAAGTCAAAAAGGGGACTGTGAAAATATTTACAGACCCCACACATCCTAGACCTAAATTGTTTCCACTTCTACCCTCAAAATGATGCTATAGGGCCTGACACACCAAAACAACTAGACACAAGGACAGTTTTTTTTTCCTGAATGCCATCACTATGCTAAACAACTAATTCTTACAACACTGTCAAAGTACTTACCAAGACTGGGCATATTATTCTTCTCATCCTTCCTATTACCTTTCTCCTCCCACTTATGACTATAACATTGCTTTTATCTCTAAGATTTATATTGTTTTATTTGTTTCCTAGTATGATTTGATTGCTTATTAGTAACCTATGACTATCACTAAGTATTGTATCTTATAATTCTTGAAGAATGTATTTTTTTCGTTTTATGTACACTGAGAGCATATGCACTAAAGACAAATTCCTTCTGTGTCCAATCACACTTGGCCAATAAAGAATTCTATTCATTCTATTATTGTTTTCTAGAGAGCTTTCAATTGAGCTACAGTGAGAACATTAATTCTTGTCTCAGCATCCACAGAACCTTGATTCTCCATCCATTGGTACTAGATTGACTCAGTTTGATGGAAAATACTTTGTTTTCAAATGCCACAAGAGAAGAAAATGCCTCGAGAGAACTTGGGTTTGGTGCAGAATTCTTCTTCTTAAATATAAGTAACGACCCAAAAGGGAAGAAAAGGGGGATGACATTCCTTCCCTTGTGCTTGTTCTGATCAGGAAATGGAGACAGCTACAGGGCCTATAGAGAATACAGCAAAAAAAAGAAGATCCCTTATGACTTTGCACTTATAAGTTACTCTTTAAAAAAGCATAAAAACAAAAACCACACCCCCAAAAGCCTGGATTTGAAATTAAAAAAAAAATGTCATATGAGAAGGGGGTAGAAAATTAGAACCTTCCTTGTCAGGTAAACTTTCAAGGAAGCAAGAAAACACACAAAGCTTTCTACTTTTGCCTCAATCTTCTGTTATCTTCAAGAGTTTCTTGCACAGCACATTTTGATCCAGGTTTTGCTACAACCTGGACTAGCTGATCTAGCAACCTGTATTTACACTGGCAGTTTATAACCTTTCAAACTATTTATGAGCTTATTATACCCCTGTCCCTTCCAAATTCTTTCCATCTCTTTTTCTCTCAAAGACATTTTAAAACAAAACAAAGCAAATAAATAAATGAAAATGTAAGTGCTTAATGAAAGCAGCCAAAAATCTAAAGCAGCCAAAAGCAATTCCAACTGGAGAAAAGCCAATTTGTAACCATTGGTTTCACAGCATGGCTTTTTCAATTTCTTTCTTTCTTTCTTTCTTTCTTTCTTTCTTTCTTTCTTTCATTCTTTCTTTCTTTCTTTCTTTCTTCCTTCCTTCCTTCCTTTCTTAAAATTGAGACTGACGACTGGGACTTTGTGGCACCAGGAATGTCAGTGTTGCTTTTTGTTGTTGTTGCTGTTTTTAACAGCTTTGTTAAGTTAGCAATCCTATGTCCTTCAGCTTTGAAATAGGTCCAAATGAGTTAACAGGGTATTAGTGTATGAATGTAGTTCAATTGTAGCCTCTTTTAAGTGTTGCCTACTTTACAATGAAAAATTGTGGTTCAGAATAACATATAACCAAATTGTGCCATGCAATTTCTGAAAGCGTTTTATTCCTAGCTCCTGTTTTTCTGCCTTATACTTAGAGGGGGTTGAGAATTTCTGGTGAATTCCACTTGGCAGTGTTTTTAAGTTTTATTGTTGGAGGTAGAAAAGTGCCCTACACTAGTTTTCTTTTCCAAATGTTTCCATCATTTACCAGCCTCCCGAAAAATCATACTCCACAAACTGAGAAGATCTCCTTGGAGGAATTCCTTTATGTTATTTTTTTCTTAAGGGAAACCTGGAAGGACTACAACACTGGAAAGAAAATTAAATAATGAAAGAAAGATTTTTCTGCACATGCCTTGGTTATTCAGCATGGAAAAAGTTTAAGAACACTGCAATTTCTATTTACAGAAATTCTCTTTTTCTTTCAAAGAATTGTTAGAACCAATTTCTCTTGGATTAAAGTGACTGAAAATGAGTTGAAACAAAAGTTCAATACAATTTTTCTAAGTGGATCTTCTTTGTCCATTGCAATATAATACAAGCACTTTCCTAGCATGGTTGAAAAATGTTATTTAAAAAGAGGCAATTTTGCATTTTACTTAAATGAAGATGTTAAAACATCAAAAGAAGTATCTTAGGAAGAATAAACTTTAACTCTTTCCACTGCAAGTTGCCCAAGATGTCTGTAAATAAATAGAATAAGTAAATAAATACATTATTAATTAGGACAAACTAATTATTTGGATTAATTAAGATAAAATGGCATTCTAATTAAGTCTTCTTATAATTTCAGAGAGAAAACAGGGCTGCAGAATAATTCTCATTTATCTCCATGTAATATATTTGCTATTCTTGACCAATAAATTTTCTAATATTCTCGATTTTCCAAGTTCAAAATGACTAATTATTTAAACAGTCCAGCTATAAGTATTTTCCTGACATATAGCTTTGTTCTTGCAGTTATGAGTAGAAATATTTAAAAAGTGACTTATCTTTTACAATTCAAATAAATTTTCATTCTCTTGTCTGTTCTGCCTTCTCTTCTAGTTCAGATATAGTTCTAAAGAGAGATAAATATTCCTGAATAAAAACTGCAAACTGATTTGTTTCTACAACAATAATATTTCTGGACACATCTCCGAATTCTAAAGCGGGAGCACCTGGGTCATCCAGTCCAACCCCTGTAAATATAGGATCAGCTGAAGGGTTTCAGGCAGGTGGCTGTTCAACTTCTGAAGATTTCCAGTGAAGTCAAAATATCACTGAATGAGCAAGCTATTCTATTGGATGATCATTCTTCCCATCAGGAATGTCCTTCTGGGATCTAACATGAATCTTTTCCCTGTAGTTTCAACCCATTGGTTCTTGTCTTGCTGTCTCAAGCAACAGAAGGCAAGTTATAATGCTTTAGTTATCTGAAGAAAGCAGCCTGTCTAATGAGATCTTACTTTCTCTCCTAAGACTAAATATAGTCTGCTTTTTTTAATTATTCATAATAGGACTTGATTTCCAGTTTTCTCTCCATCCCCTTTGCAGTGCTTCCATGAATTCACGATAGTTTTCCAATATACAATTTTAGATTATGTTGTCCCGATCCATATACAATATTTCAAGAAGTCAGCAGAAATGCCCATATGATTTTCCTACATTGTACTGCTAAGACAGGTCTCACATCAGCTTATAATTGTAACTTTCATTTCTTTTACCAACTCAGATGCTGAAATTTGTGTTTCTCCCAATTAAATATCTTCCTGTTCATTTTGGTTTAGTTTCAAGGCTATCTAGATCTCTTTTTTTCTCATTAATCACTCCTAGTTTTGCATCGTTTGAAAAATTGATAATTCTTTCAACCCTTTCAACCCTTTCATCCAAGACATTAATAAAAAGGTTGAACAACACAGGGCCCAGGGCGCTCTATATTCCTCTCAAATTTGATGTGGTGCCATTTATTAATATTCTCTGAGTGCAATCAGTTAGCTAAGATTAAATCTTTCTAACAGTTGTGTAGTCAAGCCCATATTTTATCATTATATTAATGAAGATCTCATGAAAACTTTGATGATGCTTGTAATTTTACGTGGTTGGAGAGTGAGATTTTTTTTTTTTAGAAAATACCTTTTGTCAGAATTTGAAGAGAACATAGTGAAAGGGTTACTGATAACTTAGAGATGGGCATGGTTGAACCCAAAATATTTAGGATTTGATGACCCCACTCATATGGAGTGACCTTGAAAGATGATGGGGTGAATGAATACTATGTAGAGAATGATCAAATAAAATGGGAGGGGATCCCCAGAGATGGGTTCCTACCAGTTCGGACTGGTTTGGACGAGTAGGTAGTAACTCAGCCTGCCACGCCCCTGAACCAGTTCTATCGATGGGGCCGGCATCTTGATTTCTCAGTTCTGTGCTTGTGCAGACAATCTTCATTGCAGAAATTTATTTTTTCCCATTTTCCAATGTTGTGTTTATGCACAGATCTTTTTAGGTGCAAATGTGCACATGTGCAGAGCGCACATTTGACATGCGGGTGAGCAAAGCAAGCGTGCATGCACATTTTTTTTTTGCACACTGAACTGGCAATAATGCCAGCCGCAACCCATCCCTGAGGAGCCCACAGCTGCATAATGGGCAGAGAAGAAATATCAGAAAGGGACTTCTCTAACTTATCCAGCTGTAAAAGAAGACAGTGGGCGGTTTGTACTTTAAGACTTGCAAGAGTCTGTTAATGTAACTTCAAAATAAAGTAGAATTAGCTCATCTAGTATTCCTACCTGATATACCTGATGCCACATCATCCACTATCACCCACATTGTAACAGAATAACAGAGTTGTAATGAACTTAGAGGTCTTAGTCCTTCCCCCTTCCCCAGCAGGAAACCCTATATCATTTCAGACAAAATGGCTATCCAATCTCTTCTTAAACACCTCCAGAACTGGAACATTCACAACTTCTGGATGTGAGTCATTACACTGAATAATTGTTCTAACTGTCAGGAAAGTTATCCTTAGTTCTAGGTTGCTCCTTGATTAACTCCCATCCATCACTTCTTCTCCTGCTTTCAGGTGCTTTGGGAAATAGCTTGACCTCCCTCTTCTTTTTGGCTGCCCCTTAGATATTGTAACAAGCAATTTCTTCCTAGTAGCTTTGAAGCTGACCAAATAGATCAGAAAATAGCAATAGCAGTTAGACTTATATACCGCTTCATAGGGCTTTCAGCCCTCTCTAAGCAGTTTACAGAGTCAGCATATTGCCCCCAACAACAATCCAGGTCCTCATTTTACCCACCTCGGAAGGGTGGAAGGCTGAGGCAACCCTGAGCCGGTGAGATTTGAACAGCCGAACTGCAGAACTGCAGTCAGCTGAAGTAGCCTGCAGTGCTGCATTTAACCACTGCACCACCTCGGCTCTGGGAAACTTGGAAAGAATCCCCAGGTGGTCTCCCTGGGTGGAGAAGGAGTCATCATTCAGTTTTGAGGAGGAAGGAAGGAAGGAAGGAAAGTCCACCTGCAGTATCAGATGGTACTATAACTATATGGCTATTTTGAGTAACTGCTCCTTTCATTATTAGCAATTCTGCCATATCCCTTTGATACCCTAAAGCTTCAATGAAATTATCTACTGAAGGTCTGTTCTATTTAAACTGTGATTCCACAAATAGAAATGATATAATTTTGTAAAAATGCTACAGGATAATAAAAAATGGTAAAAATCTTTTTAAGAGAGCATTGATCCTTAGAGTAAATCTCTATCATTCTTAAAAGCCAGAGGTTAAGTTGGCATTGTTCCAGCTAAAAGAAAACTAAAAGCTATCTTTGATTAAACATTATTCACCTCGAGTTTTAAGGAACTGAAAATGCTGAATTTTTACTGCTATATATATAATAAAAAAATGTGTGAAGCTGGAAGTTCAGGTTTGCTCCCAAAGACAAGATATATATAACAAGCAGTCCTGTGTGAACCTATGGAGGAAAATAATCCAAAAATGACACTTTTTATGTACTGAATATATGTAGAAATAGGATGGGCTCCAATCACATGAACTTGGCTTTTGAACTTGTGACTTGGGAATATGACTTTTTAAAAAAAAATTAAACAATTACTATTCCTTTGGAAGCTTCTGGGTTTTCTAAAGCTGTTCATCAAGAAGGCTGCTATTAAAACAGATGATGGATTTGCAGTATCAACATCGAACTCTTTTTCCAGATGTTTATGTGGTTTATCAGTCAACCAGGTCACAATTGTCCCAAAAAGTGGTTTTTCAAAAGGCAACTGGACTTTGTTTTTCCTTGAAGACATTTCACTTCTCATCTGAGAAGCTTCTTCAGTTCTGATAGTTCTGACTCTTTTTTCGGGATATATCAGCTGTAATGGTTGCAACCCTAAATGTAGAAAAATGAAACATGATGAACCAATATCCAAATGCCTATGTGTAAGTCTGCCAGCTTGTGATGTTGACATGCACACAGAAGTTATCAAGAATATCTTAAGTCAACATCTTTTCCTAGGTTCATATAGCTTTTGCCTGCATATGCCATTGGGAAAAAAAACCATTGAGTTTCAGATGTTCCTCCCATGTGCTATGCACATGTTGGGCACACTCCAGATCACATTTTCCCCTTTGAATCCACATCATTGGACAGCTTGATTAAAACATTCATAAAATTAAAATAAGGCAATGAAAGTTTTTGCCAGTTAACCAGTAATACCTTCATGCCTAATGCAATGTCTGCTACCAAGAATTTAACAATGGGCTTCCACATGTTTGATGCTATTACTAAACTTTTTTTAAAAAATGTTAGACCACAAATGGGTTTTCCCAAAATACCCAACCAGCAAGAGAAATAATAAGTGTGTAGTCACACATTCTTGTAATAATCACAAAAAATAAGCCATAGATCAAAAGATTCAATAGCATATTCCCCATATGGTCAAATTTGCTTATCATAAAAAGGGTGCCCTTGATAGCCATCCTATGAGGTTGATAGAAAAAAATGGATCTAGTCTGAGAGTCTGAAAAATGCAATTTAAAGATAGTCAGATAATGAATAGTTGGCATAGTTTAACCCAGAAGTACATCACAGATGAAAAGGAGGGAAAAAAAACTGAAAATGTTGTTTTGTACCAAGGACATTGAAAATTGAGTAACAATGTCAGGCCTGCAGCCATATTCCTCTTGGATCTTTCACCTGCCATATTTTCTATTATTTTATTATCCCTTTTCTATTGTGGGAAAATGGGAGGGGGGATTGTATGGAGCTAGATGCTATGTAGCCAAAACAAAATTCCTTCTAGAAAGTCAAGTTCATCCTTTGTCTCTGCACCTCTGCACCTGACCAGAATTGGATGGGTGGAACTGCCAGCATGGCAGTGGAAGATTAGACTATATAATGGGCTTGTGGGTGTGGGACAAGATCTTGAACTTTCAACTGGGTGGGGAAACCCAGGAAGCTTTCAGATTCAGGTTTTCCCAGATGTGCCAACCTGACTCTCTTAATAAATTGGAACTTTGAGCAATACTTTGCCTTGGACTCTGATTTAGTTTTGGATCCTATTTGGAACCCTGTACATAGCTTCTTGTTGGTTATTATTTGTCTTTTATTATTTTCTTCAAGATATTTATATTAAATTTGAAATTAACACATAGATTAAAGCAAAGAGGGATAGCAAATAACAGGAGTGATTTAAAAATTGACACACACACACACACACACACACACACACCAAAATGACTTCCATTTGGGAACAGAAGATGACAAGGTTTTCTCTTTTTCTCCCATCCTATTCAGGAGAGAAGCATCCATTGATTTGTTTTTGTTTTTGTTTTTAAATAGTGCTGACACTAGCGGAAGCAATTCAAACAAATGGCAAATAAAATTATACATTAGGTCAAGATGTTTTAAAATAGTTCAAACTTTAGCAGGTTCTTACCCTACCAAATTTAATTTCTCTTACTTGCATTAATCACAAATAAAGACTTAAAAAAAAACAATAATTCTGTTCAGTATTTTGCAGCTTCAGATATCACATATTCCCCCTTTTTTCATTGACACAATGCTTCAATAAAAACAATAATAATAATAATATAATGGAGAGACTCAAGATGGATTACATAAAAAAAGAAACATTTTAAATGCTCATGGAAAGACTTCACTTATTTTATAGTCTTCAGTTCTATAGAGTTCTGGAATCAAAATTGGGCATTGCAAGATCCTCTCAAAAAAGAAAATGGATTTTATAGAAAGAACATCATCAGCCTGAATGATTCATCACATCCTAAGCTACCATTATGGTCTGGAGCAGTTGGAAGAGAAATGTTTCTCAAATTCCTAGTCCAGGGCTAAAAGGAAATGCCAGGCCCCAAATCATCTAACCAACTTTAGTGCTTAAGGGAGGACAAGAAACTGGGTTTCAGTTCTCCAAGTTTAGCATTTTAGAACCTATTATTATTTCTTCCTCTTCCAATTTTCCTCACAACAACAATCCTGTGAGGTGAATTGAACTGAGAGAGAATGACTAGCCCAAGCTGGCTTCTTTGCCATAAGTGGGGCTGAGACTCAGTTTCCTGATGAGTGGATCAAAGCCACCCATCCAACTTTCATTCTTAAGACAGAAACTAAAACTTAGTCTCCTGGTTTGAAGGCATTTTATGCCTTTATAAACCTGGATCTTGACTGGAACACTAATGCCTCAGTTGAAATATGTAAGTATTTCTAAAATAGTGATACAATCATCGTTGTGAACCAAAGGTGCATTTTCAGATGGCAACTAGACTTCCTTGTTTTTTCTTTGAAGACTTTTTGCTTCTCATCCAAGAAGTTTCTTCAGCTCTGACAGGATAGGGAGGAATGGAAGGATTTATATTCCTTGCAGACAGCTGGTCATTTGCATCTTTTTAGAGGGTTGTTGAAGCACTTGGAGATTTATCTGTGCCTTCAGGATCACCTGAGTAGTAGCTCCTGGTTCCCGTAGTCTGCATTTTTTCCCCCCTCTGGAAATCCATTCCTATTCCCACACCATTCAAAGAGTGTCCATCCCAAATTGTATAGCTAAAAGTCTGTAGAGATTCTCAATCAATCATGTCATGATTGTCCCAAAAGAGCTTTGTCAGGAGGCAACTGATTGTGTTCACCATTGTGAAGCTATTTAATTTACTTATGTTTCATACAAGAGTTCACTGGATTGTCCTCCAACTTACAACCATTCATTTAGCAGCCTGTCACAATTACAACATCCCTGAAGAAAACAACTTACAATCAGCCCTTAAATTTATGACTTTCACGATATCCTCATAGTCACATGATTAAATTTCCAGTGCTTGGCAACTAACATGTATTTATCGCTGGTTGCAGCGTGCCAGGGCCCTGTGATCACCATTTGCGACCTTTTCAGCCAGCTTCTAACAAACAAAGTTAATGAGAGAAGCTGGATTTACACGACTCACTTAACTGAAGTGATTCATTTAACAACCATGGCAAAAAGGCTGTACAATCAGGTAGGACTCTTGCATAGCAATGGAAATGCTGATCCCAGTTGTGTTCATAAATCAAAAAGTGACTGATCCAAAGCCAGCCATTAAGCTTTATGGGGCTTAAAGCTTCACCCTTGAGTTGGGACTCCTTCTTCCTACTGTAGAAAGTTGGCACCAACCCCTCTCCTGGAAGAATGAAACATTTTAGAAAATACTAAAAAGGCAGAATATTATATTTCTCTGGATGAAAAAAGGAGAAACATTTTTTTAAAAAACAAAGCAAATCCCTGCCCCCACTCTTCAGCTCGAGGGTGATTGGATTAAGACAGGGCCCTCAGGACATGTTAGGATTAGCCCTTTAACCATCTGACCACATGGCTCCTGGAAAATTACATCACCCAAGGCTGGGACACAGACAGCCTACAAAGTTAGCTAAGACCTCACCCCCTGCGAGTATGACAGCCAATGGGATACATTTCTTGTACAGGAACAGAAAACTCTAAGCAGGGCCCAAGAGAGTATATAGATATATCCCCTCCCTCCACTCCATGCCCCCACTTTTTCTCCAGGACATCAAACCATGTGGTCCTATCCACCATTAAAAACCATCTTTCAAAGCAGTCTCCATGTTTCCAGTGTCTTTCTCCCCACTTGGAACTGAACCCAGATGGTCATTTCTTCCAACACTACACTAACAACTTAAACGCTACGCCACACTGGTTCTGCATGTATCACAAATACAGCTTGGCTGTCTATCACCACATAAAAATGAATCTTTTTTAATTCATTTTGAACCAGTCTAAACTAATTAACTGAAGCACAGTATAACATTGACAGAATAATATAATTTCAAAATGTTTAATCTTGTTGGCAATAAAAAGAGAAGAAGAGAAAAAGAAGAAGAAAATCACGTATCTTATGGAAATGGCAAGGAATTATCCAACATCCTGGCTGCATGTAGTAGACATTTCTCTTGTGTTTAAGAGAGAAGAAAGCCTCTATGTTGGAAGTGATCAGGGATGGTATTCAGCCGGTTCTGACTGGTTCACCCAAACCAGTAGTGGAAATTGTGGGTGGACCCATCCACCCATCGCAGCTCTATGCTGACCTATTTAAGCACGTTTTCAAGCTGCACTCATGCGTTCAAACAATGAATGCAATTAAAATGCATGCGCGGAAGGCCGGGCACACGTGTCGACGGGGCACATGCAAGCGAAGCTAGGGTGCATGCTCACATTTGCAAACCAGTAGGGAAAGTAAGTTAATGCCACCCCTAGAAGTGAGCCACTCACTGGATGAGAAATAGGAAGAATAGTCAATTCCTTTAAGGTCCATATGAATTATGAAGATGAAGAAGTTTTAGTGTAAGAGTTTCTCCACAATTGGATAAATATTAGTAGGGTAGAGCTAACAAAGATGTTGAAGTAGGCATGGAACCCATTCTTGGCAATCATCAGAGGCAGAGGCTAAATTGTCAAAGAAAGCTTCTCTGTGCAGTTCTCTGAAGTCTTGGAAAGAAGTTTGAGGAATGCTAATTTGCCTCAGTAAAATGCTCTCTAAATGCTAATTTGTCATATTATGAAAAATTATTTAATCAGTTAACAGCCCTAATAATCATAAATGGTTAGTGAGTGCCCCTTTATGCAGAGCAATAAACGTACAGTAATAAATATTCTGAATTAGATGTGTGTTCATTTTTACGGGTAAACCAATTGGCTTTGAAATTATGAAAGGTAGCTGTGGATGACTGTCATTTTCTAAAGGAAAATCAGATTGACACCCATTATTGCCTCAATAATTCAAAATAAAGGGGGAGGGGAATCCCTCTGAGCATATTCACATTGGTGTGACAGATGAACAAGTCACCATGGTATAAGAAACAATAAGTACAATTTTTGGACTTTTGCCTATTTGTGTTATCTTCCCCTAATTGGTCATCTTTAATAAATCAGTAATATTTTGTTAATTCCTCTCTAGGGAAATGTAGCAGAGACAATACCTCTGTGAGCGGCAGCTGGGTACCAGAGCACAAATTCCAGAGTTGACTGTAAAAAAAGCAATATAATCTTAATGAAGGAAATGATGAAGAGGCTGTCTTCCATCATAAGGCTTTTTTTTTAAAAAAAATAACCCTTTGAAATCTATAAAATCACAATCTGATGATGTGATAAAGAGGATTTTGTAAAGTGGAAATCAGACAACTTCATTTGAGATTAACAGGTCCTCTTCCTAAATATATTCTGTACAGTGGTGGGATTAAATTTTTTTACTGCCGGTTCTGTAGGCATGGCTTTGTGAGCATGGCAGGGGAATGTTACTGCAAAATCTCCATTCCCTCCCCACCCCATTAACCTGCTTTCCAGCTCCATTTTCCTGTTCAGGGTAACAAAAAA
This sequence comes from Thamnophis elegans, assembly GCF_009769535.1. Classification (NCBI taxonomy): domain Eukaryota; kingdom Metazoa; phylum Chordata; class Lepidosauria; order Squamata; family Natricidae; genus Thamnophis; species Thamnophis elegans. The sequence continues at coordinate 16,353,826 of NC_045558.1, read as the reverse complement.
AGATCAGTTGGGAGGCTGAGAGGTAGCGGGGGTGGAGGGCGGGGTCAGTCTATTTGCCGGCTCTCTGAACTACTCAAACTTTTCACTACCGGTTCTCCAGAACCTGTCAGAACTGGCTGAACACCATCTCTGATTCTGTAGCAGCTTTGTCCATCCTGGTGTCATGCTGACATATTGGCACTACAATTCCCAGCATGCATTGCATCTTGATTGTGTAACTGCAGAAGCCATCTTGACTTTTTGATAACCCTTCCTCATCACTATAGATCATGGGTGTCAAACTCAATCTCATCACATGACGTATCGTGATGTATCACTATGTTATTTTTTTTGCCTTTGCAGAGACAGGATGGGTGTGGCCTACATGTGATGCATCTGGTCCTCAGGTCACCAGTTTGACACCCCAGCTGGAGATGCTCCTCAGGCAGAATGTTTGAGCTGAACTTCCAGAAGGAGAATGCCAAGTTGAGGAAGATTGATGTGGTGGATTTTAAGCCATGATTGAACAAATTAAATAAGCATTTATATCGCTATATCATTGATTATTATATCTCCTGTTCTTCACATCACCCGCTTGAGCAGCTTATAATTAATAAAACTAAAAGACCCCAAAATCATAAATATAAAAATATTGTAAACCACAAAAACATAATTCATGTCTAAAATGAAATTTGGTTATATCAATAGCATATTCCATGATCAATGTAAATGTGTTCCCTTTGATGAGGCTTTTTGCTTGTGGTATTCATCATGATATCAGTCCTGGAGTGTGTATATTTCACACATTGGATATTTTAGTTTTTAAAAAAACTGATCAAAGATTTATCTCTTTATTCTTGATTGACATTTATGCTGTTTTTTTCTTTTGATAGATTTTGGTCAAAGCTACATTATGCAGCAATGGTTTGCCATTGTCCAACAATAATTGCAGCCACCACACAATCTCATCTGTGGCATTAACATGCATAACAGGCTAAAGTATTCTACAGTTAATAAACTTCTGAAGCAAAATAAACTCCATAAATGCAAGTTATTTACAGCTAAGTATCTGTAGAATTCCCCTGCTTATTATTAGATATACATCAGCTGTGAACACACAATATTCTTGTTTATGGTTCATTTAACCGCAGCTTACTTGGTGCTTTTTTCTGCTTTGCATAACATCCTGAATCCTCTAAGATTTGTGCAACAAGATTTAGCTTCTAGTGTAAACGCAACCTCTGTATTTAAAATGTATGCATGTATGCATGAATGTATGTATGTATGCATGCATGCATGTATGTATGTATGTAAAAAAGCCACTTCTGATTTGGAAGATATTTGTCTTCCTCAATAGCAATAACAAAGCACAAAGATTTATATACCATCCCATAGTGCCCTTACAGTGCTCTATATCAGCATACTGCCCCCAATAATCTGGCTTCTCATTTTACTGACCTTGGAAATATGGAAAGCTTAGTCAACCTTCAGCAGGTCAGGAATCAAACTCCTGGCAGTGGGCATAATTTTCCTGCAATACTGAATTCTAATCATTGAGTCACCAAGGTTTCAATCTTTAGTCCTCTACCTGGGAATATGAGGGTGCTATGCAGTATTTTAGCAGTTCCTAGCACTGAATTCTTCTGAACAAGATAACTCTAGTGTTGTTTCCTAACTTTTAACCTGCCTATTTCAGATATAAGAAGTCATGGCAGCTTAGTTCCTGAGATCTGCCTGGATTAGAGCTAGCAGGGTTTTTAAAAAAAAAATTGGCAAGATTTCAGAAATGGGTTGCCATTATTTTCCTCCTAGGGCTGAGAGAGATGGACTGACCCAAGGTCCTCCAGCTGCCTTCATGCCTAAGATGAGGCTAGAATTCATGAGTTTCTACCAGGATGTCTTCACCAATATACCAAACCAGCTCTCTACTATGTTTAGAATAGACGTCCTTATTATTCTGTTTCTGGATTATGTGCTGGAGCCACCTGAATTATACAACTAAACAAGAGAATCCTGGTCTCCTCCGTATATTTTAAACTTCAATTCCTATTAATTTCAGCCAAGACACCCAATGACAAGAGAATATGTGAGTCGCAATTGAAAATATCCCAAAGGACACAACAAGGAATCTCTCTTGCTCCAAAGCACACGATTTAGCACAGTAACAAAGGGATCCTACAAAATTCCAACTTTGTGAGGTTCCTTTTGTCCTCCTCATTGAATCCTCTCAATTTTAAAATAGTTTGGGGAGGACAATCAAACCCTATGAAGCAAATTGTGAGGTTCTCTTGTAGGCTATAATACAAAAGGGTTGAGGGTGGGAGTTATCTGGTCAGCTTACACTGATGAAAAAACATAATGGATTCCATCCATAGAAGCACCAGAAGTATATTCGTCATTCTTTTATCAGGGGACAGTGGGTGAAACATGGAACATGCTAATACACTCTATAAATATATACACCAACAAATCAGCTAAGCATACAATTGCTCATCAGATCTGTCTGCTTAATGCCTACCTGTGATTACTTTCCAGTCATTTATCTTGACTGATGTACAAGCTATATATTTTTCTCTTTGCTAACAGAAAAAGGTGCTGTGTGCATGTGTGGGGATATTAACTGTATTTCTTTGCATGACTGCTCCCACTATTGCCTTATTTGGATAAAAGCTAACTTTATGAGTTGGATGACATTTACAGGGGAAAAAAAGAAATGCTTTTCTCAGATCAGAGCACAGGTTACTTTTACAGCAGGCTGAAAAAAAGGATATATATCACAGACAAAATTTGTCTTCTGTTCATTATCATACTAGTTTTTCTACTTCCATTAAAATATATTTTTTGTCCCATTTTCAAATTGATGCACTAAAGAAAAGCATAAGAATAGGCTATTGAAGTTTCTCAACCTTGGCATTTTTAAGATGCGTGGATTTCAACTCCCAGCATTCTCTAGCCAGCATGTTAAAGTTGCCCAAGGTTGAGAAATATTGGGTTGTTATATAAAGGTGCTCTCTGAGTTTCATTACCAAACTAGTAAGATTATCAGTGCTAGCTGATGAAGTTACCTGGTTTGGGTAATGAAATGTCTGCAATGTTATCTAATTTGGGTAATGAAACATCTGCAAGAAAACAACCAAGCTCAAAGAGAATCAAGGACCCTCATTTCAATCCCCTATAGATATTCTCCTTTATTGGTAAGGTATCAGGTCAAAGGGACACAGTGACTCAGTGGCTAAGATGCTGAGCTTGTCAATCAGAAATGTCAACAGTTTGGTGGTTGGAATCCCTAGAGGCCTGTAATGGAGTGAGCTCCCATTACTCGTCCCAGCTTCTGCCAACCTAGAAGTTCAAAAGCATATAAAAATGCAAATAGAAAAATAGGAACCACTTTGGTGTGAAGGTAACAGCACCTTTGGCATGCCGGCCATAAGATCACGGAGATGTCTTCAGACAATGCTGGCTCTTTGGCCTTGAAATGGAGATGAGCATCACCCCCTAGAGTCAGGAACGACTAGCACAAATGTGCAAGGAGAACCTTAATCTTAGCTCAGAATTTTGTTTCTCACAGTGACCAATCAAATGAACCTCTGCAGGCTTCAAAACAAGAGATCCATGCATGCCACTATATATGTATATATAGTGGCATGCATATATATATAACCTTTGAATTGTGCCTCAATTCAAAGTTAATATTGAGTCTTAAGCTTAATATTTTTTATATATCTATCTGCTCTGAAAGTATCCAGGTCTTTTTTCAAGACATCCAAGTTATTATCATGTCTTATGGCAGGGGTGTCCAACTCAATTTCATTGAGGGCTGCATTAGGGTTCTGTTTGACCTCAGGGGGGTAGAAGTGGAACGTGGCCAAGGTGAGCATGGCCTTGAGTTTGACATACCTGTTTTATAGTAATGAATTCTATAAGTGTTATAGTGTGATTGAAACTCAAGCTATTGAAACTCAATCTATAGTATATGTGTAAATAATTGGCACAGCATTGATGGCATCATCATGCTACCATCTTGATTATTTTATCCACATCCTGTGAACACTCCTACTCCATTTTTACTCCCTTCATAAAAATAAGAGAGTTTATCCTGGAACATTAGGTCTAGTCCAGTTGTTCTGGTGCTGTTTTATATTTCTGCTTCTCATGTAAAGTTTCCTACAAATCAAGTATTATTCATTATTACTGCATGGAATTATTGGTAGAATATAAAACAATAGGAATTGTTCCTTATAGGGTTTTTTTTTAGTGTCCCATTCTCATTTCCTGATGAAGTTTCAACCAAATAAACTCTGTTAGCTTCTTCTTTTTTTAACCTGTAGTATTCATTAAATATTTCAGTTACATATATCTTTATTAGCTTCTGATCTGAGACAAACTTGTCCATGTGCTGCCAAATGCTAGGCTTAATATAAGTTATTAGTTTGTTTGTTTGTAAAGCAGAGACCAATTTCAATCAGAGAACATTTAAGGTTATTATAAACTGCTTTGGGATATTGTGCAATTGGAAGCTATGTGTAAACATTTTCCTACTAAGTAATAACAAAATAAAACAAGAAACTGCAGTGATAAAGTTAAGTTCAGTATCTATTTCTCTTTCTTTTCATTCTTTAAATTAAAGAACAAAAAGGAGAAGAAACTACAATATTAGAATACATCTCTGTTAGTTATCCTGGCTTATGCATTGGCACTGGAATATAATTTTTATATTTTGTAAGAAATCAGATGAAAAATAAGGCTTTCCCCCATAGAAATATGGCAATAGGCTTTGTAACGCCTGAGGAATTCAGATATTTAGTACTTGTATAGTTGAAGGATTTCTGAATTGCTTATAAGGAATGTTAGAAAGTCAAGTGTTGTCTGTACCATTCTTTTAGCAATTGAACGGAGCCCATGCCTATGAGCAGTATCATATTTTTATAATTAGATGCTGATATTAGTCATTGTAATGGATTTCCCAACAACCCCGAAAGAAACACAAAGAAACTATTTTAAGTTCACTTTTTGTACTCCCTCTGCAGGAAAAAGCCAGCAAGCAAATAAAGGCCCTTTGAGAAAATACCAAAGTGAAGGATAAATACAAGGCTGACTTGTGAAATATCCCAGAGAAATAATCAGCATCAATTTAGGATTATTATTATTATTATTATTATTATTATTATTATTATTATTTTAAAATCTCTGCATGAAGAGATGGTCATTTGGCTGCAGGACGCTGTGGTGACCCTCCCTTCCTCCAGGTTCTTGTATAAGAAAATGTCACAGTGAATCAAATACTAATGGTAAATTTTGAGAAGAGACCTGACAAGGAAAGAGAAGAAATTGTCTGTCTGAACTTCTCTATTCAGGGCCAAGTGAATTCATGAACAGTGATGCATGCTTCTTGGCTCCAAAAGGAGGAATTCTGAAGCAGGCGCCACTCTTGGGGGGCCAAACAATTCTGTTTTTGTCTCAGCCTGAAGTTCAGTTATAAAGACCTTCCCAAATGCATCAATCATCCATGCCCTTCAAGTTGCCTCTCCCAGGTCTTCTTCTTCTTCAACTGGCCACTACTTGCACACATGAGTCAGAAGGGTAGAGAATGCTCATATATTAAAATATGAATTGTGATATAAACACTTATCCACAAAATATACAATAACTATCTACGGGAAATAAATAAATACAAATAAAATATACAATAACTGTATTTCATATGGATTGTTCCGGCTCGTCATACAGTTTCTAAATCCAGTTCTATCTGCAAAGTCAGTGCTAAAGATTAGGATAGTAATGCTGGGGAAAAAAGATTCTATAGAAAAGGGAGCATCAGTATATCAAAGAAGAGTTTGGGAATTTGAAAAAATAATTAAAACATTTGTGGGAAGATCTTAGTGTGGCAAAGTAGCAAATCTGACCAATGAGGGTAGCAGCAACAGGTGCGGAATGTTGCTGAGAGTGAGATTGAATGGGGCATTGTCACAAAAAAGGAGATATAACAGATTCCATGGAAGAGAACATTCATAGCTCAGGGTTGAACTGTGTAGTCCTTGGTGATCTCTGAGCCTGGTTATTTGCTTGCAAAGGTTTCATTACCCAACTAGGTAACATCTTCAGTGCTTTGTTTATATGGTTTGCCCTCTTGGTGTTGGTTGTTTTCTCCTTGGTAGTGTCTTGATTAGACTATTGTTTACATTTTCATTGTTTGTCTGAGTGGTAGTTCCTTGATTGGGATGCTATTTACTCTTTGATTGCTGGTCTGGTATTAATCATGGTGTTAATCCCTGTTTATTTAACAACTCAATGTTAGAACATGAAATAGCACAATAGAGTTACTTGGACTTTGCATCTTCTTTAAAGACTGTTCTCTTTCAACAGAATCCACTGTAATTAAGTGGCCAATAAATGTATAATAACTATAACCAATTATTATGAATAAAGTTTGGATGGTAGACATTGCTCTAGATGGCAGAATACAATATTTAATTATCTATCCACTCTCTCTCTCCCTCTCTCTCTCTCTCTCCCTCCCTCCCTCCCTACTTACCTACCTACCTACTTACCTACCTACCTACCTATCTATCTACCAATCATTATCATCATCATCATCATGTTCCCAAAAATGAGAAGGTGGAGATCTTATGGGACTTTCGAATACAGATGGATTGTCATTTGGAACACAACACACTGGATATCATGGCCGAAACGTACAATTTATTGACATTGCAGTACCAAGAGATGCCAGAGTCGAAGAAAAAGAACTGGAAGAAATCATGAAATACCTACCCGATTATGGATAAAACATGTAACAATGATACCCATTGTCATTGGGGCATTTGATACCATGTCCAAGAATTTTATAAGACACATCAACAAATTGTAGCTTCCTGCAATAACACCAGCAGAACTGCAAAAAAACCTGTGCTACTCAGAACACCGTATATTTTAAGAAGGTACTTGATTGATAACTAGGATGCTGGCAACAACCCATATCAACCATTAACACGTCAATGGTATTTGTAATACATTTTTGAATGTTCAGTTGACTGAGTTTCATGTTTAATGAATAAAGTATAATAACAACAACCTCCAAATAGAATAACTATGGCAAAAGAAAGGGAAAACAATATGTGTGGTAATAGGCTCCTTAGGTGCAAGTCATTATCAGTATTCCCAAAACCACTGTCAGCCGATAGCAAGAGACAGTTTTACTTAGAACAGCTTACATCCTGTGATAAAACCTTCAATAATGTTAAACCTCTGCCTCTCCCAGGTTCTTGAGAAGTACTTGATAGGTGGACAAAATTGCCAAATATCTAAACATCTGACTCATTATGCAACCAACCATAACAATAATATATTTTTCATTCTAGAACAGTTTTCATTTACAAATTCCAGTTTCCTTGGTTTCTTCCCCCCCCCCGCATGACACTGCTAGAAACTATTAAAAATATAGCAGTGTTTATCAACAGACTATTCTCCATCTCCCTGAATAAGCACCCAAAAGTAATCTGTTATGAATCTAGCACACAGATTTATACACACACACACACACACACACACACACACACACACGTGTGTGTGTGTGTGTGTGTGTGTGTGTGTTGCATTTGTGTTGATAAATAAATAAAGGGAGACTAGTATAGATCTATTTCAAGCTATTTAGCTCTCATCAGCTAGCCATACCCTTACTGGTAATCGAACCTAGGTTCCAGATATACAGAGAACTTTACATGGTTATGCTACCAGAGTTTTCAGATGTCTGTCATTTTTCTTTGAGTCAGATCTTATTGGGTATAAGCAGCTATTTTGGTCATCTTACTGGTTCTGATCTCATGGGAATCTTCAGATTCCTATGCTGCAATTGCTATAGAATGAGCCTCATTCAAGACCTAAAATACACTTATATTTTTGCTCAGAAAGTATTTCTTATAAATAGACAACTTCCATAAATCCAGCATTTTTAAGTTCATTGTTTACTGGTTCAAAGGCATTATCTGTTTGAATTCTAGGAATTACACAAATTTATGTCTTTATGCTACCTGAAATATATGTGAACAATATAAACTATTCTACTTTAAAGATGTCTATAGCTGTAGGAATGCATTAATTCTTCTTCTCTCCAAAAGTCTGTGAGCCAATGTTATGAACCGAAGATGAAGAATAAATTCCAAAAGCACATTTTGTCCATATGTTGTCCTAAGACTTCCCAACTGGCAAGCAGATGGGCATATTATACGGGAGAAAAGGGAGAATGGATTATGTATCCGTCACATGCACAAACATGAAGCATTAGATACCTCCCAGAATTCCAAAACTGTTTTTACATCCCCATGATAGCTGCCCCTTTCTGGGTCATGGTAAGGTCAATGCTTATGACCACTATTGATTAATTTAGCATTTTACACAGTGGGGGGCACTTTCTGATTCATGTCCTGTGCCACTTTCATGATTCTTTGTAACCCAAATGCTGAACTGAACCAATAAATATCAATGATTATTGTAAAAATAATGGAAAAGACCAAAGATGGTTTATCCTTTTTTATAGCCTGTAAATTCTTTAACTGTTGCAATCTGTCATGTTGTCAACATTTCCCTCTTTCCAGTTGGCCAGATCATTTAACACAGAGGAGTCGATTTAATGGCTGTCATGTCCTCCTCGACTTTTACAAGGTTGTAAAATGTGTTCCTTCCCATGTGTGGCTTCACTCATCAGCTCAAACTCATAATCATTATGTGATGAGGCAACAACCTATTGCAGAGGTGCATTAATTTGACTGTCACAAACTGGAAGGACAATAATTTATTTTTTGAATTTATTGAAATAATTTATAAGGTCACTTGATCTTCAGCATACATCACTAAATAATGGGAAATTGGTGTTATAATGACCATGTTTATAAAATACAGCAGTATACCATTATGAGTGTTAAATGCACAGAAGGATATCTTCTCATTCCCTAACTCAGTATTTCTCAACCTCAAGTTGTGTAGAGTTCAATAATTCCCCAGCCAATAGACTAGCCATAATACTATCATTTAAAACCAATTTGAAAATTAATTCCAAACATACAGTTTATCCATGTGCTTTATCCAGACTGGCAGGGGAATTCTGGGAGTTGAAGTCTGCATGTCTTAAAGTAGATGAAACTGAGAAACATTGTCCTACATGATCTTTGGCCAAGTATTCTCTGGACTCACGACTATGGTCACTACAGTGGATCCATAATCATCAGGGAACAGAACATGTCTAACATTGTTAAGTTAGACATTCTCTGGGGCCCCCTCTCTCTGTCTCTGACTCGACTCTCTCTCTCCCCCCCCTCCCTCCCTCCCCCTCTCTCTCTTTCTCTCTCTTTCTCCCCCTCCCTCCCTCCCTCCCCCCTCTCTTCTTTTAATAAAAGGCTGCTCATAAATGAGTGGATTTCACAGAAAGAGGGGGAAATATCCTTGTTTCCAAGGCAACCTATTTTGATATGTACTTAACCACACTTAGTTGGTTTACTCATACAGAATATGGAGAAGGATGCACATTTGGACCACCAATAAAATAGGGATAGACAGTATCCATCTGCTTGGGGAAAAAACAAAACCCTGGAATGTATGAATCGACTCTGATTTAATTTGATCTGTAGATTGGAAGTCTGGGAATTTGGAGATGACATAGTTCAATATGATTTTCTCTCTGAGATTTGAACTGCAGTCTGACTCTAGACAATGCGTGATTAATCCAGAAAAAAAAGGTGCAGCACCTCTTATATTGGGGGAGCATAGTGTACAAATGTTGTGCTTTGCTTTGCTTTGCTTTTTCTTTTTTCTCAACAGGGAACTATATAGAAAGTAGAATCTGCTGAGGACAGTAATTCTGCAAGTTTCAGCAGCTCGCTTCAAGAGTTTCCCCTACAATAGGTTGTTGAAATACTACTTCTGCATCTCTTTAAGGAAAACAAAATGAATAGGGATGAGAACAAGATAGGCTCCAAACTGTCCAGCAAAGGATCAGCCAGAGATCACAGTTTCTTCTGGTCTGTCCATAGCTTAGCACAGTTTCTTGAGAAGGGGAGCCTTTTGTGAGAATGACTGGCAAGAAAGACAGTTGACCGAACGAGACAGAAACAGCAGAAGACACCAGCATATGGTCCCACCTCCTAGTCCTCTAATAGGTAGGATTTGTGGAGTGATAAAACTCATTGGCTGGCTACTTGTGTCCATATCAGACACCTCATCACACCATTCAGTTCCCCACCCATCTTTGCCCATATAGGGAAGAAAACCTGTAATATTATTTCAGTCTCTGCACAAAGTCAGATTACAACAATAGCATCATTAAAACATCAAAACAGCGAAAGGATTCCAAAGCACTTTAAAAGAACTGATGGGGTCTGTTTTCTTCACATGGTTTGTTTGACTTAATGACTGGTTTGGAGAGGCAATGCTGGCAAATTTCATATGAATCTGGTAGCCTATTTGAAGCTTCACCCAGCTTTACAACAGCTTTAGTATTGTTGGGGTTGTATCTTGCAATTCTTTTATTTTCTAACCATATATGACTGACACTGGTTCTCTAGAGGGGCAAAGAATACTGGCATGAATTTTGGATGAAATGAACTAGGTTAGTTAGCTTTTGCTAGGTAACATAATGGGAAGGGATCTTGAAGGTCTTCTGGTCTAATCCCCTGCTTAAGCAGGAGATCCTATGCCATTCAGATAACTGGCTCTACTTCTCTTCTTAAAGCCTCCAGTGATGGAGTATCAAGAACTTCTGAAGGCAAGTCTTTCCACTTGTTAATTGTTCTCATTGTTAGGAAATGTCTCCTTAATTCTAGGTTGCTTCCCTCCTTGGTTAGTTTCCATCCATTGTTTCTTGTCTTGCATTCTGTATCTTTGGAAAATAAGATTTTCTTATTTTCACAAAGAAGATTTCTCTTCTTCATGGCAGCATACATGACAGATTCAACCAAAAGTTGCTACCTTTCTTCTCCTTCTTTTTTTTCAAGAAAATATTAATTTAAAGCATATTAGAACGTTCATTACTGAATATATCATACAAATGTCACTCTTTATTGCAGGTGTGCAAATCAAGAGCCTTGTGCCTTGTGAAGACACACTACTGGTCTTGTGCCTTGTGAAGACACACTACTGGTAATTTTCCATTTATAGCAATTTTTTTAGTGACTGTTTGACTGTTACAATGAAGTCACTGATTGGTCCTCACCCTTACAACTGTTGTAGTTTCTCCACAGTCACATGATCAAAATGTAGATGTTTGACAACTGGCATGTATCTATGATGGTTGCAGCATCCCAGGATCATGTGATAGCTGGTTTATGGTTTATTAAACTTGTATGCCGCCCTATTCCCCGGGGGGACTTAGGATGGCTAACAAACTCATAGGGGGAGGGGGTAATACAAAAAACAAACAAGACAAAACAAAAAAACAGATTAAAACTCTTCAACAGCCACAACAATTCAAGTGGGGTTGGGAACTATCAGCCCCAAGCCTGCCGGAACAGCCAGGTCTTAACGGCTTTGCGGAAAGCCTGAAGGGTGGTGAGGGTCCAAATCTCCACGGGGAGATCGTTCCAGAGGGCTGGAGCAGCCACAGAGAAGGCCCTCCCCCGGGAGGTCGACAGTCGACACAGGCTAGCTGATGGAATCTGGAGGAGGCCTAATCTGTGGGATCTAATTGGTTGCAGGGAGGTAATTGGCAGCTATTTGCAAACTTCCCAGCTGGGATTCTGCAAACAAATTCATGGGGGGGGGGCGCAGTGGTGGGTTTCAATGTTTTTTAGAACCTCTTCTGTAGGTGTGGCCTGCTTTGTGTCTTGCTGGCCATGTGACTGGGTAGGAGTGTCTTGCCAGCCATGTGACTGGGTGGGCATGGCCAACTTGTAAAATGTGGTGAAACTCACTTAACAACGTTCTTGTTTAGCAACCAAAATGTTGGCTCAGAAACTCTGGCATTGAAGCGTGCAAGTCTTAAAGCTGTCAAGCTATAAGGCCCTTGCACCCCTAACCCTTTAGAAAAAAAAAACCCAGGGATGTTCAAACTTGACAGCTTTAAGACTTGTGGACTTCAACTCCAAGAATTCCTCTCTCGCTCTTCATCTTGATGATGTGTGGACGGGCAGGGGGAGGGAGCTGGAACCGGTTCTAAACAGCGCTGTAGATTTGTGGAACCTCTTCTATAGAAGAGGTTAGAACTGACAGGAACCCACCGCTGGGTTCCTGGCAGATTTGAGCAACAATTACATTATTCGGTTAACAACAGCACTGGTTCACTTAAGAACTTGGGTAAAAAGTTTGTAAAATTCAGCATCTCACTTAACTGCTTAGCAATGGAAATGTTGGTTCCAGTTGTAGTTGTAACTGGAGGACTATCTACACTCTACTTTGTATGACAATATACCATATTTTTTGGAGTATAAGACACACATTTCCCCCCCCTAAAAGAGCATGAAAATGTTATGTGTCTTATACACCGAGTACAGCCATTTTTGCCTTCCCCCCCAAGCCCCACCCCCACATCCCATTTTTGTGAAAACATGGTGAAAAATAGACCACTTTTCACAAAAGCTGGAGTCTTTTTGCCTTCCCCCAGCCCCACTGAAGCCTGCAGAGTGCTCCTGGTGGCCAGGGAGGACCTACCTTCTTACTCATCTCTTTGAAATCTTGGTTCATCCTATGCACCCGTGTACCTTATAGTCTGAAAAATATGTTATATCACAAAGCTGTGTTCACAGTGAAACATTTTTGCAATCAAGTTGCCTCAGTCAGACTATTCAGCTCTGTGTATGGCTGTTGTTGCAGAAATGAATAAAGCATGGCCTTTTCGTATTAAAAATGGGGAGGGGGGGCATTATTTTGTTTTTTAGCATTGTGTTAAAACTCCCAATAGCTGCTGGTAGCCAAGTTTCCCACAATGCCTAATTAGCCAGATTTATTGACAGGAAAAATGGTTACCTTACAAAATCATGGAAACTGGATGTGTGTATTTTTAGACTCCCATGTATCAGTAAATTTGTTAGATAGGAGTCTTTGATCTTTTTCCTTATCACTCTTGATACAGAGGGGAGATCTCTACCTACTTTCCTGGTAGGGGAGGAATGTGCAAATGTTCCACTCTCTGCTATTTTGCAAAATGCTACCCACTTTCCCAGGCTCTGAGAAATGTATGACGTATTATTTTGTTCAAATGAAACAATGTATATCTCTGAAGATCTGATTTTGAAAACAATAATAAATCTCGCTGTAGACAAATAGAAAAATGTGTTGACCAAATACTGTTCCAGTAACCTGGAATTTTAATTAGCGCATAACAGGCTGAGGCAGGAGCGTATAGGTTACACCTGATGGTAGATATGATTTTGTTGATTCAAAATGCCCATTAGGTCATCTGCTCTGACAGACTTTCCAGTAGACAAGCTATTTTCTGCTTAGAAGGCTTTCAGGTAAATCAGGTGATCTGCTAAATTGGAAACTTTATTTTGTTTTATTTTGTGAGAATGTGCTGGGATTTTTTTTTTAATTATCTCCTTTTACTATTTTATGACAGCAGAATTGGTTGCAGGTGGTGGTTCCCAATGAGACTTATCAAGAGAATTCAATTCTGTTTTCCACTCTTTTTCCCATTATGTGATGCAAAGTGAGCGTGCCAAGTACATACAAAGCAAAGGAGGTGGTCCTTTGAGGTTCTCACCCAATGCTTCTTCCCTCACACTACTTCTCTTTTCCTAATGAAATAATCTGTGCATTATCTGAAATATTTTGATATGGAGAAATGGAGTAAAGGAGATGCAATAAATAAGACAATGGACATTGTAGGTGACATCTATCAAAAATTGGATTCAACTGCATTACGTAGATATCCTAGGTGCACCGTGGTGGCCGAGATGTGAAAACGTTCACCTCCCATTAAGAAGGTTGAAAGTTCATTCCTAGGCAATGGCAGATGTTTCTCTCTCTATGTTATGTCTTCTTTGCATGACTCTTCCTTGAAGGCTGGGTGAGCAGAGGTGGTTTCCTACCCATTTGGAACTGGTTCGGCCAAATAGGTAGCAACTTGGCTGGACATGTGACCGAATCAGTTCTATCCTTGGTGCCACTATCTTTATTTTCTGTTCTGCACATACACAGAACAATATTCATTGAAAAAAATGTAATTTTCCCCTTTTTAAATGTTGTGTGCATGCACAGAACTTTTTAAGTGCAAATGTACATGTGCGCAGAGCATGCATCTGGTCTGCGTGCATGCAAATCATGCGTGTGCGCACAAAAATTTTTGGGCACCGAACCGGTAGTAATGCTGGCAGGAACCCATCAAAGGGAGATGAGCTCATTCCTGGCATGTCAGGAATTGGGTTAATTGATGACTTTGAACTGTCAGCCGAAAGAGACTCACAGGCTTCGGCACGGGACAGCTTCCAAGTCATTGAAGAGGAGGGGAAGGAGCTGCCTTCTGAGAGCACTCAGGGCAGAGAAAAGACAACAGCAACAGAGATCTGCCAGATTACTCAGGAGAAGGCCCTGCCCGTCTTGATGGACTGCACCGAAAAGCTATTTATCATGGCAGGCAGAGGGAGGCATTGCTGGGAACAATGGTTTATGGCTGTGTGTTTGTTTGTGCTTCCTGCTTGACTTTGTGCTTTTGAGATGCTGAATTTCTCTTGTCAAGTGAGCTCTCATGGATGTACTTTCAGTTTTGCCTGGTGGCTTTAAGTTTATTTAGTGGACTTACTTGTTGGAGCAACTTGTGGCCATTACTTTGTGGACTAATCTTATCGAGCTTGTAGCTGTGCTTTATTTGGGACAGTTCTGAGGCCAGGTGAATAAAACTTCTAGAGAACATCAAAAAACTGTCTATAAACCACACCTTCACAAGTGAGTGGGGCAGCACAATTTGGGTGCAGAAAGAAAATATCTGCTGCATGCAGCCTGTAATCCCTCAGCTCCATTCAGTCACTCTGACTCCACCCCAAAATGTGGTATTAAAGAGTCATTGGGGGGGGGGGGAATGGATATTTTGATTTTCAATCATTTTGGCTATGAATTTACTCAAGCGCCTAAAGAGCCAGAAGTATGGGATGCTAATTTGGAAGGGAAAAATAGTAGAGACTTTTTTTCTTAACTATGGATTAAATACTGGATTAATGTATCGTGTTCAGATGCCTTTTTGCTAGTATAATTAAAACACTAAATAAAATTGTGGTTGAGTTCTCCTTTTCTTTTTCTGTATTCTAATTATTGAAGTCTGGTACAAGTTGTCTGTTCTTTGTCAGTTATAAGGAAGTTCTCTGGAGACTGCATCTCTTATGCCCCTTCAAGCATTTTAGCACTGGAGCATGTAGAAGAGCAGAAAAGAAAAGAAAAAAAAACTCTCAAAGACTTCACACTTTAGAGATGGAGGGAGAAATCTACTCTGCTAATATACTGGACTGCCTTCTGTTGATTTTCCCACTGGACACATTTATTCTTGCAATTTCTCCAGAACACTTTCTGAAACACCAACTTCTAGGAATTGTTCTCTCAGCTAAAAGCAACGTCTTGAAGAAAGATTTTTGAGTAAATCACCCCAACTCTATTTTCTCTCTCTTAGCTCAAGTCCCAGTCCCAGTAGTAGAGACAGATCTATTGGAACCTTGACTAGTGGTTGATGAGGTCAGCTCTCATCTTTGAGGTATTGACTAGCCAAGTGAGCAAAATTGGTCAGTCTGATTGACAGAGGTATCATCCCAGACTCTTCTTCTTTGAAAGTGAATTGAAATGAACCGACTAACCTTTGTTGTCATTTTCCTGTATGCATAATGACACACATTAAAATGGAATTTCAATGCCCACTCTTTAAAGAGAAAAAATGACACCCACCAAGGATGTCACTATATGGGAGGAGAGGAGGAGGATAAGAAGAATAGGTGTAGGTGTATTTGGATAGATGTTCATCCATCGTGTTTGAAAAGGATCTTAACATCTAACAGGTTGTGGGCTGTCCACAATGTGCCTGCAGGTGGCTAGCAAGGACATGAAATGTTCTGCCACATGTCAAGCAGACATGTGTGGCAGAGCTGGGTTCTTCCCAGTTCAGCCTGGATTGGGTGAACTGGTAGTGGTGGTGGCAGGAGGCTCCACCCACCCTCCCAGATACTTCTGCGCATGCGCAGAAATGTCACGCACATGTGTGAGTATGTGTGCAAGTGGACCGGTAGTAAAAAAAAATGGAAACCCAGCACTGATGTATGGGCACTATTGTTGCAGCATTTACAGCTCTGGTTTTATATGGATGGATGGATGGATGGATGGATGGATGGATGGACAGACAGTGACAGAGAGAGAGAGAGACAGACAGACAGACAGACAGACATATGTATATGCATATGCATATATATCATATTTGTATACACATACATACATATATACATCATATATATTGGTCTGTCTTTGGAGTATACATCTCATACTGTTAAGACTTCCTTTAGAAAGAAAAAATCAACCTATGATTTGCATTTGAAAAGTGTGTTCCCTTCTTTTTTAACTTACATTAGCTGCTGAGTCATATTCAAGGTTTTAATTACAAGGTCTAAATATCTTAGGACTAAAGTATTTATCAGATCACCTCATAATTAAAGACACTCAGAAAGATCCTTTTTTGTGAATTAATGAATACTATTTGCAGGTGCTTTTGGGGGGAACTTCGCTTGAGGGTGCCCCTGCTCTGGATAGCTTTTCACCCAGAAATTGATGAGAGGCCTACTAGAACATTTTAAGGCACTTGTTGAATGTTGTTCGTCCAGATCTTTCCAAAAGGTATGTTGGGAAATATTTTTTTTCCCTTTTTCTTTTTAAAGAATAAAACGGAGTGGAATAGAATGGAACAGAACAGATTTCATTGGCCAAGTGTGATTGGACACTTCCAATCAAATCTTCACCAGAAGATGGCAGCTCCAATGGCAGCCTCACTGAAATACTGTCTTGTAATTTTAATGTTTTCTATTATTTTCTGTGAGTCTCCAAGAATTTACTTGCTTAATTTCAAATTAATTTACTTAATGGGTAAATTAAGAATACTTTAATGAATATGATTTTATATTGTTATAATGTACTATTTCGCTATGCATTTGATTTCTGTTTTTAATGCCAACTGTTTTCAAACAATTCAGCTTAAAAAGCAAGGTACAAAAATAGCCAGCAAAAAAAATAAGCTTGTTTGGTCCTTTTTTCTATCCATTCAAAATGAAATACACATGATTATTTGTGCATCGTTTCCCGCCCCCCCAAAAACAGCTCTTTTTAAAGCATGTTTTCTCTTACACAACTTCCCCTAAACAGTGGTCATGTTCCCTTCTTTCTACAAATCATTTCCTGCAGCATTTGACAAGAAGCCATACTTTCTCCATATGTCTTCAACATCTGCAAATCAAAACCATATTCAACATGTTGCTGGCCATATGCTTGCAACATGGCTGTTCTTCAAGGACATTTTCAGGTTTATTTGGGGGGGCGGGGTTGTCAAAACCAAATGTGTTTTCCCCCCTTTTCCTTTGCTTCAGACTTACTAATTTCTGAGCATATGATGTCTTGATTGTATTGGTCCACAAATTGAGCAAGAATCTTCTCCCTTCCTTTACAAGCAGATAAACAAATCATTTACTTGCATTTTCTATTTGCAGAGTCTATGAATTTATTCACTCCCCCCTCCCCCTGCTCATTTTACATGGTAGGTAACATCCGCCTTTTGACAGGCTGGCATGAAACACTTTCAAACAAAGATGATGACTACTACTACACCACCACCACTACTACTACTACTACTACTACTCCTTCTCCTTCTATTACTACTACTATTACTATTATTATTATGTGGTTAATCTTTGGTGAGATTCACAGCCTTTGGGGCTGGTTGGTAGCTCAACAGCTCGAGTCCTAACCAAGGACCTAGGAACTGTTAAGGTAGCGTTGGAGGATATAAGCTGTTCCAAGTAGGGTGGTTTTTTGTAGAATCAGAAGTCTGATAAATGCATGTCTGATAAATGTAAAATTTCCAAATAGTGAGATAGCCTTTTAAGTATTGCTCCAAGAGCTCCAATTACAATCAGGACAACACACAATTTCTTTTTCCACAGTCGCTCAACTTCAATTTGCAAGTTCCGGTACTTTGTGAATTTTTCTTGCTGTTTATCTTCAATTCGTGCATCTCCAGGTATTGCGATGTCAATGAACCATACTTTTTTTTCTTTTCAACTATTGTTGTGTCAGGTGTGTTGTGGGCCAAGTGCCTGTCAGTCTGAATTCTGAAGTCCCACAAGATCTTGACTTTCTCATTCTCTAAAACCTTCTGAACCCGATGTTCCCAGTTGTTTTTGCTGTACTCAAATCCAAACTTTTGGCACAATTTCCAGTAAATGATCTTAGCAACGCGGTCATGGCATTGTAGGTAGTCAGTTTGTGAAATTTTGCTGCACCCATTGATCAAGTGGTCGACTATCTCATCTAACTCATTACAGAGGCGACATTTGCTGTTGGTGGCAACATATTGAATTTTTGCCTTCATGCAGTTTGTGGCTAAGGCTTGTTCTTGAGCTGCCAAAATAAAACCTTCTGTTTCTTTTTTTCAGTGCTCCTGATCTTAACCAGTTCCAAGTTAGCTTTTAGTCAGCTTTGCCGTCGATATTTTTCAAGTATTGGCCATGCATAGCTTTGCTTTTCCAATTTTCAGCTCGCTTCTCAATTACTTCTTTCTTATATTCAGCTTTTAAATTAGTTGTCTTCAAAATGCCTCCTTTATTTACTTCCTTAATCATTGGTTCTTCACTTTTCTGGGTGTAATCATTCAAGCTGTGTCTTTCTTCTTCTACCGTCTGTTTTACTTGTAGGAGTCCTCTATCACCCTCTGCTCTTGGTAGATATAATTGGTCAACATCACTTTTAGGGTGCAAAGCATGATTCATTGTCATAAACTTCCTTGTTTTCCTGTCCAAATTGTCCAACTCCATCTGGATCCAGTGAATTATTCCTGCAGAGTATCGAATTACAGGTATAGCCCAGGTATTTATGGCTTTTATGATGTTTCCTCCACTCAGTTTGGATTTTAATATCTTGCAAATTCACTGAATGGACTTGGCTGAGGTTAATTCCTTGACTTTATTATGCATTAACTCAGAGGCCCCTAAAATCCCCAAGTACTTGTAATCTTCTTCTGGTTTTACTGCCTTTATCATTTCTTCATTCTCAAGTTGTATTCCATCATCTTCTAGGGCCTTGCCTGCCTTGGTTGCCATTGTTGCACATTTGTCAATTCCAAACTGCATACCAATGTCTTGGCTAAATTCTTTTGTGCTTTCAATGAATAAATTCAGTTCATCTTTTGTTTTATCAAACAGCTTCAAATCATCCATGTACACCAAGTGTGAAATTTTTAGTCCTTTCTTTGCAAGTTCGTATCCATAGTTCACTTTGTTCAAAATGATTGTCAGTGGTAGCGTTGAGAGTATAAAACATAGGGGTGAAAGGGAATCACCCTGAAAATGCCTTGTTTAATTTCAACTTCACCCAGTTCTTCTCCATTAGCCATAAGCTTCGTTTTCCAGAGGTTCATTGAAGTTACCATGAATTTTTGTATGTTGCTGCTGAAGCCAAAGATTTTTAGGCATTTCTTGATCCAGCTGTGGGGAACTGAATCAAACACTTTCTTATAGTCTATCCAAGCCATAAACAGCTTGGTTTGTCTTTTCTTTGAATTCTTTAGGATTAGTTTGTCAATCAGCAGTTGGTCTTTTGTTCCTCTTGAATTTTTGCAGCATCCTTTCTGTTCTACAGGAAGCAAGTCATTTCTTTCCAAGTATCCATAAATTTGGTTTGCAATGATACCAGTAAGGAGCTTGTATGTTGTTGGCAAACAGGTGATTGGCTTATAGTTTCCAGGATCCTTTCCTTTTTCTTTATCTTTTTGGATGAAAAATGTCCTTCCAGTTGTCATCCTTTCATCATTTTCAGGTGTTTTTAAGATCTGGTTCATTTGGGCTGCCAATCTTTCAGGCATACTTGTAAGTGCCTTTAGCCAGAAACCATGTAGCTCATCTGGTCCAGGTGCACTTCAATTCTTCACTTTTCTTGACTGCCTTTGCACCATTTCTTTGTTATTTTCACATCTTCCATTTTATGCACTTTAATTGAATCCACAACCTGCTTGATCCATGTTGCATTTATGTAGTGCTTTCTCTTTATCAGGCTTTTCATTTGTTGTTACTCCATCTCCACTTTCTAAGCTCTTATAAAGCTGGTGCTGATATGAACTGTGAGTTTTCCTTGAATTGAGTTACTCAGGTTTCACATCTTTTAATCTTTTCAGCAACGGCAACAACCCTGTGCTTCAGCTCTTTATTATTATTGTTGTTGTTGTTGTTGTTGTCTCACCATCCACAGTACAGTAATACTTTGGTACTCAATGCATTTTTGAAACTCATCAAATTTGGTACTCACATATTTTTATGTGAAAATTTTGTCCCAATACTCATCATTTATTTGGTACTCAACACACAAGATATAACTTTTCAGTCTGTCTCACTACATTATTCCTTATGGGGGGGGGGGAATTGTTTGGTATTCATAATTTTTGGTAGTCATTGCACCTCCAGGAACCAATTAATGATGAGTATTGAGATACTACTATATCACTTAAATGCCCAGAATATAAATCTCACACAAATAAATACATAGGTTCCGCAGTGCAAATTAAAATTACTGAAAGGCTTTTTTCCCTAAGGTTCAATAGGAATTTGCTTTCCTGCACTTTAAAAAAAAATGCTTTTGAGTCAGTGTTGGTTCCTAGTAACTGCCTAGACAGGTCCCAGCATCTTTTTTTGGATGAAGGGGATTTCAGAGATGTCTTGTTATTGCCTCATTTGAAAGGCTGAGCAAGGGTGACTAGCCCAAATTCACCCAGCTGTTGTGCCTAAGGCAGAAACAGAGCTCATAGTTTCTAGCTTTAACTATTATACCAATCTGGCTCACAACTGTACTTATATTCCATTATTTCATGTCTACCCTTTAAGACAATAGATAATATATCTTAACTTCCTTTTGTGTGATATCTTTTCAGAAGACAGTAAAAGGTAAAGGTTCCCCTTGTGCATATGTGCTAGTTGTTCCTGACTCTAGGGGGTGGTGCTCATCTCTGTTTCAAAGGTGAAGAGCCAGCACTGTCTGAAGATTTCTTTGTAGTTATGTGGCCGGCATGCCTAAACGCTGAAAGTGCACAGAATGCTGTTACCTTCCCACCAAAGGTGGTTCCTATTTTTCTACTTGCATTTTTACATGCTTTGAAACTGCTAGGTTGGCAGAAGCTGGGACAAGTAACGGGAGCTCACTCTGTTACATGGCACTAGGGATTCAAACTGTCAAACTGCTGACCTTTCTGATTGACAAGCTCAGCATCTTAACCATTGAACCACTGTGTCCCTTTTTTAAAAAAGGAAACATTATCACAATTGTTCTTCAGCCTTCTCTTCTCAAGGCTAGGATTACACTGATTCATCAATCCTTTTTTCCTGGGACCTAGTTTCTCATTCTTTGATGTGTCTCCTGGCCTTTCTCTGAACATTGCTGAATATGGAATAAGGTCTTAGGAAAGGACCTGTATGAAAGTTGAGTCCTTATCATTACCGCTGGAACTTGTGGGTGCTCCATTACTGGAGGTTTTCAAGAAGAGACTGGGCAGTAATTTGTCCAGAATGGAACAGTGTCTCCTGTTTGAACAGGGAGTTGAATTAGAAGACCTGCAAAGTCTCTTCCAACCATGTTGTATGTGTTTGGGGTCCAAGTCAGAACAAATGAGAGAGAAACTGTGATTCTTTGTCATGAGATATTTTGAGGTGGCTCTCCTTCCCAAGTTGAATGTTTTTTAGATGTGGTAACGTTTAAATTCCTACCCAGCATAGCTAAAGAACATGGATTTTGTAGTGCCAAAACATTGGGCTGAAGAAACCAAGCTAGCATGCTTTCATTTATTTAACAGTCTGATCCAAGCTGCTTGCTCTAATGTGTCCTTTTTAGCATTTTTTAATCATAGTTGAGTGTTTTTTCTCCTCTAAATATTTCAGCTCATTTATGAGTGCTGCAGTTTAAACTTTTTAGGAATGCTTTAACAACTTAGAAGTGCTTACATAACCCAATTTTTTAAAAAAACAAATTAGGCAATTAACTATGCTGAGAAGAGACCTCTCTGCTCTCTTAACTAGCTAGAGAATACTGTAGCTGTTGTTTTGGGGGGCAGTTTTTACAGCAACATGGAAATCCTGGTGCATTTTACAATCTTGGCTGATGTTCACAGGAATGTGGTAAAGGCAGTCAAAGGCATACGACAACAACACACATACCCACACAAATACTTCATTAAAACAACGAAAGACCCACTGCCTATGTTTACACATGCCAAGCTTCTATTAATCTTGTTAGCACTGTAGGTTTTTGTTTTTGAGATGTTTGGGATATGTTATGTGAGTTCAGCTACTTTTATTAGTTTATGGCTTCATATTTGTTATGAACCCATAAGATGGATTTAAATTCATTGATCTGAATTCAACTCTCTGTGAATTTTAATTCAATTGATCTATCTTAAAGTTTTTAGGTAGCTGCTGGGGTTTTTTTTTGGTTTTTTTTGGATTTAGCAGGGATCACACTATTAATGAGGTCAATTTTAATAAAAAGGAGACTATTTACACAGGCATCCATAAGAGGAGGGGTCAAAAATTAAGTTGCTAACCATAATGGCATGATTGATGCACTACTCCATTTTTCAAACCTGAACTGCTGGAAGCAGCCCAGGTTTGAGACCCAAGCTCCTGCCCACCTTTAGGTTCGAAAGTATACAAATGCAAGGAGATAAATAGGACATCATGCAGACCACTTGACCCCAGAAATGTATTTGGAAAGTGCTGACTCATGGCCTTGAAACAGAGATGAGCATTGCCCCCTGTTGTCAACAACAATTATCCGCAGGAATTCCTTTACCTTTTATATCAATATCATATATGTGTATCTATATTTATAATCTATATCATCTATATCTATATCATCTATATCCATGATGGTGAACCTATGGCACATGTGCCAGAGGTGGAACGCAGAGCCCTCACTGTGGGCAAGCAGGCCATCACCAGCAGCTCTTCTGATTTCTGGCACGCATATTCACACTGGGCAGCTTCGCAGGCACTGGAGCACCGGAAAATGGCCTGAAAATGGCCCAAAGAACCAGTCAAAATGGCTAAAAAACAGGCATGCATGCACTGGCCAGCTGGTCTTCGGGTTTCAAATGCTCCGGCACGCACATGCGTGCACATGCACATGAATGCTCACATGTTCCAGTTTGGCCACTCAATACAGAAAACTCACTAATATATATCTATATCATCTATACTTATATCCACAGTATATCTATTCATCCATCCATCCATCCATAATCTATCTATCTATCTATCTATCTATCTATCTATCTATCTATCTATCTATCATCTATCTATCATCTATTATCTATCTGTCACCTACCTACCTACTACCTACCTACCTACTACCTACCTGTCTATCTACTTACTACATACATACCTACTACATACCTACCTACTACATACCTACTACCTGCCTACTATATACTACCTACCTACTACCTACCTACTACCTACCTACCTGCCACCTACCTATCTACCTACTTACTACCTACCTACTACCTACCTACTACCTACCTACCTGCCACCTACCTATCTACCTACTTACTACCTACCTACTACCTACCAACTACCTACCACTTACCTACTAATTTCCTACCTACTACCTACCTACTTACCTACCTATCTACCTACCACCTACCTACCTACTTATCTACCTACGTACCACCTACCTACCTGCTACCTACATACATACCTATTACCTACCTACTACCTACCTACCTACTACCTACCTACTACCTACCTGCCTGTTACCTACCTACCACCTACCTACCTACCAACCTACCACCTACCTACCTACCACCTACCTACTTACCTACCTACTACCTACCTACCACCTACCTACCTATTACCTACCTACCTACCTACCTACCTACCTATCTATCTATCTATCTATCTATCTATCTATCTATCTATCTATCTATCTATCATCTATATCTATCTAATCTTAGAACAAATTTAGTTTTGCTTTTTAAAAACCCACTTTAGCAAATCCGATATGTCACTAAAATTCTCAAGAGAGATCTTGCTCTATAATTTATTTATAATTTACCTTTAAAAACATATTATAATTTATGTTTACAAATGTTTTACTCTAGTTTCCCCATCACTATAACACTCAAAAAAAACACACACCCAACAACCCAGATGTAAATAATAATATAATAAACCTTAGAAACAAAACAGGACTGAAGATTGCACAGAAGTGAATCTCTAGCAATTTTAATCAAAACAGTACACAAACAACTGACAATTTCTAATATATCATTCTCTATTTGAAAATAAGTATATTCAGAATAAAGGAAAATGACCACAGTTTTTTTTTCCAGCTTTGCTATGGAAATCTGTTGCTGGAATAAAGTGAAACATTTCTGTGTTTATGAATATTATTATTAAGTTTTACTCAAAATCAAGGGTCGACTCAGCAGATCAGGAAAATCTGTTCTGGATAGATCAAAAAATGAGTATCAGATATCATAAAATCATATTAAAATGAACAAAATTATGGAGTCAAAGCATAGCACTTTTCAGAGTGAACGGAATTAGAGTAATCATTTGGATGGGTTAGAGGCCAAAAATAAAAGCCTAATAAATTCCAAGAAAAATTAGATTACTGTAAGCTATTAGAAATTAAAAAGCTATATAAATCGCAATGATACAATAAATGGCATTTGGGTAATAGCATTTGACTGATTAAATTAGATTTCACTTTGTAGAAAGCTTCTGGAAAGAAAGAAAAAAAATATCACAGCACAATCACACCAATCCCCACCACCCTTCCCTGATAGAAACAATTACTGCAAAAATCCATGAATAATTTTAGGGAATGATTTGCATGCATAATTTTGGAGATTTTGTTACTTTGTCAGTTCTGTCTCCTTTGGCAATGATGATCAAAGCAGATTCTATATCATGCAGCTGATTCTTCCTCTCTTCCCCTCCCCTCCGGATTGTAACACTTTAAACTGGAAAAGGAAACAGAGCATTTTATTGTTAATTGCTTTTTCATATGAAGAAAAAGAAATCCCTGCACATAGAAAGTTCACACCTCAGGGGGAAAAATGAAACTAGATCATGACTGGCAACATCTGTTTTCCAGCTCCAGAAAAAAAGTTATTGGGTTTTTTTAAAAAAAAATCTAGGTGAGAATGCATTATTTAATCAGATGCTCATCCACATTCCTTCTCTCTGGGCCAAATCAAGTAGAATGAATGTTCTTGCCTATAATCACACAGCTTTTGCCACACTTTAAACACACAAATTCACTATGGCATTGGCATAAGTGTTCCCACGTCAATTTCCAGTATATTAGCAATAGCAATAGCAGTTAGACTTATATACCACCTCATAGGGCTTTCAGCCCTCTCTAAGCGGTTTACAGAGTCAGCATATTGCCCCCAACAATCCGGGTCCTCATTTTACCCACCTCAGAAGCATGGAAGGCTGAGTCAACCCTGAGCCCGTGAGATTTGAACAGCCGAACTGCTGAACTGCAGTCAGCTGAAGTAGCCTGCAGTGCTGCATTTAACCACTGCGCCACCTCGGCTCTTAGAGCTATAAGCAAAACATTAATTTCTACAGCTGTGCTAAAACAGAAATCAGATTATAGCAGTGTTGCCAGAATCTTACACTCGTGCTTATTATTCAGTAATAAATCAATATTGTGCTTCTGGTTTCCTTACAATGGCATTAATAAAGTGACTTTCCACCACCCACTTCCATCCATCACATTGTGAATTAAAATTTATCTGATTGGAAACATCTATGAAGAGGGTTCAAAAATAGTGTTGGTCACAACCAGATGATTTAAACTCTGGCTTTTTCTATGCCTGCCACACTGACATTCTGACTTTTTTTTTCTTCCTCATCAGCCATTATATGGCCCTCCCATGTAAAAATAAAGGATTAAGGTTTCCTCTGTCTAATTGAGTCTATTTCCGGAGGATTAGGCTCATGTCAGTTTCTTAGCTGAGGTAGCCAGCATTATCTAAAGACAGTTCTGTGGTCATATGACTGGAATACACCAAAGGCTAGGGAATGCTCTTACCTTCCCACCAAAGTGGTACCTATTTATCTACTCGCATTTGCATGCTTTTAAGCTATTAGGTTGGCAGGTGCTGAGGAAAGCACAACCTCACCCTATCACACAGTGCTCAGGTCTCAAACTCACCCTGTCAAGCTCAACATCTTTAACTGCTGAGCCAGTTCTCTGGACCTTCCATTTATAATCTTGCAAATGGTGGTAACTGAAATAATCATATAAACTTAATTATCCACTGCTCCACCATTTAAATCGAAAAGTTCATTGTCCTGGATTCTCCTAAGAGAAAAATATGATGGTGACTGCCATTCCAAACCTGGGTTGGTGCCACTATTTGATGTCTGAGTATATTCGCCCATGTAGTAAAGCTGCATTGCTATTATCCTTCTCAACTTTCCTATTACTTTCTCCTATTGACATCTTATGATTTATCACTGTGCTATTTTTATTCTATGATTTATGATTGTAACTTATGATTTACGATTTATGATTTATCACTTTGTTTTTGTATGTACACTGAGAACTTATGTTTGTTTCTACATTGCATGTAAGTGTGTATGTACACCGAGAGCTTATGCACCAGAGATAAACTCCTTGTGTGTCCAATCACACTTGTCCAATAAAGACTATTCTATTCAATTCTGTTCCATTCCATCTAATTCTTATTCTATTGTATTCCATTCTGTTCCATTCCGTTCCATTCCATTTTATTCTATTCTATTCATCAGTCATTGATAAATTAATAAGTGGCTCTTTTCTGAGGTCAGGTCTTGGAAATGTTGCAAATCCATTTCTAACGTTAGTGTGTAAACATCAAGACTGCACACTGGGATTATGACAAATACATACAGTCCACATTAAGAGGGACCAAATGTTTACAATGATTTTGGGAGCGCACCTCAGAGAGGATTTCAGCCTCCAGAGTAAATATATCCACACTCCATTTAACTCATCAAAGGTGAAATGGCCAAAAATATTTATGTGCTCACCACATCCTTGAAGAGATAACATTTCCTTTTAGTGGGATGCTTAAAGTGAAAGAAAATAATTGGTAATAGGGTGGAACCATGGTAAACTCTGCTTATCTTGTTCCACTCCAAGTATTTCTTCACTTGTAATCTCATTAAGTGACATGAACAGCTGTACCAAGTTGTTCTGGCAACTGGAATTTTTGAAGGAAATTAAATTTTGCAATGAGGTATTATTAAGAGCATGTATGGATGACCTTGCATAATAATAAACCACATTGTTCAGAAAGTACGTCTGTTTTTCTTCAGACAGCTGGGTGACATTCTGTGGCTGCTCCAAAATGTCACTCAGTAAATTCCTCAGAGGGAATTTATTTTAAAACTTTTAGACTGGTTTGGTATTCAAGACAACATTCCACATTGTCCTCTCATGCATCACATCTGGTGACAATTGACTCCAGAGATCGATTTATAATATTGATCTCCTCCTCACCAGCTCAAATTAAACTGGGGCGATGAGGCCAAGCTTATCTATGATGATCTATGTTGGGGAGTCACTGGTTCATTTGATTAGACACCACAGGCTTAATTGTGAAAAAGAAGAAAAAGCTATGGTTGTTTGATTAGTTTTATATTTACATTTGAAGTAGGTGGCCTTTTTGTGCCTTCTGTAGCTTAAATCAGAACAGACTATATTAGAGATGAAATGCTACAAGTTAGGACTTGTTTGCCCAAACCGGTAGTAAATAACCTACCAGTTCACCCAAACCAATAGTTTAAAAAGTGCTACCAGTTCGGGTGAAGTGATGCATGGTTTATATTAGCTAGAAAGCAGGATTTCCTGCTTTCTAGCTAATCTAAATCACGTGGCACAGCGGATTTCCCCCCTTCACTGTTCACTTACCTTTGCATGTGTGCTCAGTAGCAGACTCCACCCACCTGGCCGGGCATCACCATGTTGGATTTTGATACTCTGTGCATGAGTGTAGGTGGCACATGTGAGTGTGCTCATGAGCATGCTCCCAAACCAGTAGCAAAGGTTAGTTGATTTTACCCCTGAACCATACCTCTTTGTTGCTTCCTGCATTTCTACAAACATCTACTAAGTTTCTTAGAACAAAGCCTTATACTTAGGCCATTATCCCAATAACAGATAGACCTGGAATTATAATAATTGTTTAGCATCTCTTCAAAGTTACAATGGCACTGAAAAAAGTGATATATAAATGATCCTTGCACTTACAATCACTGCAGCATCCCACCACCCCCAGGACACGTGATCAACATTTTGGCACCATTTTTCCCAAAGGTGCTTTTTCAAGAAGCAACTGAATTTTTTGGTTTTTCTCTGAAGACATTTCACTTCTCATCCAAGAAGCTTCTTCAAATCTGGCAACTGTTGTGGTTGCAGCATCCTGGGTTCATGTGATAGCCATTTGTGACCTCCCCACCCATCTTCCAACAACAAAGTCAATGGGGAAACTGTATTGGTTGAAAAAACACGTGCTTTAACTTAACTGTAGTAATTGTCTTGGCAACTATGTAAAATTGGGTGCTGCTCCCAAGTAATTTTCCAGCTCAGCTAGAAAAGAATATATGCAGCGTATGGTTGAATTGTGGAGTCCTTGATGCTCTCTGAGATTGCTTGTGCTTTATTTGCAGATATTTCATTATCCAACTAGGAAACATCTTCAGTGTGAGGGAAAGTGAAATTTGCTACCTGTTTTCCAGCTTGGCTACAAGAACAATCCTGCGAACGCATATATGCTGGAGCACCAAGACAAGCAGTTTTCCCTTGGACAGAATTTCTGACTTCAGAATGGGCCAACTAGCCATAGCCATCTTACTGTGGCCACCTCACTACAGCCAACTTGCCATCATAATTTGCTGCTGGACAACTTGCCATGGCCAACTCGCTGTGTGAAAATTCGCCACAGGAAAATTCAACAAATACAAAAGTTACATTAATTTCAATAGAACTGTGGCCAATAATAATATAATAAAGAAAGTCAATGAGTAATACAAGAGTTATTAATAATGAAAGTAACCTAGTGAAATGTTTAATAGAGCATTGAATTGCCCCATGGTAAGTTGTCTTGCAGTGAAGTGGCCACAACCAGTTGGCCATGGCAAGCTGACCATATTTTTCCTAATTCCTTCCCTCATCAAACTATTTATGGGCAAGCTAGAAAAGTTCCACAAGTTAGACTAGATGTTTCCTTGATTGATAGAGGCTATAGTTAACAGACACCTTCCTTTCTCACTCTCTTATACCTCACTGAATTAAGATAGATCTACTTTGAGCTTCTGTGTATATTTTCCAACATCATCTCTGAGTCTCCCTAAGTGACAGTAAGGATGGATACAGATATTTTTACATTTTGTTATTAATAAGACAAAGAAAATAGCAGTTGCCTGATAGAAAAATTAGACTGGTTAGGTGCCGTCAAGTCGTTCTTCGCTCTTAGTAACCATATTGATTTTTTCCCCTAAGATCTGTGGAATGGCACAATAATAATCCTGGAACAAAAATATTGGTCATTGTATTCTACTTTTCTTCATTCCATTATATTTGTTGGTCACACAGACAGCTAGATATTTAGATTGGATTTGGCATTTTAACCCACTTTCCCAAAGATCTGTTGTTGTTGTTGTTTAATAACATTAAAGAGATTGTTATAGGAGGTAAGCTATTTAAACTAAAACTACCTTTTGCAAATGATTGATGGTGATTTTGTTGATGCTGATATGTTCAAGTTGTACTCCTGATATTTTGGGATTGTACACAGGGCACTTATTATTGTTTGTCCTATCCTTCTTTGCTTTTGCTACAGCCATTTTGCTTCTATTTGCAGATCTTTGTATTTTGTGATTTTCTCCATTTCCTTATTTTCTGTTCTGCTGTATTGCAATATCCATTATTCAGACTTTTTGTCTTTATTAACACAGTTGTTAAGTCTGAGGTGTTATGGGACAGATTCTTGCCTGTTTGAACTTAGCTGGGTTTTTTTGACATTGGGACTTGGAATGAAGGCAAATCAGCTGAGCAAAGGTTGATCAGGAAATATACTAAGAGATTTGAAGCATTCTAAACCACTCCAGCTGTCCACCAATACCCTTATTCAGAAGAAAATGGGAGATCAGATAGAACACAGGTTGAAAGTCTTTTCCTCCCATTTAATGGGAAACACTTAGACATCTACATTACACCATTGTGGAGGGATTCATTTGAGAAAACATTCTTATGCCAATAAAAGCATTACATATTAACCACACTTCTGTTAGAGAGGAAGAACTCAGAATATTTGCAGAGGATGATATGACATTGATGTCAAAAACAGCTTTTTGCTGGAACACAGGAAGGGTGGGACATATGGAAGGCCCTAAATCACTTTTGCAGCCAAATCGGAAGGGCAATAATCCATTGTAACTGTTGCAAAAGGTAAACCATGCATCATAGTTTGTTCATTTATGAAAGGCAGATTGCTACATACATCAGGATTTTGCTGAAACCACTTCCAAGGCAGTGAAAAGTATGATAATAGAAGGAAATAACATTTGGTGAATGGATATGAAAAAAAAAAGATGTAGGGGAAATTAAGCAACACAAAACAGCACAAATCTGTCTCCATCCCAATAACAAGCAAGTATCAGACAGTGAATATCTTAGCAGCTCTAACACACAGCAATCTCAAGGTTTGGATGGAAAAACAACCTTTAGTCGAAACAGAAAAAATATAGTTATCTCAATCTCTTTCCTTCTAAAGCTGGAAGTTACAGCCTGTATAGCTGGTATTGAATTTCTCTGTGATGTTGCTGCTTTTTTATTCAACGTGAAATTTACAACATCAGGGTCAATTCATCAAGTGATGTAAGCTTTTGTGATCAGACCCAGGGATGCAAATTGTATATAAATCAGATATGCAAATCAGATATTAAATTGTGAAGCAGACCACATAGGTCTTAAAATAAAAAAAAAGATATTCAGATATTAGAGAAAGACTGTTAGAACACTAAAAATAATGTTTGCCAGATGTGTTTGTTCTGAAACCAGTTGTTTTCTTAAAGGTTTCAGTTTCATTTGACGATCTTCAAATGGAAAGATGGAGAAGACAGATTTTCATTAAAAATATACTTTTGGGGTATATTCTATAATCACTCTGGCTTATGAAGAACACCTTTTCTTTTCCATGCAAAAATAGAAGAAGTTGAAATGTCCTCTAAAACAAAATGGATTCCTCCAGGGACAAGAAGGTGATCCCTCTCACCTTCTAAAAATCTCATTCCTAGTTCACTGAGCATATGTCTATAAAATATTTACAGTTATGTACACTAATTATGCACTTCTGTATTGACATTTTAGAATTTTGGTGCACTTACTGTGACTAGAGATTTGGTTTTCAAAGTCTAATGTTGATGCTGTTATTATTCAAAGGACTTAGGCCGTGAACTTCATTGTCTGAAGTTGGAACCTTATTCAATTATTTATTTCCACGATTATTAGAATCATAGCATTGGATGGGGCAATTTGGATTCTTGCTCATTGCAAGAATTCAAATTAAAGCATCCTGAGAGATAATCAATAGTCTTGGCTTGCACACATATCATGGAGGTAAATTTGCTAGCTCTCTTGGTGATTTGGTTCCATTACTAAACTGCTCTTATCATTAGGGCATTTCTCCTAATGTTCATCTGCAACTTAAGAACATTATTTTATACTAATACGATGCAGAACAAGGTTTTGCTTTCTTCTGAATAATATATTTTCAAACTTTTGAACTATGTAATTATTTTCCTTCTTCTCTTCAGTTTGCCTCTTTTCATAGAGCATCCTCATTGTCCCACTTTCTATTGCTTCTAGTTTCTGAATATATCTTTAAAATGACCAGAATTGGGTCTAAGCAGAATGCATATGAACTATTACTTTCTATGATCTGAAATTTTACTTCTGTGCTTACAAATTGAATTTTATAAAGTCAATACCTAATATTCTTTCCTGATCCTATTTTCCCCACAAACAACCTGTGGAAAAAATAGGATCAGGCCGAGAATGAGTAAACTAACTACATAAACATAACAGGGCTCTGTCTCTGTCTCTGATCTCTCTCTCTCTCTCTTAAAGAGAGAGGGAAGGAGGAAGAGAGAGAGAGAGACAGAGACAGAGAGGGGGGACACAGGGTTAGGACTCATAGTCTTCTGATTTCTACCCTGGTGCCTTAACCAGTAGACCAAATCTCTAAGTTTGCCTTTGTTTCAATGAGCAGCTTCCAAAAGACTCTGCCATGGAGGCATAGATCAAAGCAAATTGCTGCTTGGAATTTTCATAGGAACCTCACTCATTCAAAGAACCTGACAAGTCCAGCAAATAAGCTTAGCCCACAATCTAGCCAAGACACTCCTATGATGAACAGTCAAGACAAGAGGGAAGAATGTTATTTTTTGACAAGGGCTCCAGAATTTCTCCAATATTTCCAGCAATTCTGGCTCTAACACCTCAAGAAGAAAACAAATTAAGCTATTTAGGGTACCCTAATGAGAAGAAAAATGTACGTGTTCATTTCTTGTAAATATTTCAAAAAGAAAATCATAGGAAAGTTTGCCATGAGGTTAGCAATAGACCATTATTAAACAGCAATAGCATTAACACTTGTAGACAATTCTGATGTGTCAAGAATAATTCTGAAGCTTGATGGAGCCACTGATTTTATAAAAAGAGATGAGGGAAACATTGTGCATACATAAATACTTTAATTCTCTTTTAAAACTCCCACTATTTTCTACTCTGCAAGTTTATGCCTGCATGTTTTATTCTTGGAGTGGACAATCTTCCACTCCAATGTTCTGCTTTAGTGTATTGCAATGTAATGTAATGTAACACTCAGAAACAAACTGAGCAACATGGTATATACAGTACAATGCAGTGAGCCATGTACATATCTGTACATTGGGGAAACAAAACAACCACTTTATAAATGCATGGCACAACATGGGAGAACAAACCCATCAGAACTAGATTCAGCAGTCCATCCGCATTTAAAAGACAAAGGCCATTCTTTTGAAGATAGCAAAGTTTACATTATAGACAGAGTTGATCGCTGGTTTGAAAAAGGAATCAAAAAGGCCATCTATGTCAAAATTAAACAGCCCTCTCTCAATAGAGGGGGGGATACAACATCATCTATCTCCAGTCTACACCACAATCCTTTCAACAGTTCTAAGAAGACTTCACACTCATTTGCATCACTCAGGTGATATTGATGACACAGATAAACCTCCAGGTGGCTTTAACACTCACTAGAATAATACCAATGGCCAGCTGACTGTAAGGAGTATAAATCCTTCCATTCCCACCATCCAGTCAGAGCTGAAGAAGCTTCTTGGATGAGAAGCTTCATAAAGTCCAGTTGCCTCCTGAAAAAGCACTTTTGGGACAACCATGACCTTGTTGGCTGAGAATCTCCACAGACATCTGCAAGAATACTATCTTAATCTTAATCCAAAGCATTATTTGAAAATCTAGATTGGCCAAAACCATGATAGTTGGTGGAATTCATTATCTGGGTCCATCTAGTGATAACTATGGAGTAGGAAAAATTGTGCATTGGAACAGGAATAAGAGGAACAATAAAAAGAATAAAGAATATGCATTAATGCATGAAAGGAAGAATCAAAATAGAAACATGTGCAGTGAAAAGGGAAGAATGTAATGAAGCTAAATGAAGGAAATCTGGTCTTATGGAGTAGAGTTGATGCAAAGAAGTGAAGGTTTAGGTTTAATTATGAATGAAAAGACTAGAACTAATGCCAGGAAGTATGAACTGATGCCATCTGGATGTTATGGATGCTTATGAAAGTAGGAGTCCATATTATGATAGCTATATGATATGCTCCAGTGAATGGTGATAATGGGGAAAAAAACAGAGCTGCTTTGGGGAACTGTTGCACCACAATCTAAATTAATACAGTTCAGTGGGAAAATTATTCAGCTAGTTGGCATGTATGGGAATAAAACAAGAGAGTACAGAAAAAAGGATAGGGCCATTCAAAGGCCCCAGTTTGAATGAAAGGTGATAAACTGACCATTGTTCATGCAAGGATGTTCTGTTTAAAATAAGTGATTTGAGCACTAGTCTATTCTTATGCATGCATGGCCAAAGAATGAATATAAATCTTTAAAAAACATTATTGATTTTATTGTTTAATATCAAACATCAAGGGAATTTGTGAAGGACATCATCCAGGATGATGAGAGGTTCTGAATATGAGACAGAGAATTTCAGTGGCTGACATTCATTGTATGAGACAGAATACCGCCTATTACCATTATTGTCCTTACTTTAAATACAATTACTATTAAACATAGTAATAATATGATCAACCTATTATCCCACCTTTATGTTCCAGCAACAAGTACAAGTCACTTCAAATGAGTAGAAATAACATGCACACCAATCCTTTTTAGACTGTTATTCTTCAGACGTTAGATGAATAAATTAAGAGACTTAATACTCTATTACATAATGCGACAATTACTACAAATTTAGTCTAGCATGTCAGGAAGGGATTTTTATTATCCTTTATAGTGAGTGATTTAATGCTCTTCTTTAGTGCACTCTAGCCTTCGAGGTACAAGCATCACAGTGCCCTGCTGTTGGGCATGTAGATGAAAAGAGGTTTATATCTGTACAGGCTCTTTCTGAGTTATTATATGAAGTGTTACCATTGCCCTGAAAATTATTTGGAGGGGGTTGAATTCACACCTTGTAGAAACAGCAGCAATTTTCTCTAGAATAGAATGATAGGAGCTGTCCTGGGTCCTGTATAGTCAGAATTGGTTATCCTGAGGCCTACATTGTTTTTGTTGCTCACTATCCTAGTTTCTGTTGGAACATTCTTCACAATATCTGAGTTCCAGAAATTTCTTTTTAGAAAGCATTCAAAAATATAGCATTACATTCCTTCACATGTGAATTGAAGTGCTAATCTTGTGGCAATTGGAACAAGAGTTTCCTCGGTTACAGTTTTCTTTACTTTTCCTGGAATGGGAAATTATAATCAAAGCCTGCACACTTACTCTGCTTTACTTATTTATTTACTCTATGTGTATCCCAACTTTATTATTTTTTTACATCTAACTCAAGGCACCAAACAATATCCATTCTTGTCTTAATATGTTTGTCGATCAGAAAGGT
This sequence comes from Thamnophis elegans, assembly GCF_009769535.1. Classification (NCBI taxonomy): domain Eukaryota; kingdom Metazoa; phylum Chordata; class Lepidosauria; order Squamata; family Natricidae; genus Thamnophis; species Thamnophis elegans. The sequence goes on along the minus strand of NC_045558.1, from coordinate 16,318,449 downwards.
TGGCAGTTTGGCGGTTCGATTCCCTAGCACCACAATAACGGAGTGAGCTCCTGTTACTTGTCCCAGCTTCTGCCAACCTAGCAGTTCAAAAGCATGTAAAAATGCAAGTAGAAAAATAGGAACCACCTTTTGTGGGAAGGTAACAGCGTTCCGTGCACCTTTGGCATTTAGTCATGCTGGCCACATGACCACGGAGACATCTTCAGACAGTGCTCTATCTTTGCTTTGAAATGGAGTTAAGCACCCCCGCCCCCTAGGGACAGAAACAACTAGCATATATGTGCAAGGGGAACCTTTATGATGGTAAAATAGGATTGGGAAACTTTTCTTATCTTTTAAAGGAAAGCGATGCTTATATATGTACTTGAATATATGTACAAAAGCAAGTGGGATTCATCCCATTTTAGTATGCAAGTGTGTTATTCACGTTGGACATTGTATTAACATGACTCCTTTGCAGATCTTCTGCCTAATATATGGAATTTTTCTTTTCAATGGTTCCTTCCTTTTTACCCTGATAAGCTGGATTTAGCCTAAAGAAAGGAAATAAATGTGGTAGATGTCCCATCTTTTTTTCTTCTTTCTCTGTAATGATGATTAATGTTATTTAAGTTACAAAGTCAAGCCCTAACAATGAAAATGGATTCTTTTTTTATTACCTATTAAATGGATTTCAGGTTGGCTTATTCTGTCCTGCAAACATTTAAGAGCTCATTAGACCCGAATTGGATGACAACACGCAACTGGGCTGCCTCTTGTGTGGCTGCCTACTCAGACCAAGGCTTTTCTACTGTTAGTGTGACAATATTGAGAGGCAGAGGTGGCTTGCCATAAAATAGTCTAGTGTTATTTGATTATCTGGATTATATTGTCATGCCCTCAACTTCATATTTCCCATAGCTGAAGTACTGTTGTACTCTTTGGCAGTCCCTCAAATATTGGAACACTACTATCATGTCTCCCCTGGTCCTTCTCTTCACTAGACTAGCCATGCCCAGTTCCTGCAACCATTTATTGTACGTTTTAGCCTCCAATCCCCTAATCATCTTGGTTGCTCTTGTCTGTACTCTTTCAAAATCTTTTGTATGTGTACATGCATATGTATATGATGTATACATGTATATGCATATGTCTGTCTACCTGTCTGTCTATCTACCTATCTACTACCTACCTACCTACTACCTATCATCTATCTATCTAACATCTATCTATCCATCCATCCATCCATCCATCCATCTACCCATCCATCATCTATATCATCTATCTCAGGAGTGTCAAACTCAATTTCATTGAGGGCCACATCAGGGTTGTGATTGACCTTGGAGGGCTAGGGTGGGCATGGCCAGGGTGAGCAATAGCAATAGCAATAGCAGTAGACTTATATACCGCTTCATAGGCCTTTCAGGCCTCTCTAAGCGGTTTACAGAGAGTCAGCATATTGCCCCCAACAATCTGGGTCCTCATTTTACCCACCTCGGAAGGATGGAAGGCTGAGTCAACCCTGAGCCGGTGAGATTTGAACCGCTGACCTGCTGATCTAGCAGTAGCCTGCAGTGCTGCATTTAACCACTGCGCCACCTTGGCTCTTATGGCCAGGGTGGGCATGGCCAGGGTGGGCATGGCCAGGGTGGGCATGGCCAGGGTGGGCATGGCCAGGGAGGGCATAGCCAGCTCAATGTCACTTGGGTTGGAAGTACCTGTGTGGCCCAAGCACTCTGCCAATGAAAACAGGCACCCAGCTCCATTTTTGGCTGCAATGAGTTCCTGCAACCCTCTGCCAGTGAAAACGGAGCTTGGGAGGGCTGCGTCCAAGCTCAATTTTTGCTGGCAGAAGCACAGCAGGCTGGTCCTTTGCTCTTTCCAGGGTGGCCCCATGGACCATTTCTAAGCATCCTGCAGGCTGGATCCAACCCTTGGGCCTTGGGTTTGACACCTCTGATCTATCTATCTATCTATCTATCTATCTATCTATCTATCTATCTATCTATCTATCTATCTATCTGCTGAATAGCTATCACATATCTATCTATCTATCTATCTATCTATCTATCTATCTATCTATCCAGTATATCCAGTATATCCAGTATATCCAGTATATACAGTATATACAGTATATACAGTATATACAGTATATACAGTATATACAGTATATACAGGTGTGTGTGTGTGTCTGTGTGTGTGTGTTGCAATTGTGCTGATAATGTGACGCAATAGCTTTCATGGAAGTGTAGAGTTAAAATATTTTGAACATTGACAGGGTTAGTCATATTTAAGATACATTGAAGGAGTCAATCGTGGTTAAGGGCAATTGAGGTAGAATCCAGAAAACCACAATTACTAAACTTTCCTTAGAAGCACTTGACTAGCTAGATAACTCTGTTATTCTAGGAAGGTGACAAGAGAAAACCACTTCCAAAAATTGTGTCAAACTTAAGCACCTTTCATTCTATTGATCTGGATTAGAACCGAATACAGTCCAGTCCAATATTTGGAATTCACCATTTTGTACAAAATCCCCGGATATCTCAATAGGGAATATTTTGCAGTGTCTTTCCTACCAATCCCGTCCCCTAAGAATATTTTTTTAATTGCAACAGCAAAACAGAAAAGAAAGTATCATAAGTTAAAACAATAAGATGAGCAGAATCTAAATAGAATAGGTGAAGATATATACACACACACATATATACGTGTGTGTGTGTGTGTGTGTGTGTGTGTGTGTGTGTATCTTCACCCATTCTATTTAGCTCTGTGTGGAATACATGTGCCTTGGTAGATAAATATTTGCAGTAAGCTAGAGATGACTTGGCGCCGATGAAACAAATTTTCAGCAGCATTAAATTCTGTTCCATTGTTCGCTTGTGCAGACAAAAGGGACTTTTCCCCCTCCTGCAAATGTAATTGATGCACTTCCAATAAAGTCCTCTGTTCCTGGCTGTTATGTTCCATAGTTAGATGAGTGTTCAATAAATGGAGCAACAGAATGCTATTAGTATTAAGTGGCTAATAAAGAAAGAGTTATGGAAGCCTGTTAATAATCTCCCTGCACAGGAAGGGGGCAGGGGTGGGCATGGAAGAGGAATGAAGGCTCCTTATTAGCAATCAGGATCAAACGTGACATCCAAGAACACTACAGAGAAACATCAACCTAACTGTGGGCCGACATTTTACTGGGAAATGGATGGAGTGATCAGTAGCTTAATTATCCTGAACTTCATCTATCTTGAACTGCTTAAAATTAGAGAAGAGACAAGAGTGCATTGCAGCAGGGGAGGAAAACGTGCTCAAAATGTAACAGCAATGGATTTCGGGATGGCAAGAAAAGTTCTGCTCAGTCATCTTGAAATGTCAGCATTGTTTGGATCTTGCAGATGTAAAAAGTGAAAATGAATGGGATCAAGCCATGATGCTTGACTGTACCATTTTTAGAAGGTATGTTTTAGTTTAATTTCCAATAAAAATGAAGACGGAACAGTAGCTGGAAAACAAAGCAAATTCCAGCTTCCAGAAAGATGTTTGAAAAGTCCCTGTAAATTACACTGACTTTCCAGAAGCATTCTTAAAAACTTATAAATGGTTGGTGTTTTCTGCCTTCTATTTTGGTTAAAGGTAAGGCAGAAATAAGAGCTGGAGGTGCTAACTGAGAAGGTGGAAAGAAACATGGAAAACTGATTTGTATGTGGGTGTCACTCTATGGCTATTTGGTCTTGAATGGGCAAGCTACCAAAGAGGAGACTTTTTTGAGTATTCATGATCTGTGCTCATTGAACCTTGGGGAAGAACATGTTATTGTCAGTTGCAAAGTTATGTTTGATCCATCACAGCCCCATGGACAACTTTCCTCCAGGCCTTCCTGTCCTCTACCATCCTCTGGAACCGATTTAAGCTCATGCTGACTGCTTCGGTGACTCCATCCAGCTACTTCATTCTTCCTTCTTCTTTTGCCCTTAATATTTCCTAGTATTAGACTCTTCTCCAGTGAGTCATTCCTTCTCATGAGGTGACCAAAGTATTTGAGTTTCATCTTCAAAAGAGCAATCAGGGTTGAGCTCCTCCAGGACTAACAGGTCTGATTGCCTTGCAGTCCAAGGTGAAAAACATATTTATCAGAATTTGGCTTACCGTGTCAGTTTTAAAAGAATATAGTTCAGGGTCTAAGTAGAGATGTTTCTTGGTTACAATGGAAGCTACTGTAGGTGGTAGTATCTGATCAGCCTTCAATCAAGTTAGCATTTGTATGGGAATACACAGGAAATCTCAGGGGTGTAGAATGGACTTAGTAGCCCAAAAGGCCCCAAAACATCTCACAAGAAAGCAGAGACCAATCATTTTTAAATAGTCAATAAAGAAAACAGCATGGAAAAGTCCATCAGATCAACCAGATTCAAGCATAACTCAAAATAAACTACTTGAAGGGGGTCTTCATTTTTTTTTTACTTTGGTATATTTCAACTAAATTGCAAACATTCCCAGTACAGATAGTTCTTGACTCCTAATGACGAGTGGGACCAGAATTTCTATTGTGTAGCAAGATGGTTATTAAAGTGAGTTTCCTCAATTTTACAACCCTTTTTGTCCTGGTTGTTCAATGAATCATTTCAGTTGTTATGTAAATCATGCAAGTGTTAAGTGAATACAGTTTCCCCCATTGACTTTGCTTGTAGGAAGAGTTTGTTGTGGTCTGCTGGTGGCCAGTGGAGCTGGCAGTAGAATCAGACAATGAGGAAGTTGGGGAGGAACATGGGCCAGTCGTGGAGTCTGGGGAAGGCTCTGATGAGGACTCTGTGTCGGAGACAGAGAGGGAGCCAGAGCTGTATGCCAGTTATCAGCTGCCTTCTGAGTCAGTGACGCAGATGAACAGCTGGAGCCTGTTCCCAGTGTGTGCATGCACAGTTGCCAGATGAAGAGAACAGCTAAAGAACAGGGGTCGACTTGGGAGTAAGGCCACAAGTGGACAATGAATAGCCCCTCCCAGAGGAAATAAAAGAGGAACAAAAGGAGAGTGGAGTTTGCAGGAGACAATGAGTTCACTTAATTGGTTTGTGACTCTCCAAGGCTCCTTGTCAGGTTTTGCAGATATCAGCCTGTTAGCTCTCCAAGCCAGATAAAGTCTGTGACTGTAAATCCTGCCTTAAAAGACTTTGTTGGATGTGAATGTGCATAATTCACATAAATTAGCAAATTAATAAAAGGCTCTTTGGAAGCCTAGGTCAGAACAGAGTTCTTCCTATTGGTGAAACAGGAGTGTTTTGGCTATCTTCATTAGCATGCTCGTGAGCGAACAGAGTTTATCTGTGGAAGCTAGCTAATTTATACCATGTCCGAAAGAGAAATCACTTGTCCCTCTTTTCTCAATCCTGGTTATTCAGTGACCCTTTTTCTCAGGTCCATTATTTGCTTTAGAAAATATTATCCTCCTCCTCCTTCTCTCTCTTCTCTCTTTTATTTGAGGTTTCTCAGTAGTGGTATATAGGTGTTTTGGCAAAGCACCATATAAGCTAGGAACATGAACAAGGCATTTTACAGTTCCTGCTTGGTCACAGATCTGCTAGTGGAATATGGTGAATTCATTTCTCAGACCAGCCTAATTCACCTGGTTGGTGTGGAGATTGTCAGAATCAAATCCAGAAGCAAACACAGATAACTGATGCAGCAGGATTCATTAACTTCTTTATATACATAAGAATAGATGAATAAATGTACAATACCAACAGCTGGTTCTTCCAAGTAAACACAAGGCAGGAGAGTTACAGGCAAAAACAAGCAGTTAGTTTCATTTCAGCAGACAAGCCCAGACAGACTACTAGTTTACTTCTCAGAGCAGCAGACTCAGAGCTTAAGTTTTTGTTTCAATTCTCAGCACAGACCCAGATCTGTTTAAGCTCCCATCAGCTGACTGAGTTGATATGCCTATTCATTGGCTGCCCTTGTTCTCATGTCTCTCCCAGTTATAAATATTTTAACAGAGATAAAATTAGGGGAGATCCTTACAAACATATATGCCCTTGACCTCTCAGAGAAAGCAGGATATAAACAAAATAAATAACTAAATGAACTAATAGCTCTTCAATGTTTTAGAAGACAAGTCTTATAATCTGGAAACCTCACTCATTTCTGATTGAGTTTTCTGAGACTCCAGAATATTTAGGCAATAGTATAAATTCCTATTAGGTAGGGAAATACTATATACTAAAAAAAAATGATATGCTTTTATGCACCAACTTAGTTGATTCTTGCAGGTGCATGCAGGAAAATAAATCCTGCTACTGAGCCTACAATAATTACATTTTATTATTAGAATGTGCACTTAATTTAGTTAGGACAAACATTTTAATTACAGTACAGTGGTATTTAATTTTAAGAAATTTAATTCAAATTGCACATGTTTTTAATTCAGTACACATTGGGTGCTTATCTGAATAAACAACACTTTCACAAGAATATACAAGAATTTCACAAATTATAAAATGGAAAGTGCATATAAACTATTTATATGCATATAAGGCTACTCATATACATACATACATAGATGTTACTTAGGTGATTCTGGACATCTGTTTATGAAAAAAGTAGATTCCTTGTCATGAGCAAATCCCTGCATAGAGTTCTTCCTTCAAGAAACCAAGCTAAGATAAATGTGAGACTTATCATTCACAACCAGAGATATTTTTAAAGCTGATAAAAAAGTAACACATTTTTTGTCATTTGAGGAGGAAAAAATCTGTTTTGATTTGACACTTGTAACATTTTCATTTCTAGCAAATTGTCAACAATGACAAACAAAGCAGAACAATTTGAAATGGGTTTGAATTTCATTTGTTCCTGCTTCTCTTTGTGTGTGTCTGTGTTTTCTAATAGAAAAGCAAAACGTTGCCATATAACAGGGCAACAACATATTATTATATTGTACTACCTTCTTCGTGATGCTTTTATTATAGGAACTTAAATAAGGCAAAATTCAACCATCTAACATGAAAGAAAGCTTAATGGAACTTATATCTTCAGATGTAGTATGATTCTGAAAGCCAGAATATTTGAAAAATCAATGAGGTTCTCTCATACGTTCCATGTACAAGTAACTTACTCAGGAATCACTCAAAGTAATGAGAGATCACCCTAAGTTACTTACAACCCTGTTTTAAAGTTATGGCCATTGCACCATTTCATGGTCATTTGTCAGTACAACCAACAACTCCCCACCTATCTCCTTATCACCCCAACTTGCAGGCCTGAAGATTGTTTTACTCCTCAGTGGGTCCCACATCTTCTTCTTGAAGGGAACTCTACTAAGCAAGAGATACATGAGGGGATTTGATGGGCCTTGGAAGGCAGGAGACAGATATGCCTTGGCTGCTGCTGGGTCACCCAAAGCATCCCCAATTCCAAAACACCCTATGTTGCACTTAATGACCTACATGGTCACTTAACCACTGCACCAAGGAAATTAGAGGTGAGAGTTATTAACCAAGGTAATCACGGGATTACCTCATTTAACAACCATCACAACTTGCAACCATAATCGGCAGCAGGTTCCTTTACAATCATAGTTGAGGGCTACCTCTACCGTACTGACTAGCAGTAGAAACAGGAAGATAAATGAGCACTTCCTTTGGATTGATTGATTATGTATCATCCAGATTTATCTCTATAGACATTAATGCCTGTAGAAATCCACAGACATTAATTAAAGTCTGTGGAAATCCCCACAGACATTAAAGACAAAAAGGTGCTTTAGACTACCAGATTATTCATTTGCAACATCTACAACTACATGAGATTGTATGGTACTGTAGGCCACCTTATCCCTGGTATTGATGTGGTTGATTTTTAGGAGTTGCCTAAATGCATATTTTGAGATGAATCTAAGACTCAATAAACTCCATGGGCAAGTAGAAACATAAGACACAATTGATATATTGAGATAGATTGATTTTTTCCCCCAATCACTAGTAGAAAATGATTTCACTTCCCTTCCTGACCCACAGCAAATATCCAGATCAGTGTTTCTCAATCTTAGCAACTCTAAGATGTGCGGACTTCAACTCCCAGAATTCCCCAGCCAGGATGAAGTTCCTACATCTTAGAGTTGCCAAGGTTGCAAAACACTGATCAATAAAGCTATTTTCAAGGATTCTTCTGTCAGTTGGATTGGATAAAATTGAATGGAGAGGCAAGGGGCCCAGCAAACAATCCACACAAGGAGAGAAAGAAAAAAAAATCTGGATTTTGTTTGGATTTTCTTCTGCTTCAAAAGTAAGAGACAGCAATAAAATCACTGGCTTTTTAGGGAAGAATGATAATGTAATATTTTTGAGCTTTCCAATGCTGATTTGTTGTCAGTGTCACATGACAGCCAAGGTGTGCACAGCAGCAAAAGCACATTAAACCTATGGTGTGGTAGAGCTGAAAAGACAATTACTACTTGCAACAGGATAACAATGCACAATCTATATTGAATTCAATTTGTGTAGTCTCAGTTTTGTGAACCAATTTGAACTCAAGGCTGACTACAATTTAGAATCACTTATCCCCCTTCCTCTGCAAAAAAAAAAGCTAAGGAACTCTAATGTCCCATTAAAAAAAAACAGGTATTGAAACTGTAAGGAAACTAAAGGTTCCCCTTGCACATATGGTGGTGCAGTGGTTAAATGCAGCACTGCAGGCTACTGCTAGATCAGCAGTTCAGCGGTTCAAATCTCACCGGCTCAGGGTTGACTCAGCCTTCCATCCTTCCGAGGTGGGTAAAATGAGGACCCAGATTGTTGGGGGCAATATGCTGACTCTCTGTAAACCGCTTAGAGAGGCCTGAAAGGCCTATGAAGCGGTATATAAGTCTACTGCTATTGCTATTGCTATTGCTATAGTCGTTCCTAACTCTAGGGGGCAGTGCTCATCTCAAAGTTGAAGAGCCAGCGCTGTCTGAAGACGTCTCCATGGTCATGTGACCGGCATGACTAAATGCCGAAGGTGGACGGAACACTCTTATCTTCCCACCAAAGGTGGTTCCTATTTTTCTACTTGCATTTTTATATGCAAGGTTGGCAGAAGCTGGGACAAGTAATGGGAGCTCACTCAGTTGTCGGCACTAGGGATTTGAACTGCTGAGGTGCCAATTTTTCTGATCGACAAGCTCAGCATTTTAGCGACTGAGCCACCGTGTCCTTTCTGAAATTGTATCAGTAGAAAATTTCTCCCCTTTAGAAGTGAACCAGATGTCTATTTCATGGTGCAACTTTTGATTAAAGCTTATTTGGAATTTTTCTATTTATTTCTTTATTACCTCAGTTGTCAAGTTCCTGGGAAATGTCTAGCTTTTATTGGATTGTACGTTTTATGGCATGTGAAAGAATCATCTTCGATTTTTTTTTCACAGTTTCCAGTTTTATTATTATGGCAAAGCCTCTTTATTGCCTCTTAGCATATTTTCAGAAGTAGAAAGCAAGCAGATAATCTAACTCATTCAAGTCACCCATCTCTCTTTTTATCTCTTTAATGTAGCCTTCAGGTATAATGGGGCTTTTAAGTCCAGTATATTATTGTTGAAGTGTTATGGCAACAATCTAGGCAAGCCACAAAATAGTTAGGAACAACAATTAGGAACAACAATTTCAGAATCAATACATGGAGGTGAGTGAACTTATCACCAAGAAAAGCACTTGCTGTATTTGAAAAAAAGGAGATTGTTTCCTGATAAAAGGATTCATAAATCCAATTAGTTAATCTAGGATCTGGATCTTTATTTTAATATTATCTATCCATGCAATGGGGTGAGCTTCCATTATTTGTCGCAGCTTCTGCCATGTAGCAGTTTGAAAGCAAGTAGAAAATGCAAGTAGAAAAATAGGGACCATTTTGGTGGGAAGGTAACAGCGCTCCCTGCCCCTTCAGTGTTTAGTGATACCAGCCACATGACCACGGAGACATCTTCGGACAGAGCTGGCTCTTTGGCTTAGAAACAGAGATGAACACTGCTCCCTAGAGCCAGAAATGACTAGCACACATGTGCACTAGAGCCTGTACCTTTACCTTATCCACACAACAAATAAATGATTGAACTAATGAAGCTAGGGTTCTCACTTGAGTGTCTATGGAGATTCTCAGTCATCCGGGTCATGGATGTCCGAAAGCGTGACCCGTCAAAACCGCGGTCCACAAAAGCGCGATCGACGAAAGCGCGCATTTGACGTCATCACAGCGCGACGAAAAAAATTAAAAATTGAAATAAAAATTAAATTAAAGCAAGCTGATTCACATAAAGGTAAGGGTTAGGTTTAGGTTTAGGGTTAGGGTTAGGGTTAGGGTTAGGTTAAGGGTTAGGGTTAGGGTTAGAGCGTTAGGGTTACGTTTAGCGTTAGGTTAAGGGTTAGCATTAGGTTTAGCGTTACGTTAATGGTTAGGTTTAGGGTTAGATTTAGGGTTAGGTTAAGGGTTAGGTTTAGGGTTAGGGTTAGGATTAGGTTTGGGGGGTTAGGGTAAGCTTTTCGCTTTATTTTTACATTTTTCGATCACAGCGCGATGTTTTCATCGCACTGTGATGACGTCAAATGCGCGCTTTCGTCGACCGCGATTTTGTCGTCCGCGGTTTTGTGGTGGAACCGTCCGAAAGGTGCTTTTTCAAAACAGTACGTTGTTTCTTTTTCCTTGAAGACATTTCACTTCAAGTCTTCAGTTGAAGACATCTACCTGAAGAAGCTCCTTGGATGAGAAGCAAAATGTCCTCAAAGAAAAACAAACAAAGCACTATTGCTTTTTGAAAAAGGACTTTTGGGTTCTCACTTGAGATGACCAGGTTACAACTTTGGTACACATTATGCAGAGACCTGGCTGTCTCTGAAGAAGTCTGTAAGGCTGAAGGAAGGTGGAAGGAAAGAGAAGAAAAAGATGGCCAAGGGCCAGGAACATGGACTCACTTAGAGCTGGCAGATACGGAGGGTCTAATTGTGATCCTTCTGATGAAAACCCATATATGTCAGGCCTAGTAAATTTAAGATGTGTTGTCTTCAACTCTCAGAATTTCCCAGATAAGCTGTCTGGAGAATTCTGGGAGTTGAAGTTGACACATCTTTAAGTCACTGGGGTTGAGAAAGACTGATTTATGTGGTCACTAAGAATTGACATCAACTTGATGGTTGCCATTCAATCAATTTTAATGCTGTACTGAAATCTGTCCTCCAGTTTTCTGAAAACATTTACTTCCCCGAGGAGGGAAAAAACATTAGGTTTTTTTTTTCATTTCTCAATCCCAAGACAATGCAACACAGAGTTTCAAAGGCCAAAAGGGAATTTGGAGCACCTGGGAGATACGCAATGAACACCAGTCTGTCACTCTTAAAGCATTTTGCCCTTTTTCCTGGAATCATATTCAGCAGCAGTCAGGTGCATATTATGAGCTATCATGTTTTCTTCAGATCAAAAGTAGCCCATCGCCTTACTGCAGAATTTATTTTTAAGCTTACTTTATGACTATGAGAGGGACCCACCTATCCTGTTAACAACCTCTTCTCAATTTCCCAATTGTCCTGGTTGCCCACTTTTTCTCACCTGAATAATAATCATGAGATATAACTTTCCAGTTTTTGCTTGGGATTTCATGAGTGCAAGAAGAGCAACTTTTGCCAAAAGACCAAAAACTGGTTCAATGACCGTGGGATTACTGTGCTTGATTGGCCTCTCCATTCTTCCTCCATACTCTGAGATCTTGGTTTCCAAATGAGATGCAAAAGTTGCTCTCATCAGAAAACAGGACTTTGGACCACTGAGCAACATGAATTTGGACCACTGTGCTTCATTAAGACCAGGGTCAACAAAGGCATCTACCAGGAGATTTTGGAGCACTTCATGCTTCCTTCTGCAGACGAGATTTATGGAGATGCTGACTTCATTTTCCAGCTGCCCACACTGCCAAAAGCACCAAAACCTGGTTCAATGACTGTTGGATTACTGTGCTTGATTGGCCAACAAACTCGTCTGACCTGAACCCCATAGAGAATCTATGGAACCCCATAGAGAATCTATGGGGCATTGCCAAGAGAAAGATGAGAGACATGAGACCGAACAATGCAGAAGAGCTGAAGGCTGCTATTGAAGCATCCTGGTTTTCCATAACACCTCAGCAGTGCCACAGGCTGATAGCTTCCATGCCACGCCACATTGAGGTAGTAATTGCTGCAAAAGGGGCCCAAACCAAGTACTGAGTACATATGCATGCTTATACTTTTCAGAGGTCCGATATTGTTCTATATACAATCCTTGTTTTATTGATTGCATGTAATATTCTAATTTTCTGCGATTGTGGATTTGAAGTTTTCATGAGCTGTAAGCCATAATCATCACAATTATGACAAATCATGGCTTAAACTATCTTGCTTTGCGTGTAATGAGTCTTGTTTCATATATTAGTTTCACCTTTTAAGTTGCATTACTGAAATAAATGAACTTTTGCATGATATTCTAATTTTTCTAGTTTCACCTGTACTTTTCCATCAAACTGAAAATGGTTCAGTAAACGGCATTGGTACCATAAAAATAAAAACAGAGCTATTTTTCAATACAACTCTGCTTCTCAAAAACTATCAATTCATTGTGTCTGTATTCTTTGCAATATCACTGGCAAATAAATTAAGATCTCAGTTCAGTGCACTCCTATGCAAAAGCAAACCATGTTGGTGACAATTGAATTCATTTCTCCACAAGCGGTGCATATCTATGAAGAACTAGCAAACCTATGCACATTGTTCTATCAATACAAGGGATTTCCTCCTGAGTGAACATATGAAAGATTGGCGTCCATAGTTTCATTTGCTATTCAAAATATTTATGAGATGATTGGCAGAGCAATGTAGTGGGCATCCAACAAGAACAGATGTCATCTGTCATGGGAGTCAGACTTGGAATATTACTATGTTATGGCTAAGATTTTTGGGTGGAGCCATACAGTCCACATACAATTTCTCACTAAACCACAAAGATCAGTGGTTGACTTTGGTCCCACCTATTCCACAGGGGCTGCTGATCTGAAAATAAAATGAGGGAAGATGCTATGCATGCCATCTTAAACCCCCAAGGAAGATTTGATTGGCTGATATTGATTGATATTGATTGATTGATATTGATTGATATTGATATGCTTCTAGCTCCATATAGACCTGTGGAAACCTGCAAGAAAAGAGCTAAAAAAAAAGCTTGAGATGTAATCCAACAATAAAACATTCATAAAATATAATGTTCATGGGAAACATTGAATATTAATAATGCCAAAATCAATAGAAGATATCCAAAATACAGGCTGGAAATAAAATATATGTGTTGCAATGTATATGTTGCTATTCAAGCAAGAGCAAAATTACAGTCTCTCTCTCTCTCTCTTTTTTTTACTTACAAAAAGACAGGTAGGTTGACATGTCCAGAAAAATAGCAAAATGTCAGTGGCTAAATAATAATAAAGTGTCCTGTTAGTTGAATGTACTTAGAAAATAATGTGGATAATCTCTGCTGATTACTCCCTGTCATCCAACTGCCAATTTGATTTAAAAATAATCTCATTGGCCATTTTTTTCTGCAGGTGGTACAGTTAGTTAGCATGGACTGTTATCCAACTTATTTCATATATCTTTGGGAAATATAAGGGAACAAAGGTTTTTCTCTGAGTTTCCATTGATTCAGTCAGCCTTCAACACATTTGGAATTTTGTTCATTTCAAATGCAACCAATTGAACTGAGATGTTTTGCTCCATACTTAAAACAGATTTCCAAAGTTATACATGCCCTTATATATCATTTAGGATCACAAAGTAATCAATGTTGCTGTTGTTTTTGGTTTTTTTAAAAAAGCATCTTCATATTATTCCTATTATTTATAGCAATATAGATATTCCCCAAAGAGGCATTTTCTTCTCTTTTCCCTCTAATAAAGTACTTAAAAGGATGATTAATGCAGTTGTAAAATGAGCTAGATTAAGTAAGTCACTTACGTCTAGATAATTCAGCATTGTTAATGCATTTGACAGAATAATGTAGACTCTCTTCATTCATAGATTTTTAAAAAAGTATACACTCTGACAGTGAATTAGTATATATTTAAAGAAAATTAACAATGGCAATGACAACTGAATATTTTGCAAAGAACATATCAACTAAAAATAGCTGTTTGTAATAGGATTTGCTATATAGAGAATATACATGCTTTACAAAGGAAGACACAGATCTTATACAAAAGCTCCATTTCATTCACTTATTTTAATCATGATTAGGTGTTAGATCTGAATTCCAAGTCATAATTAAAGGCCTTTAAGTCAAGTAATAATTCATATATAACACAAACATTTATATATATATATATTGACTCAGTGTTATGCTAAGAGTTACTTGGGTCTTACAAAAAGTGTAAAGCAGACTGGATTAAAAGGGGGTTTGTTTTGGTTGAGGCTGATGTCTGAACCTATCCATTTAATCTTAGAATTAGATGAAAACTAGCCCTATGTTTTCAAGTGGATTTTCAGCTTATGTTTTACATTACATATGCAAACATACAATACTAATCTTATAAATCTCACCGATCAAGCAATAGCTAATATAGTTAATCTGCTGGTTTGTCTAATCCTTCTGGTCCTTCCTAAATTCCCACCATCAAATAAGAGGCATGGCTCAGTGGCTTAATAATGCTGAAGGTGATCTTTGTTCTGGCAGTTCGAGTTCCAGCATGGCATGGCAAGGTGAGCTCCGATCACTTGTCTCGGCTTCTGCCCACATAGCAGTTTGAAAGTAGGTTATGTGTGAGTAGATAAATAGGTACCACTTGGGCGGGAAGACAAGCTGACGTTTCATGCAGACAGCTGCTGGTACTGGAACTTCCCGATTGCAATACCCATTTGCAAGATGTCTTCGGTGGAGCAAGAGGACTCCAGATGACACTATCATCTATCTTTCTGGTGCAGAGCTAGCTCACCCATTTGGCACACTTTGGAAAGCACACAAGTGTGAACCAAACAGGCTAGCAAACTTATGCAGCCAAATTACTGTATCGACACACGACATAAGACACACCTAAATTTACAAAAGGAAAACAAGAAAAAATAGTTTTTAGTCTCCGTGTGTCACATTTTTGCCCTCCCCGGCTCCCAGAAATACTCTGTAGTGCTCCACACAGCCCGTTTTTGTTAAAAAGGGACCAGTTTTTGGGCTCCCAAGCCTTCCGTGAATCATGTTTTTACCCTCCCCAGCCCCCAGAAACACTCTGCAGGGCACAAAATGGGCATGTTTTTTACTAAAACGGGCACGCTTTGGTGAAAACATGTCATGCAGAGCACTGCAGAGTGCTTCTGGGAGCCAGGGAGGGCAAAAACATGACACAAAAAGGGTTCGGGAGGGGTAAAATTCATGTATTCAGTCTATAAGATGCACCTACATTTTTATCCATTTTTTGGGGGGAGGGTGTCTTATACTCCAAAAAATATGGTACTATTCTGTATTAGCATTGTAATCTCCTGACTAATGTAACATAACCATACGCTAAAGAAATAATAACCATCAAGTAATAATAGAGCTCAATATAAGTGGAAACTCTCTATCAGATTTCTCAAGGCAGGATTGCCCTTTAGGCTATAACACTGCTACTGAAAAAGGCCCATGAGAGGCTTTTTCCAATTATTCCCCAATTATGATGTCTTGCCTGGGCCTTTAATGAAATTGAGAGAAGCCAGGGACTCTGTAGACTGCCGGAGAAATTGAGAGTACAATGAATGATCAGATAATCACAGACAACGGGCACAAGAACACCCACCCTACCTGTGAACTTTCTTATGACATACAGTCCTCAACGTATAACCATTTATTTAGAGACTGTTTAAAGTTATAACTGAAAAAAAAGTGACTTACAAGAGGTCCTCGCATTTACAGCTGTTGCAGCCTCTCCATGGTCAAACAATCAAAATGGCGGTTCTTAGTAACCAGACAGTATTTATACAATAGTTGTGGCATCTCAGGGTCATATGACCACCATTTATTGTAGGGGTGTCGAACTCAACTGGATTTTGCCCGTGGGGTGGTTAGATCTGAGCCACGGGGATGCCCTGGAAACAATGAAGCCCACAGTGCCAGTGATAATAGAGAATGGGAGGGCCATGTGTGGCCCGCCCAGACTCCGTTTTCGGCCACAACAGCCTCCTGCAGCCCTCTGCCAGTGAAAATGGAACTCAAGCAGGTGCCCCTTTGAGCTCCATTTGCACTGACAGAGTGCTGCAGGAGGCTGTTGCAGCTGAAAATGGAGCTCAGGAGCCTGTTTTTGTTGGTGGAGCATTCAGGCCATCAAAGGCACCTCACATGAGTGACATCAAGATGGCCATGCCCCCCCCCAGGTCAAATACAAGCCTGATGCAGCCCTCAATGACATAGAGTTTGACATCCATGATTTACGACTTTTCCAGCCAGTTTCCAGCAAGCTCAATCAATGGAGGAAACTGATTTGATTCACTGAACTGCAGTGATTCACAAGGTCATTACACTGGGTGCAATTCTCTTAACTACCATCTTGCTTAGCGATGAAGATCCTTGTCCCAATTGTGGTCTTAAATTGAAGACTACCTGTAATCTGATTTCTCTTTCTCTGACACCTTTGAAGCAATGTCTAATCCAGCCTCTGTTGTACAAAGCTAGCTCCCATCCCTCTCCTAGAAGAATGAAATGTTTTTGGGAAATATTAAAAAAAGCCAGAATATTGTATTTCCCTTGATGATAAAAGAAGAAACATATTTTAAAGACAGAAAGCAGCTCCCAGCCCCCTGTAGATATTTGGTGCCCATTAAGACTGGGCCAATCTATCTACAAGACAAAAGACCTCCAGCTCCATGGTGATGGGATTAAGACATAACCCTCCAGGACATAACAAGTTTAACACATCTGGCAGCAGAGCTCAATCTCCTAAGGCACAATCTCCTAAGGATATTGCATCAGCAGTCCAAACTTCAACCAAGCCTGGAGCTCAGGCAAACATGACCCCATAGGAATCCATCAACAACCAATAGAATACATGTTCTTGCAGAGGAACAGGAAGCTCAAGTGCAAAACCCAAGACAAGTTATAAAAACCCTTCTCTTTCAATTCCATGTGGTCAGCTGCCCAGGACCTCAAACACAGGTAGTTCTGCTTCATCATTAAGCCATCTTTCCAATCAGCTTCCATGTTTTCAGTGTCTTCCTCATGGCTTGGAACTGAACCAGATGGATATTTCTTCCAACACAGTAAAAAAAAAATAATAAAGCAAATGGAATGAGAACACATAGAAAGCAATTGTGGGATAAATTATTTGTCTGGCAATACAAAACATTATTTCTCCACTTGAAAGGGTTGAGTAAGTTTCTATTCTTACTACGCATTATCACCATCCTCCATGCATGCCAGAAGTGTGGGTCACACGATCAGGGGCATAATTTCTCTTTGCGCTAGGATATTCTCAAGCTTCCTTTTGAAATAAATGGGTTTGGCCTTTTCTCTTGCCTGACTCATTTGAAAGGTGATTATAGAAGCCATTTCTAATAGATTTTGACTTGTATTTCCCCTTTGTGAGCTACCCAGCTAGTAATAGAGTTAATCTGTAGCAGCACTTGCAAGAACACTGTAATAATAGTCAGACATCAATATGTGTGTGTCTCTGTATGTGTGTGTGTGTGTGTATTTATGTGCATGACGACTGCGGTTAAATTATAGAGGTGCTTCATTCTGTTTCAATTGGCCTGTAATGAGCTAAAGTTAACATAAATGACCTATTGAGGGACTTCAAATAAAACTATCAAGTAAACCAGAGTGCTCATTTGCCCTCTCAAAAGCAGATGTAATGTATGATTGCACAACTCAGGTTCATTTCCACCTTGTACGGCATATCCATTATTTGCAGGGGTTTGCAGATAGAGCAGTAATGTGCTAAGTGTGCAAAGTTGTACGTATACATTAGAACACATTAGCGGCAACTATTATAATGATCCAAATGGAGCCATTGTTACAGCAATTTGCAGAAGTGCACCTTTGTGAGTGTGGATGTGTACGGTGGGGGGGGGGAAGGTGGAGAAGAAAGGTTTAGATTATTTTATTGCTCCCGGATGAAATTAAAACATCCAAAGAATTTAAAACACTACTAAACAAAACAAAAAAACACCTTGTGTTGCCATGAATTGATTTGGAGGACCACATCTGGAGACATTGACTTGGACCAGAATTTAAATTCCAAGTCATTGTTGGTAGGAAAATCCATCTGGTTCAGTTCCAAGTGGGAGAAAGATGCTGGAAACAACATGGAGGCTTGAGGCTGATTGGAAATAAGGTCCATATATTGATTAACAGAACCTACATGGTTTGTGATTTTGGGGAGCTGGCCAAATGGTTGAATGAGTGAAAACTTTACAGGTTTCTGTGACTTTGAAGTTTGAGCTGTTCTGGAGGGATTGTGCAACGAAGAGACTTGTGTTCTGAAAAGGTTGTTGGGCAATCAGTATTGTGGCTAATGGCTTTCGTCCTATGTTGGATCTTGGGTGAAGGATTGCTTTCTAATCCTAATATTCTGCCTTTGTTAGCTGCCAAACTTTGCTGCAAGGCATTTCCAAATACCCTATCTTGAATGGGCTTCTGCCAGCAGTATTTGCTTTGATTATGAATAGAGCCATCTAGATAGTTAGCTGCCTCTTCCAATAAGCTCTTTATTTAAGTGCTGGCATCTGCTGTGGGGTATTAAAAAAGACTGTGGGCTGCTTTCTGCCTCTAAAACATGTTTCTCCATTTCTCCTTTGGGGAGAAATGATATTCTGCCTTTTTTAATATTTCCCAAAATATTCTGGGAGGAGGGGGAGGGGCTTTCCACATCATCTAGCAGTTCAGAGACAGATCAGAGGATGATTTTCTGACTTCGTTCTTGCGTAAGTTTGGGAGGCAAGTAGGATAACATTTTTTTCTCTTTCTCTATAAAGGTAAATGTTTTCCTTCTGTGTCCAACTCCAGTGAACAGTGATCATCTCAGTTTCCTAGCCAAGGGAGCCAGTGTTTTGTCAGTGTCTGGTCACTGCAGTGGTTTTGTGACCAGCATGACAATAAGCCGAGGCACACCGAATGCAGCTACTTTCCCATTGAAGTGGTAGCTATTTATCTCCTGGAATTCCCAAGCTTTTTGAACTGCTAGGTGGCCAGAACCAGGAGCAAATAACAGGAGCTCACTCTATTGCGCAGGGCTTGAGTCTCAAACCCAGGCTATCAGCTTTCCAGTTAGGATATAGAAACACAAAAGGACACAGCGATCTTTAGTAAGGTGGGTAATTTGAAATGGATAAGCAAATACAAACATAATTTTCAAGAAGACAGCTATTTAAAGTTACAACTGCCAAACATCTTAGGAAGATATTTATCTGAGAGAGATTTTAACAGCTTGACACAATGATCAGATATGGGAAATTCCATTCTATACCCTACAAGAGGATGTCTCTGCATTTATGGATCAGTAGAGGTAGAAAACCTGGCTCACAATCCTATTTGATTGTTGCCTGTACAAAAGGGTGAGAGACAGGTGCCTCAGTCTATAGATACCAAACAAATGACCCATTGGGATCCCCATATCAAAACAACTTACTTTATGTGCGGCCAGAATGAGAAAATAACATTTAATGCAGCACAGTACTTAAGCAAAATGGTTCAGTTGAGATCTGCATACGTGTGACTGATTAGGATAAATTGTAGGGGTGACACCAAAATATAATTTTATTCATATTTTATCTATATCTTAAATTATTGTATTTTATTCCAATTTCATTTTAAACTGTATTTTATCAAATTCCACTTTAAATTGCTTTTATCAAATTTTAGTAATAATTTGTTTCTGGGACTCAGCACTTTGATAATCAATCAATCGATAAAAAGATTTCCAGTTGACAAGCTCAATGTCTTTAATTACTGAGCTATCATGCCCTCTCTGCTGAATCTTTCTGTATTATTGTTGTTGTTAGTTGTGAAGTCATCTCCGATTCATCGTGACCCGATGGACAATATTCCTCCAGGCCTTCCTGTCCTCTACCATCCCACAGAGTCAATTTAAGCTCACACTGACTGCTTCAATGATTCTGTCCAGCCACCTCATTCTCTGTCATCCCCTTCTTCTTTGGCCCTCAGTCTTTCCCAGCCTAAGGCTCTTCTCCAGTGAGTCCTTCCTTCCCATTAGGTGGCCAAAGTATTTGAGTTTCATTTTCAGGATCTGGCCTTCTAAAGAGCATTAAAGGTTGATCTCCTCTAGGACTGACCAGTTTGATTGCCTTGCAGTTCAAGGGACTCCCATGAATCTTCTCCAGCACCAGAGTTCAAAACAGAGGTGGGTTCTACTGGTTCAGACTGGTTTGGCCAAGTAGGTAGTAACTCGGCCTGCCATGCCCCGAACCAGTTCTATTAGCAGCGCCATAGACAGCACCATCTTGTTTTTTTGCTTCTGCACATGCACAGAAGCTTTTTTTTTACTACTGGGCATGTGCGCATCAAGCACATCCCAAAGCGTATGCGTGTCCAAAGCGGTTCCACCACAAAACCGTGTTCGACTAAAGGGCGCTCGACGAAACCGCGTAGCTGACGTCATCACAGCGCGACAACAGCGCGGAGAAAAAAGCACGCTGTAAACGCTAAACCTAAAATTAACCCCTAACCCTAACCCTTAACCTAACCCTAACCCTAAACCTAACCCTTAACCTAACCCTAAAGCTAACCCTAAAGCTAACCCTAAAGCTAACCCTTACCTTAACTTGAATCGGCTTGCTTTCAAAGCGCTATTTAAAGCGCCCTTCTTTCTCCGCGCTGGCTCCGCGCTGGCTGTGGTTGCCCTGTTGATGATGTCAGCGACGCGGTTTAATCGGGTGCACTTTAGTCGAGCGCGGTTTTGTCGTGCCACGTGCTCAATTCTTTGAGGGGTAGGTTACAGGTTCTTTGGCACTCAACCTTCTTTATGGTCCAACTTTCACAGCCATAAATTGCAACTGGGAAAACCATAGCCTTAACTATAAGCACATTTGTTGGCAGGGTGATTCCTATGCTTTTTAGTATTCTGCCTTGATTTGCCAAAAGCTTTCCTCCCCAGAAACAAGTGTATTTTAATTTCTTGGGTGTAGTCCCCATCTACAGTGATCTGGAGCCCCTTTCTCCATACCAACATATAAATTTAATAAATAAATGTGTATATTACACATGCACTGGATGGCATTTTACAATTGGATATGGCTCACTTTGAGTCTATTGAAAAGAACGTTCCATTATTTTCATTGGTTTATTCCTAGTTAAATAGCTAAATTGTTGCAATCTTACAACTCAACTATAACAGTTCACTTCAGGGATATCAGCAATTGCCAACTCCCCATCACACAGTATTCAAATATGGGCATCTCTGTCAACTATCTTTTGCTTCCTACTGCTTAGAAAGAGAAAATACCTTTTATATTTTTTATTAACAAACATGTAAAACACACACACACAAAAAACTTAAACGTACATCACATTTACACAATGCAATATGAACAGGAGCTTCCTGTTTATAAAAAGAAAGCACGAAAGAGAAAATATAATTGTATGTATGTGTGTGTGTGTGCGTGCACGCACCCACATGTGTGTGTATTCAACCTGATAATGCTTGTGTAATCACTCAACTTTTACAAACAGTTTGGAATAAAATTCTTACAAAGAACTCCGCTTTTATCCATAAAGAATATTTGTATCTCAGGGTTGAACTGAGAGGTCTTTGGTGCTGTCTGAGCTTTCTTATTTTCTTGCAGACATTTCATTACCCAACTATATAAGATCATCAGTGCTAGGAATGATGTTACCTAGTCTGGGTAATGAAACATCTGCAAGAAAACAAGCAAGCCCAGACAGCAGCAAAGACCCCCTCAGCCCATCTTTTAATAACAATGATTAATGCAATAGAATTTATTTATTTGGTTTGTCAAATGTACGAGATAACAGGTATAAGTATAAACATGGACATGAACATAGGAAATAGGTACGATTAAATGGGGACAGCAGGACAGGGACGGTAGGCATGCTGGTGCGCTTATGCATGCCCCCTTTACAGATCTCTTAGGAAGGGTGAGGTCCAGGCTGGACAGTTTAAGGTTAAAGTTATTTAACTTTGAGAATGTAACAACAGAGTCACGTAGAGCATTGCAGGCATTGACCACTTTGTTGCCGAAGCCATATTTTCTGCAGTTGAGTTTGGAGAGGTTTACTTTGAGTTTGTATCTATTGTTTGCCCATGTATTATTTGAGTTGAAGGCGAAGTAGTCATTGACAGGTAGGACATTGTAGCAGGCTGTTTTGTGTACTATGCTTAAGTATTAATTAAGTAACTAATTAATTAATTAGAATTGTCATTGTCAAGTGTTGGAAAACGTGCAAAATGTGACCAGCCCATTGTCTGAGATTTGCTTTAAAAATCCTATATTACCACTTTCAAAAGAGCAGCACTGGTTTCTGAATTTTTTTATACATCAAAGAAGTATTGCTTCAATGTATAAAATCTAAAGTTTTGGAACAGTTTGACTGACTACCTCTTAAGCAAGATCCACTATCCACTAAACCCTCTTTTAAAAACTTGGATTAGTATCTTTTCAGTAGCAATTCTCCCTGGCTTAGAAATGCCATCATAGAGGGCATTTTGCGAGTTCCATCTCACTGCTTTTTCAATGGTCGATGAAAACTACAATATTGTTAGGCTTTTGTTCAATTTCCATACTATTCTGCTTGTTTTCAAGAATGTTTGGTTCGATATTATCTTATGCTTTTATGGTACGGTTACATTAATCTGTACATCATTTTAGAAAAAGAGGAGGAAACTAAACAATTTAATTGTTGCTACTTTTACAGGAGCACTAATCTTAACTACTATAGAAGTAATGGATTGGATAAAATTTCCAACACACATACTAAAACAAAGCTCGTGACAACTGGGAAGCTGCCTCACAATAATGTAATGGTCCATTTAGTTCAGTGCTGTCTTTCCGACCGGTGCCAACTCTGTCTAGCTGGGGAATTCTGGGAATTAAAGTCCACACATCTTAAAGTTTCCAAGGTTGAGAAACACTGCTCTGGAGTCCCAATAAGAGCTGTTTGTCATCACTTACTACTTATCCTTATGCACAGAAAACTCAGGCATTCCCATGGTCTTATGGCCCATGCCAATCAGGCCACCTGTTCAGTTAAAATGACAATGAAAGATGCCTTCTTGAAGATGCCCATTTGAAGAAACCAAGTGTTTCAAAAACTACCAGTGGATCTATTTTGGCATGTGCCTTAATGGGCCTGTTTCAAGAGCAAAGATGGAAGAGCAATTCCACTGCAGAGTGAGAAAGTACAAGGCCATATCAAGTCATTTGCTGCGTTTTGGAAAGTGTATTTGATTTTATCTATTTCAAAGTTATTTCTCCCTATTAAATTTAAATGCTTGTTAAGGTGTAGTCTCTAATTGCCCGTGAAATGCTTTTAAAATGTCGACTTGGTTTTAGCAGTGAATTACAGCTTCAAAATAACCCCACTGTTAATTAGGAAAGCACTAACTGAGCTGGGGGGAAAAATACAAACACTTTTTTCAGTAGCCGAAACTCTCATTCCATCTGTTGGTGGAGAAAGTATTAGAATTAACAAAGGGGCTTAGAAGAATACATTTCCAGCTTTGGAAGGAGGAGCAATTTTTATTGAGGCCAGAAACAGCTAGAATACTCAACACAGCAGAAATAGAAGTTCCATGCTAGATTTTCTTCCTTTTCTATAATGTGTGACATGTGATGTGTTGTGAAGAATGATGTGGCTATTTTTCCCCTGCTCGTATTTTGTAATCGTGGGTGAGTGGGTGGAAAGAGAGAGAGAGAAGAGAGAAGAAGAAAAAAAGAGAGATAATGACATAGAGACAGACATAGAGAGAGAGGCATAGAGACAAAGAACAGAGAGAAAGAGAAATACAGAGATACATGCAGTAAGAGAGATAGTGACATAGAGACACACACACAGAGAGAATAAAGAGACAGATACATAGACACAGAGACACAGAGAGAGACAAAGAGAAACACAGTGACACAGAGAGACAGACACAGAGGGACATAGTGACATAGAGAGTCAGACAGACAAAGAGACAAAGAACAGAGAGAAAGAAAAAACAGAGATACATGCAGAGACATAGTGACACACACACAGGCAGAGAGAGAGAGAGAGAGAGAGAGAGAGAGAGAGAGAGAGAGAGATATGGCGAGAATAAATAACAAATACATAGAGAGACACAGAGACACTCAGAGAAACACACTGACATAGAGACAGAGACAGTCACATAGACAGAGGGACATAATGACATAGAGAGTCAGACACACAAAGAGAAAAAAGCATAGAGACAAAGAATAGAGAGAAAGAAAAAAGAGAGAGGCATGCAGAGAGAGAGATAGTGACATAGAGACACACAGATACAGAGAGAGAGAATAAAGAAAGAGATACACATAGAAAGAGACAAAGAGAAACACAGTGACAGAGAGACAGACAAATAGAGACATAGACAGAAAGACATAGAGACAGACACACAAAGAGAGAGAAGCAAAGAAACAGCTAGACAGAAACAGAATGAAAGAGAAGAGACAAAGGTCCAACCTTCTGCATTCTGAAATAGATTTACCACGTTCTTTCTGACAAGCTATGTTTTGAAAAGCAATATGTGAAGCAGATGCAACATGGCTTTTTCCATACAGAGAACAGCTGGAGCAACTAAATTTGGGCAGTTTAGATGAGTGTGATTTTACTTGGCTTCTGTTTTTAAGGACTTTAATAACCTCTATATTGGATGATGGTGATGTGATGAATCCTTGAGATTGACTTGGAAACAGCAGCTAATGCAAAGTTAATTGGTTATGTTGCTGAATGAGTAAACCTGTACATTACACTTGTTCATAAGGGCTTCATTGACCACCAGGTTGATATTGAACTGTATTCAAAGTTCTTGACATGACATTAAAAGCTCCACATGACTAAACCTGGTGCTCGCTAAGAAAGCACCTTCTCTATTTGTTTCTGTTTGTGAAACAAGATTTCGTGTGGTACCAGAATAGAACAGAATAGAGCAGAATAGAGCAGAGCAGAGAGTTTGAAGGGACATTGTCATCTAGTCCAACTGATGGATCAGTTTCCATCCATTAATTCCTTGCCTGGCCTTCAGGTGCTTTGGAAAACAGCTTGACCTCCTCCTCCCTGTGGCATTGGAAGACTGCTATCATGTCTCCCCTGGTCCTTCTCTTCACTAAACTAGCCTTGCCCAGTTCCTTACCGTACCTGCTAAGAATCTCCTATTTGACAACTGGAAATAGGCACTTTTTAGTAAATTCCTTTCCTTGCAGTTACAGTTCACTCTTATCTGTTTGGCTACTGGCGACCGCCTACAGTCTATCTATTCACCTAAGCTTTTCATTAATGAGTCCTACTGTGTGTTTCATTCTGGGTGTTAGCCTTGATCTGCCCACAAAGTTTTAAGACAACATTTTCCAAACCTGGGTAAATTACCCCAAATTCAGTGAAAGTGGTTTTTCATGAACCCATTAGTGTTTTACAGAGTGAATGACCCAGCTTAGGTAGAGCAGTCAGTGCAAAACGTTATCGGAGGAAAGAAATCCAGTCTGGAGGCTTTCTGGTTAACAATTCATGATGAATACCCTGGGAAGGTTGTGATGAAGTTACTGCTGTTTTCAAGAACCAACATACTGTATGTGAAGTAAGATTTTCCACTGTTACAGAGTAACAAAGTTGAAAGGGACCTTGGAATCTTCTTGTCCAACTCTCCGCTGTCCAGAAAAACAGCTCTCCAATCTCTTCTTAAAATCCTCCAGTGATTGACTATTTTTGAACCTGCTCAATCCCAAGAAGAATTTTGAATAGAGGTAGTCCTTAACTTACAATTGTAAATGAGCCCACAATTTCAGTTGTAAGTTATGATGGCTGTAAAACAGGTCGTTTTTTGACAGCATCCAATTTTAAGCAAATGCCACAATCATTAAGAGAATGCCATGGTTGTTAAATCCAGTAAAACTGGAAGTAAGTGCCAATTTTCAACAAAAAACACCACAAATACCAGTTACATGACCGTAGGGCTCCGAAAATGGCCATGAATGCAGGGCATTTGCAAACTGCTCAAAATTCAGTCATGTGACTGTAAGGTTGGTGGTGGTTGGAACCAAAGTCAGAATTTACAGTAGAATCTGGGTCATAAAGCCTATTTTCTGGGTTCATTGTAATTTTGACCAGTTGATAAGCAACTGTTCATAAACAGACGACTACCTATAATGAAGGAGAAACTTCGGGGAAGCACTCTTTTATGCACTTGATGATTTTAATTATATTTCTAAGGCTTTATTCAATTATATCAATTAATTTCAAATTGCAGATTATTTTTACCAATAATGTTCAAGTCCCACTGTCACCCCTTCAGCTGACCGGACCAAAGCCATCTTGGACCTTCAGTGTTGCCACACTGAAGCTGAGGGATAAGGATGGGGGGGGGATTAGAGATAGCTGTGGTTTATAAATACAATACTTTCTCTTGGGAACCAAGGACATTTTCACACCTGGCCAGATGAGAGAGGAGTGATGTCACCAGGCAACCAAACAGCATTGTGATCGTACCATGTGACTGATTGTTTGGGGTTGAAGGAAAACTTTTAATTTTAATTAGGTGAAAAGTGTGGGAACCTTCAGAGTCCATTACATATGTGCCAATATGATATATCCAATAAAGCTATTCTTTGAGGAACGCATCTGCTTCGAAGTCTTGCTTGCTAAGGGTCTAATACTTGGAATCCTATCACCTGCCTTATCATGAAAGCCAGTTAGGCGATCTTGGGCCAGTCACTCTCCTTCAACTCAACAACTCACAGGGTTGTTATTGTGTGGGCCGTAGGATAGGGAGGTGTGCTGAATATGTTCACCAGTCTGAGTTATCCATTAAAATAATAAAGCCGGGATACAAATAAAGAAATAGATAAATGTTCATAATTAAGGCTTTTTAAATAAAAGAAGCTTAAGGATGCAAATAAACAAATAGATAAATGTTTATAATTAAGGCTTTTTTTAAATAAAAAGAAGTTTAATTGAGTTGGGGATTATAAAAAAAACAGCGAAGATACTTATATGAAATTATAAATAAATACAAAACTACTGGAATCACAAATTTATTCAAATATCTCATTAA
The DNA here is from genome assembly GCF_009769535.1 of Thamnophis elegans. Lineage (NCBI taxonomy): Eukaryota > Metazoa > Chordata > Lepidosauria > Squamata > Natricidae > Thamnophis > Thamnophis elegans. The sequence continues at coordinate 16,291,235 of NC_045558.1, read as the reverse complement.
AAGAACGGAATACTTCTTTTTATAAAGGAGCAAGTGTGAGGGGGGAAAATTAAGTAGAAGAACTACTCATTTATAATATATAACGTGAAAAAAGAAAAGTGATGATCTTAAAAAATAGACGATAATATCTGTAGCTAATTGTGGACTCCTCGGTACTCTTTGCCCTTTCTTATTTGCTTCCTGACATTTCATCACCCAACCAGATAACATCATCAATGGGAAGGAGTGTAGTGGTTGATGCCTATTTATATACAATAGCCCAGTCCTGCAGTGTTGATGGTGGTTGCTATTTTCTTGATTGGGGTATTGTTTTCTGCTTGACTGATGTTTGCTGCTTAATTATTTTTTTCTCATGTAAATGCACCACCAACTCAAAACAAAACAAAGTAAAATATCTATAATCATACATAATTATGTTAAGACGTATACTCAGTAGATCATTACAGCAGCACAAATATACACATATACAACCTCCTGCTTTCTTTCTCCTCCACCTGCACATACAGAAGAGATTTCTGGCTTTTTCTTTTTCTTTGTTACTCAAAGCCCATGGCGGCAGCAGCTATCTTGATAGTATTTCTTTTAACTTGCACTGTCAGCTGTCAATAAAAAAAAGGAAAAGGCTTGGAAACATCCCTTAGGACTTGGTTATTAGCCGGCCCATTTCCTGCTTAAGACCACTCAGTCAGACCCTTCATAAACCATCTAAGTCAATCTTACCAGAGGTGGGTTCCTACCAGTTCGCATGAGTTTGGTAGAACCGGTTCGTCAAATCTACCGAACCGGTTAGAAGAGGTTCCACCAGAAAGCAGGCCACACCTACAGAAGAGGTTCCAAAAAATTTTGAAACCCACCACTGACACACACACACACACACACACACAGAGAGAGAGAGAGAGAGAGAGACAGACAGACAGACAGACAGACAGACTCACAGAGAGAGAGAGAAAGAAAGAGAAAAAAAGGAAGAAAGAAAAAAAGAAAAAAGAAAGAAAAAATGAGAGAGGAAAGAAAAAAGGAAAAAGGGACAGAGAGACAAAAGGAAGGAAAGAGAGAGAGAGAGAGAGAGAGAGAGAGAGAGAACACATGGCTGGCAAGCCACTCCCACCATGTCACATGGTCGGCAAGCCACTCCCACAAAGGAGGACACACCCACAGAGTAGGTTTGAAATTTTTTTGAAACCCACCACTGAATCTTACCCTCTATGCTCTCATACCTCCTTCCAGAAGTCATCACAGAAGAATTGTGCTGCCATGTTTTTGCTGCAAAAATCCAGAATACCCCTTAGAGGGCAGAGGCCAAAGACACGAACACGTCTACTTTTGCAATGACCCAGGGCAGGGGTGGGCTTCAAAAATCTACCTGGTTGCTCAGTGGGTACGGCCATAGTTGGCATGGCCTAGTCAGCCTCCTGCACCATGGTAGGGGAGCATTTTCTCCCTCCCTGAGCTCTGGAGACCGGAAAGGGACTCATTTCTAGTCTTCCAGAATATCCCTCTCCACGCTCTGGAGGCTTTCCTTGAGCCTCCAGGAGGGTGAAAATGGCCTCTGCCAAGTTCCAGAGGCTCCCTGGAGGCTAGAGATGGGGCCATTTCCAGCCTTCTGGAGTGTCAGGAGACCCATTTTTCACTCTCCTGGAGCCTCCATGCAGGCCGTGCACTTATCTGGCATCCAAAATGGGCTGTGTGGAGACTCCTGGAAGGGGTGGGGCTGGCAGGGCCAGACAGGAGTGGGATTTGGGGGGGGGGTGTTGGTGAAACATGAGAATCTTTACTAGAGGATTGCCCAAACCCGGGCAAACCTGGAGCAGCCCACTCCTGACCCAGGGGTCAACTGGATTTCTGTAGCCCAAATATGTAACTCTACCAAAGAGGAACTGGGAACAGAGAAGACAAAGACAGAGAACAAGAGTAGGTTGCACAGAGTGGGAGATGCATAGGAGATAAATTATTACAAATTGAGACTTTTTGGCATAGTATCTTGCCACTTCTCTGAAAGAACTGAATGAGATGTTCCTCCTAATGTGTTCACTTGGGATTAAATGAAAATGCAGGTGGTCCTTGATTACAACAGTTCATTTAATGTTCAAAGTTACAACAGCACTGAAAAAAAGTTACTTACGACAGTTTTTACACTTTTGACCACTGCAGCATCCCCATGGTCAAGTGATCAAAATTCAGACATTTGACAACTGACTCATATTTATGATGGTTTCAGTTTCCCAGACTCACATGATCACCTTTTGCCACCTTCTGACAAGCAAACTCAGTGGGGAAGCCAGAGTCAGAATTAATAATTGTGTCACTAACTTGGCAGCTGCAGTGATTCACGTAACTGTGGCAAGAAAGATCATAAAATGGGAGAAAACTCACTTAACAACTGCAGCACAAATTTTGGGCTCAATTTTGGTCGTAGCTTGAGGAAGTATGGTAGGTCAGAGAGGCTGAGGACCATTGCAGAGATGATTGTACCATAAAAGTCCACACAATGTTTGGTCTCCTTATAACTCATTAAGTGCAAGAACACCCATGAGGATTGTTCTGACGTAAAATAATTTATAATCTCGATATTCTTTCATCAAACTGAGTAAGAACTGGCTTTTAAAAATGCAGGGGAATTTCTGTATCTGGCACTCCTCCTTTCAACCACTTTTGATTCTGGCTCCCATAGTTATTCTTCCCAAATGTCAGCTGAGAGATGGCAAGGGATAAGGATGACAAATGGAAATCCATTAAGAATGGGAGGAAGAAGTCTTGATTTTTCTCACACATGTTCTACAGAACTCCGTTTCAAATGAAGTTTAGAAATTCGAGTTGAATAATGAGCTGCCAAAGACAGCAGGGGAGGGGAGAAGAGTAGAGGGGAAGGGAAGGGAGAGAAGAGGGGAGGGAAAGGAAGAGGGAGAGGAGAGGGTGTACATTATGGATTATAGGGTTTTTAGAGTAAACAAATGACTAGAGGAAAGAAGTAAAAAATAGGAAAGAAGGAAAGAAATAAAGGGAAGAAAAGCAGTCAAGAGACCAGGAAATAAATACAAAATCACAGAATTAACAAGAGGGGGGAAATATAAGATAGATTGTATAGAAAAATAGTACAAAATAAGAAATATAAGAGAATCAAAGGTATATATAAGATGTATTGGAATTAATAGAGATAAAAATATGTAAAATATGCAGATAGATAGATAGATAGATAGATAGATAGATAGATAGATAGATAGATAGATAGATAGATAGATAGATAGATAGGGATGGATGGATGGATGGATGGATGGATGGATGGATGGAGGTATAAGGTATATATGTATAGATAAAAGAAACATAATGGATATTTAAAAGATGTAGAAGTGTTGCAAAGATGATATAAATGTATACTAAAAAATAAAAATAATAATAAAAAAAGATTAAGCAGCTAGGCAAAATCAGTCCATAACCACTATAAGATGGACAGACAAACAGGTATTGTCTCCAGAGTGCCTTTCTGAATGTTCTGTTTAAATCAAGGCTGAGCACTAATCTAGATTGTTTTACAATAGCTATTTTGAGTTCCTTCCAGTTGGCTGAGCTCTGCATTAAGCCATCCCCAATAAGGTTTTATTAGCTGGATTAATTTTGTCACGAAATGCAGCAAAGACATTTAGTAGAAAATTAAAGCCACACTTAATGGAAACCTAGACATTATTTAAACAATAGAATAAGGAAGGAGGTACATTTGCATTCTGGACCAGTGGCCTGTCTTTAAACACAAAAAAACCCAGGCTATTTGGGATTAGGCTGCCACTGTTCCCAACCTGGTACTCCCAAGGGTTGCCATTGTCTCAGCCCATAAATGCCATTCAATGCTAGGTTAATAACAAGGACAATGATTTTTCTACGGCAGCAATAAATATTGAGGGCAGAGGTCAACAGCTGTTTAGTACACACTGTGCACAAACGTGGAGTTATGGGAATCTAAGTCCCCTCAACTCGATCCAGGCCAAATGTTTAAAAACCTGATAGTGAATTTCACAGTGTGTGTCCCCTTCCCTGATGAATCCAGAATAATTTAATTGCACAGGGGCTGCATACAGTTTTTAGACCTCAAATCTTGGCTTTGATCCATTTTACTGCAACTCCCTAGCTTTCCTGACCTCAGAGGAGAATTGTATGTCATTGCAGAAGGCTGATAGAGACATGGGTTTAAAATTGTATGACTTGTCAGTTCAATATGTGACCTCAACTGACCAGAGAGAACCTGGGCACATATGAAGCACAGATGAAACATCTGCTTCTTGACAATGATATTCAGAAAGGTCCAAATATAACCCTCATTTTTATAGGATGGGTCTCCTTGGATGCCCTTCCTCCTATATCAATTTTTTACACCAATGCTTCTCAAACTTGGCAACTTTAAGGCACCTGTACATGAACTTCAATTCCCAGAATTTCCCGGCCAGCAAGTCCATATAGGTTAAAGCTTTCAAGGTTGAGAAGCACTGGTTTAACCAATTTCCCAAAACCACTTCCTGAAGTCCTCATTCTTGCTGTGTTTAATACTTTACTGAGCTCCTTGATGGCTTCCACAAAATTTGCATTCAGGAACAACTGTGCCCGTATCTATTGCAGAAGTGTCAGTCTCAATGCTTACTGCTCATTTTACTTGGTTAGGCAAACTGTTCTAATAATTCCCAATTGTTTTATGTTCAGGTGATCTTACGTTTCAGCTGATTGGTTATCTTCTATTTTCAGAAGGTCATCTAATTCTGTTCAATCCCTATCTTTGTTTGATGTTAGAGAGTGTAGTGATTTTGGGTGGGGGTTGCCACCCTTCCAGTTTCCATGATGGTTGGGGCTGATGGGTGCTATAGTCCAGGGGTGGGTTCCTGCCAGTTCTAACCTCTTCTATAGAAGAGATTCCACAAATCTACCGTGCCATTTAGAACTGGTTCTAGTTCCCTCCCCCCGCCCGTCCGCACATCATCAAGATGAAGAGTGAGAGGAGGAATTCTGGGAGTTGAAGTCCATAAGTCTTAAAGCTGTCATGTTTGAACACCCTTGGGATCTTTTTTCTAAAGGGTTAAGGGTGCAAGGATCTTGTAACTTGACAGCTTTAAGACTTGCACACTTCAATGCCAGAATTTCTGAGCCAACATTTTAGTTGCTAAGCAAGAGCGTTGTTAAGTGAGTTTCACCACATTTTACAAGTTGGCCATGCCCACCCAGTCACATGACTGCCAAGCCACTCCCACTCAGTCACATGGCTGGCAAACCACTCCTACCCAGTCACATGGCCGGCAAGCTACTCCCACAAAGCAGGCCACACCTACAGAAGAGGTTCTAAAAATTTTTGAAACCCACCACTGCTATAGTCCAACTATGATAGAGGGGAGCCAATTAGAATAAAATGCTGTGGAGAAAAATGAATTGCTCAATAGCAAAGTTTAAATCTTGATTGGTTTTAACAGGGCTTACTCTGAGCAAGGGCTAGCCCAGGAAAACTTGAGGAAGTTCTTTCTTTCCTTATTCCTATGCTCTTCCATTGATATTGACATCCTCTTCTATCTTTAAGTTTCGGTCTCCTGTTAAGCAGGGAAGAGGTGGGCTAGGCTTCAAACATTATCTTTCCTTGTCTAGGCTTCCTGAGATTAGGTTTGTCCATACTCAGATGGTGTTTCAAAATATAACAAAACAGTCCTCTTTAAGAAAACATTCTGCTTCCATTCACAATAGTTTTAATTGGAATTTTTAATAGTCTGGCGCAGTGTTTTTCAAACTCAACAGCTTTAAGATATGTGGACTTCAATCCCAGAATTCATCATCCAGAAAAAAAAATTGGCATGCTGGCTAGGGAATTCTGGTAATTGTTGCCCACACATTGTAAAGTTTCTGAATATATATATATATATATATATATATATATATATATATATATATATATATATATATATATATATAATGATCTGGTTTATTATTTATTCATTTTACACATTCTGTGATGCAACCAATGCTGTAAGTTATGTATTCTAAGCTTGGAATTGGAAATATAGGTAATGTATACATTTCAGTAAATAAATAAAAATGTAGAAGAAACACAGTCTCATCTCCAGTGTCAAAGAATTATGACCATTATTAATATCCATATTTACTTTGCATGTTCAAGGCACAAACCTGATTGAGGCACAAACTTCAAGTTAATTTCTTCTACAGTTTGTGCTGAGTAGCAGTTTTTTCTGGAGGCCATAAAATCTTGTTTACAAGATGGTATATTGGGTTGGTCCTCATAAAGGTATTATCTAAATCTGTGTGTATGGTGCTGTTTTCCCTTATGGAATAACCTGGCATACTGTATTAAATACTCATTACTGAGCTACAACAGTCGAAGAGGAATAGCACTCTTTTATGCTGCCTATTAGGTTCTTCAGGGGTTTATGGTTGGTCATTATACTACATGGTTTATTGCAATTGGTAGGCCTTTGATTGGAACCGGCAGAGCTGTTCTTAATAGAGGGAACATCAAATTTCTTTGACTATCTACTTTCTGCCTTCTTTTTATCTGTGTACAACGAAAAGAGGCAGAGAGATTAATTTTGCGTTCAATCACTTCTTGTGTTGCTGCTTGTTCTTGCTTAATAATTTCCACTCTGATATTAAATTCAAGTCAAGGTGAGGTTTAAAGCAATCTGACGATGCCATGCTAAAATGCAACAAGTTTTGCTATTTTGGCCTCATCCTTTTGGCAAAGGAAAAATGAATCTGTTCTATTCTGAATTAATAAGACAGATAATACTAGGCTTATATTTCAAAAACAAGTGGTTTGTCCCAGCCTATATTATTTAGATTTCTGTTACTCTCTGTTGTAGAAAGGTGTTTTAATAACTAACTAAAAAAAAAAACTAACTAAAACTAGAAAGGTGTTTTAAGAAAAGAACAGTCCTTCTATCTTTACGTTGATCAAGCCGGCTGATCAAACACGCTGATTTGTATTGGATCTCTAGAGAAACAGCAGGACCTCATTGGAGGCAAGGTTAACCATTTACTAAAAAGAAACTAAGAAGGTCAGCTGCAGAGGCCCCAGTTTCAAAGTAATTTAATACTCTGTATTTTTCCCTGTCATCTTTCTCTTGACGAAAATTTGGTTGCCAAATTTGATTTTTCTTTCTTTTCTTTCCAGACTATGTTGACTTCACATGTCATGCCATAATTTATCCCAAGATCACCCTTAACTCAGGGAGACTATGTAAGTCAATGTTGGGATATCTGCCTTGCATGCAAATAATTGCAAAATAAATCCTTTCTGTAATTTCCACTTTAAATGAATTTCACGTAGAGGAACCAAAAAAAAAAAGGCAATTGTTTAGCAGACTGTCTGTGATTTAGTACAGCATTGTTTGTCCAACTTATCAACTTAAAGATGCATTGAATACTGGGAATTGAAGTCCACACATCTTCAAGTTGTTAAGGCTGAGAAACAGGGCTATTATAATAATAAAAATAACTGTGATTGATGAATTAAATGAGGGGAATATTTTAAGAGAGTTGAAAAGAAAATTGGAGATACAGGAAGATACTTTTGAAAGGGAGATAGGGGCTTGGGCAGATATCTTGGAAGCTAGGCAATGAAAGAGGGTAGAGATGGAAGAAATACTTAGACTGAACAGCCAAGAAATAGATGCAGACAGAGATAAAAATCCAAGAGAGGAATATATGAGGCAAGTTAAAAAAAAAAAGCATAGCAACCAAAGTATTAAGTGGACAAGAGATGGTGGATAGAAAGAAAAGAATTTCTCTTTTTTGTTGTTCTGATATGCTTCTCTTTTTCTCTTTCTTTCCCTTTTTTTTAGAATGGTGGCATGATTAGAAGTTAGGTAGGAGGGAAAGAAAATGTCTTTTAATAAAAAGATGACATAATAAAAAGTTAGAGATAGAAATAAAAGAAAAGGGAAATATTAATGTATACATTTTTACATAATGAAATGAAAGCAATAACAAGAGGGAAATTTGGAAATTGAATAGTGGTATTATTATGTATGATTAAATAATATGGTGAGTAGCATTAGAGCAATATATTAAACATGGAATAATTAAATAATGATATATAATATAATGTAAATGAGTATTATTATTAAAAATATCTAAGTATCTAAATGTAATAACTGTGATCAATTTTGCCAGTTCTATTTGTATTAGAATGTATGACATCCAGGTGCCACACTGTACACACATTGATATGTATATAAAACAAAATAAAAAACTTGGAAAAAAGATCTATTTCAAGCTATTTAGCTCTCATCAGCTAGCCATACCCTTACTGGGATTTGAACCTGTGCTGTATTACATATTAAGCAGTTGTGTTAACCACTAAGTCTCCCTTTATTTATTTATTTATCAGCACAAATGCAACACAAATTTAACAAATGCAACAGTGAAAATAATGGCTTTCTGTCGTGATGGTCTCTTGTGACGAGCCGATAGACAGAGAAAGGAAGCAGTCTGCTTCCTCCCATATTTGGGCATACCAGGGGTTGTGACACTAAATACATATACATATACATATACATATACATATATATACATATACATATGTGTGTGTGTGTTGTGTGTGTGTGTGTTTGTGTGTGTGTGTTGTATTTGTGCTGATAAATAAATAAAGGGAGACTAGTATAGCTCTATTTCAAGCTATTCAGCTCTCATCAGCTAGCCATACCCTTATTGGAATTCAAATAATTATATATATATAATCTTTATGGTGACACTTTCTGGAAAAGGAGATAACTTTCTGATCCATGCTTTAAAGTGAATATATATAATTTTGACATACAAGAAGCATAGAGGGCATGACTGGCATTGGAATATGATTGTGGAATTCTATGAGAGACAGCCCTATTCATGTGTATAAGATTGTAGACCAGTGTTTCTCAACCTTCGCTGTCTGGGAAATTCAGGGGGAGTTGAAGTCACCCATCTTAAAATGGTCAAGGTTGACAAACACTATTGTAGGCTTATTAATTATCAGTTGAATTAGATGAAATGGGAAATCTATGAATTGGAGTATAATGTAAGCAATTACATTATACTCCAATTCATGTACTTTTAAAGCACAGGTGTCAAACTCGCTGCTTCACCTTGTTATCATGTGAAGTTTCATGATATTTTCCTCATTCATGGAGCTGGGGTGGGCATGACACATCAAGCCCAGTGGTGGGATTCGACAACTGGTTCTCTGCCCTAATGACCAGCTGAGTACATAGGTCTCGGTGGTCGTGTGACTATGTGGGCATGGCCAACTCAATGTCATTCACATTGATGGGTGCTTTGCCTTAGCTGTTACAATGTAATAAGGGTTAACCGGAGAGGCAGTTTCTGTAAGCAGAGCAATAAAGATTAGGCTAGAAACAACACCAGAATGTTTCCTTCCTGCCTTCCTTACAGGATTAGTCCTGTAAAGTGGGGAAAAAACACAAAATGAGATTTCTTCCAACAATCAGTTTTCCAAACAGCCTAGAAAGTTAACAACCGGTTCTCCTGAATAGGTGCGATCTGACTTAATCCCACCATTGATACAGCCCCATCATTTTGACACCCCTGCTTTCAAGCTTCATAATTTAGGAAATATAAAGAAAAAGTATAATTCATTGTGATGATTCATTACAGTCCTCTATTAGTCTCTACTACCGGGTATATGAAAACATCTCTCAGATTTGTTCTGCTTAATAATAACTTTCTATGATTATGTTTTACCCACTTCTTTATGGTGACACTTTCTGGAAAAGGAGATAACTTTCTGATCCATGCTTTAAAGTGAATAAAAATGTACATGAAGCTAAACACAGTTTAGTTTACACAGGAACTAATTTTTCTGTGTAAAACTAAAGTCTTCATGTTGAGCTTGACTTTTGGTGACTTCATGGACACATTATTCTTCATTTCTTCCCTTGTCACATTTTCAACTTTCTAATCTAGTCTACAGTCTTTGTATTCCTAGTGTCTGTGATAAAAATGATACCTCGTTCAGATCTTGCAACCTGCTGAAATAGTTAAGTTGAGAAACTTTTCATGAAGATATACTTTCAGAGATCCCTTGATGCTTGCTGGATACCAGGGAACTTGGAGTTTAATATGATAATAGGGTAGGAATGAAAATATTCTCTATTATCCTTCTTGGAGCAGAAACTTAACCACCTTGTTGGACTCAACAATAAAGATATAAAAACTGAACAGTTAGATAAATGAATATAACATTATCTACACTTTATTCCTGGCCTTCTTTAAGGCAGACTCAGATAGGACTAGATATTGGTCATCTAAAATGCTGAATAACATATTGTAAGAGCCTTGTACTAAAATGTCTCTATAATATTTTTAAGTACATACTTGAGGTTCTTTGTTTGTATGTGTTATACAGGTAAGTTAAATATTCTTCTCAAATCTGGTATGAAAATTAATTAGAGAGGCTGTCAAACTGCTTAAAGATTTTTTTAGCTGAATAACCTGCCTTTCAATTAATTAATTGACTGATTCATAGAGTATATTAAATTAATTGCATTTTGCTGTACCCTTACTGATTAACCAGTGGCTCTGCCAATTAAACCAATTAAAGCTCACAGATTCATTAATCAAGTGCATCAGACTGTTTTCCAATATCTTTGGTTGGTTTGTCTTCTTCTTATTTGGGAAGTTATTTCATCTACAACTTGCACTGACCCAGAGAAAGGATATGTTCAATTCTGCTGACTGACTCTGCAGAATAAGCATGAGACCAGAGATTTCATCTCCAACTTCCTAGCTGCAAACTCTTGCAATAATGTTCAGGTGGCCTCATCCAGTCTGAACATGCTTTGTAGGAAATTTTTATTTTAATCAAGTGAATTCTCCAAGAAGTTTGCCATCAGCAATTTGCTATCCTTAGAACTTCAACTAAAGCCCAAATAAAGAGGAGGCGGGAGAAGGGGAAGGGCCATAAAACATCTAATGAGCTTAATGAAGATACATTGAAGCTTTTTGAGGGATTTACATCAACAGTTTCCTACCATTTGTTGAGGCATGTGGAGCTGAAATGACAGCAGATTCCCTTAGGAGAAATTGCTTGAAAATATAAGCAATCCTTCTGGGTAATGGATAAAGAGAAATGGGAAGCTAGCCAATTAATTGTAGATGTACCACAAACTCTATCTGCTCCATTATGCTTGAAAGACAGCATATATTTCGAGGATTCATTGATATCCAGGGGAAAAAAATCATGCATTAAAAAGAAGATGGCTCCTAATGTCATTCTTTGGATCATTCCTCCCTTTACCTCCACTGGATTATCTTTTGAGATGGATGTTAAACTGGAAGCTATTATCATCGAGTTTGTAAAAGACTAATATAGATATCACGATATTATTATTATGTCTGTTTGTAATCTTCAGTTAAAAGGGACTCAGTGGCTCAGTGGCTAAGATGCTGAGGTTGTTGATCAGAAAGGTTGGCAGTTTGGTGATTCGAATCCCTAGAGTCGCGTAACATAGTGAACTCCTGTTACTTGTCCCAACTTCTGCCAACCTAGCAGTTCGAAAGCATGTGAAAATGCAAGTAGAAAAATAGGGAAATACCTTTGGTGGGAAGGTAACAGCATTCTGTGTGCCTTCAGCATTTAGTCATACCGACCATGTGACCACGGAGACGTCTTCGGAGAGTGCTGGCTCTTTGGCTTTGAAATGGAGATGAGCACTGCCCCCTAGAACCAGAAATGACTGGCACATATGTGCAAAGGGAACATTTACCTTTACCAAATCTTACTAATGGGCAAAATAGTACATCGTTGGGCAACAATATTTGAACCAACATACTTCAGATGAAAATGAACCTAAAGAATGACTCCAAAATCTGGGACCCATTGCTCTCACGTAATTGAACTTTGGCAAAATTGTAAGGCTATGCCTGCAATCAGATGTGGCCATGTGGTCATTATTGCTCCCTGCTCCAATGCTTTCCCATTTCCCACAAGGAGAGTCAATGGGGAAGCCTGCAGGAAGTTGAATTTTGCTCCCACTCCCCCCCCAACTCAGAGTCATTGTGTTTCTCAGTTAGGCGAAGAAATGTTTCTGAAAAGTGACTCAGTGGGTCATGGCTTGTCTAGCCCCAAATAAGGATAGATTGTATTCCATTGCCCAAATACTGGTCACCACATCTTTTAGTATTTGCTTCAACTTAATAGTACCTTCAAGACATGTGCTACTCTTGTGTTGGTGCAGAAGCTCATCAGCTTTGCAGAATATTCTTAAGTGGCCAACTTAGAGTCTTGGGTCATAAATCTCTGCTAAAGCATGTATGGGCTGCCAATTAGCTTACTCAGCAAGGCTAAAGTTTCTGCCCCTAACATAATGGAAGTATTTCAGCCCTTCAGAGTAGGCCAAACTAAGAAACCAATGCCATTTATACCACAGATTATTATGTTGAAAACACACACACACACACACACAGTTTTATCTTGTTGTAGCACATTCTTTCATTCTCCTGTTGCATTCTAATGATTCTTTTAATTGTAAACCATTTTGAAATTACATTGCAATGAATTTCAGAGAAAAAAAACATGTAGGTCTATTGTTTGATGAATTTGCAAGACGATGCAAAGCTGGGCTGAGGTGAGGCAAATGAAAAATGAAATAAAAATCAGAATTGACTCATTTCTCTTTCCTAAGTCCTTTATATCATGTATTCAGACAGAATACCAAGCATCCATGACACTTGGGAACTGGTAAATAATGTTTCGAACTTGTCTGAACCACGGACTCCTTAGCAATTAATGATCTTCAGATTCTTTAAATCATTAATTTGATTTATTTGGATTTTGAGATCCCAGATACAATGAAGCCTAGTTCATATATCTAGGTGACAATGTCTAGGCACCTCAGAAATCCATGTTTTCAAAGAATGCAGCATTTTGAAGTTGTCGGTATAATTGTCTATGGAGATAGCTATAGGTTTAAGTCATAGTTTTCTCAAATGTGCTTTTTAAAGAGGCAACTGGGCTTTCTGGTTTTTCTTTGAACACATTTCGCTTCTCATCCAAAAAGCTGCTTTAGCTCTTGCGTAGCTAAATGTCTAGGGATATTCTCAGTCCTCCAGGTCATGGTTGTTTCCAAGTGCAGTTGCCTCTTAAGGAACAAGTTTAGGATTGTTAGTATAATGTTCAGAATGACACAAAGTAAGAGGGGCAGACTCAGAAACTCAACTATTGTAAAGGTTAGTGAAAAGCTTTGTCAGAAAAAAAAATGGTATTTGATTTATACAAATGTAGGCATTAAATTGTGAGGTGGGAAAAATAAGGCCTTTGATAACATCACTGCATTGTTTGGAATTTCTAACGTACACTTGACTGCCCAGACATACAATTCTAGATTTTCTGGTTGGATGAATACATCTGAAAAATATGATATTGATTAAAATGGATAATGATGCTTCATACTTCACAGTCTGAAATATATGCCTGAAAGAAAGGAATAAGACACAATGGCGAATGAATAGAGAACACACCCAAATTTGAATTGTTATCACCACAATTGCAGCAAGGAGTTAATTGTGGCTCAAGAATGCAACCAACTGTGTATTACAGTTCAAGGAATCATTAATTTATAGGTTTTTAATCTGTTATAAAAGAAAGTTCCCTTTTTTCTGTGACTTTTTATTGTTGTTTATATTTCCTAATTTTTTGTTATCCCTTTCCCCTTTTTCTCATTCCTTTTTTAAATTCCTATTTTCGTCATTTGTTCTCCTTCCTTTCTTCCTTCCTTTCTTTCTTTCTCTTGTCTTATGTTCTCTTTTTTTTCTTTCCTAATTTTAAAACTAAAAATAACACAACCACGCTGGATTCATCAGCATTCATCTCTTTGTCAGCATGGTTCAGGCCAGCCAACTTGATTTTAAGTGAAGCTTTTGTTAAGTGAGTTTTGCCCCATTTTATAACCTTTCTTTGCCACAGTTGTTAGGTGAACAATGCAGTTGTTAAGTTCGTAACATGGTTATTAAGTGAAGCCATTGACTTTGCTTGTCAGAAGGTCATGAAAGCTGATCGCACCACCCCAGGACACTGCGACTCTCATAAATATGAGTCAGTTGCCAAAGGTTTGAATTTTGATCAAGCAACCAAGAGGATGCTGCAAATGTCTTAAGTGTGAAAAACCATCATATGTCACTTTTTTTCAGTGCTTTTGTGACTTTGAACAGTCACTAAATGAACTGTTGCAAATCAAGGACTACCTGTATTTAGATATCATTTTCTGCCACTTTGCTCACACTTCCTTATCATGCACTTATGTTTCAAGAGCAAAGAGGTTCCAAAGGACTAGGAGCCTTTCAGCCAATCGCCACAATTCAATGTTATATGGATTACTGTATATTCAGATAAATCAAGTTCAGACTCGAAAAGAAACTCAAAGGGAACCTCCCTCCCCCCACTCTCTCTCTCCCTCCCTCCCTCCCCCCCTCTCTTTTCCTTTCATTTTTCACATTCCGTTCTTTGGTGTGGTTTTCATTGCTTTAATTCTTCTTTACTTTGGCACCTTGAGGCTCACTTTGTGTAACCTTCCTATTCAATAAAAAAAAATATATCCAGGGTAGCGGGGGGGGGGGGGGAATAGGGCTACCGGCTACACTTTGCAGTGGGTTTCCTCCTCCACTTCCTGCCCACACACACACACACACACCCCCCTCCCCCAGGGCAAAGGAAGGGAAAAAATACTGTCAATTAGAAAGCAGTTTCTAATTTGTGTGAGGAAAGAAGAGCAGGCATTGGAGCCGACAAAAGGAAACTTATGACGGAGCGGCTCTCTTATCAGCAGTTATCGATTCATGCTGCAGGCGAGAACGTCTATTGAGTGTAATAATCTCTGTGGTGTGGTATTGCAAGCAGACAGGATAGCTCTTGCTAAGTCAATATTTGCAGACAAAATGGAATTTAAAGTCACGAGAGATACACATATGCTGCATTCTCCTCATCAGGCCTATGGGATTCCTTCCTTCCTTCCTTCCTCCTCCCTCCCTCCCTTCCTCTTGTCCTTCTTTCCTTCCTTAGCTCCCTCCCTCATTCATTACTTTCCTTTCCTTCATTCCTTCCCTCTCACTTGCTCACTCTTTCCTTTCTTCTTCCTTTCTTCCTCCCTTCCTTTTTCCCTCTCACTCATTCATTCCCTCCTCCCCCTGCCCTTTCTTCCCTTCTTTCCCCCTCACTCACTCACTCTTTCCCTCCCTCTTCTTTCCTCCTCCCCTTGCTCCTCACACAGTCACTTTTTTCCTTCCTTCCCATTCCCTCCTTCCTCCCTTCCTTCTTTCCCCCTCACCCACTCACTCTTTCCTCCCTCTTTTCTTCCTCCCTCCCTTCTCACACACTCATTCCTTTTTTGCTCCTTCCTTCCCTCCCACCACCCACATCCTCCCTCCTTCCTTTCTTTCTTCTTTCCCCCTCACCCACTCACTCTTTCCCTCTTCTTTTCTCCCTTCCTCCCTCTCTCTTCACACACACACTCCTTTTTCTTCCTTCCTTCCTTCCCACACCCTCCCTCTTTCCTTCCTTCTTTCCCCTCACTCACTCACTCTTTCCCTCCCTCTTCCTTTCTCCCTTCCTCCCTCCCTCCCTCCTCACATACTCACTCCTTTTTTCTTCCTTCCATCCCATCTCCTCCCTTCTTCCTTCCTTCTCTCCTTCCTTTCCTTCTCCTCGACCCAATGAACTAGCTAGCTGAAAAACTTAGCCAGATTGCTGCCTTACATTGAACAAAAAGGTTGCAAGTGTCTGACAAAATCATGTGGCCTCCCCAGATAGTAGTGAATGGTGGCTCTGAGGAAACAGCTTTGTTGAGTAAAACAGAATAGCCCATAGTTCTCTTGTTCTGTTCACCAGACATAAATATTTCCCAGCTGATGTAATGTGGCTGATTTCCATTCATCTCTTGAATGCCTTGGGATGGATTTTTTTTTAACTCTTTGTAAGTTCACCACTGGGCTCACCACTAGATGGAAAAGGGTTCCTTCCATATTACTTTGAAAACTAGTTTCACATCCATCTGGATAATTTTTCACTGGAACAGCCTAAAATGGTATTTGCTTCACATTTTCTCATATTCCATCAACATGAGAATATGGCATAAATCCTCTTGTTTTAATATTCCACACTATTTTGAAGTCTTTGATTCTGGACATATAGTATAACCATTAAAGTTCCCTGCTGATTTATTTAAGAGATTTTATAAGAGAAAAAGATGAACTCTCCCCCCCCTCTCCCTAGAGAGAGAGGTGGGGGGGGGATCTGATATGCTGCAAGGGCGAAGTGCCAATGCTCAGTGTAATTTATGTCACAGGAAAGCTTTGAGAAAAAATGTGATGGGGTCATTCCTCTGATAACGCCCACCACGCCAGTCACTTTGTGAGTACATCTCTTACATGATTTGAAAATTCCACCTTCCATCTTCAATCCAAAAAATGTTGCTTGTTATTGCTATATTATCAGGTAATAGGGAGCCTTTTATATTTCAAATCATTTATTTTATTTATTTACAAAAAAAATTACTTGCTGTCCATCTCATTTTAAGGTGATTATGGCACCTAGAAGAGTGCCCCTCAATTTTGTTAACTTTAAAATGTGTGGAATTCAGTTCCCAGAATTCCCCAGTCAATCCAACTGACCAAAAAGGAAACATGGCCAAAGTTCAGGTAACAAAGGAATTGCAACCGCAAACATCTGGAAGTTACCTGGTTACCTAGCTTATTTAAGTTACCTGACTTATTCTGGACTTCAAGATAAGGATGCAAAGATTACTTATGGCCATATGCAAGTAGGGAAGAAGCTAACCATAAATTGGTGCAATTGGTGCAATTTACATTAAGGGTTTTGGAAGGCAAGTACACAAATATATGATTGATATCACAAATGTGTGTGTGTATATACAGGTATATGTGTGATTGTGTGTATGCATGTTTTTCCCCCATGAGCAAATCTGGGAATTTTAATTTATTTGCTAGCAACAGTTCAGCCAGATTTTTTTTTAAAGAGGGGGTTGGATTCCAAAGGTGATAAATAGATAATAACAAACAATAACAATCAAAGATGTGCCTATTCATATTTTGCTACCGTTAGTAAAACAGTGTATAGCTGGGTGATCTTTACTGTAATTATGTGAATCAGTTGATGACAGAAAATTTGCTTGTTTCCTGTTGTCTAGTTTTAAGGAAGAGAAGGAGAGAGAAGAAGAGTCACTTGGTTTAACAAATGGGACCTTTAGGTTCAGGGATAAAGGCAAAAGTTCCCCTCACATATATGTGCTAGTCATTCCTGGCTCTAGGGGGCGGTGCTCACCTCAGTTTCAAAGCCGAAGAGCCAGCACTGTCCGAAGACATCTCAGTGGTCATGTGGCCGGCATGAATAAATGCCGAAGGGGCACGGAATGGTGTTACCTTCCCACCAAAGATGGCCCCTATTTTTTCTAGTTGCATTTTTACATGCTTTTGAACTGCTAGGTTGGCAGAAGCTGGGACAAGTAACTGGAGGTCGTTCCATTACACAGTGCTAGGGATTCGAACCACTGAACTGCCGACATTTCTGATAGACAAGCTCAGTGTCTTAGCCACTGAGCCACTGCATCCCCTAGGTTCAGGGATACAGAAAGCCACATTAAATGAAATAGGAAAGGGTTAAGCGTTCATTTTCCTTTTTGAGTTGGAGTGATTGTATATGAAGCTCTTGACTGGTGGTGGTGATCTATCTCCAGATAAATCAATAGAATGCTATTAAGGGATACCTGTGGGCACCAACTCTCCAAATTCTAGAAGGCTACATACTAGCCTCTATCCATTTGTTCTTGATTGCTGAGGTTCCTTTAAGATTTTAATTAATAACAGTGGTAGCTCCTGTTAGGTAAGCTCCCCGTTGGGAGAGCGAGTATGTTCAGCGAAGCATTGTGAGAGTTGTGTTGGAGAACACACAAACCACCATATAGAGACACTGCAGTTTAAATAGGCTTTTACTTTCGTGGAAATAGAGGTACCAGAGTGCATCAAACAGTCCAAGTCATACACAGATAAGACAGTCAGTCATCAACGTCTTTCAGTTAAGGGATACTCTAAATAACATAGTCCAATATCATACAATCAGTCTGGTACTCAAAGTTTGCTAGCAGTTGCAAAACTTACAATAGCTCAGGCAACTTTCTAACAGCCAGCTTCCAAAACACTCAGATCAGCCCAGCATCTAACAAACAGAGAGCTAACAGTCATTCTGGCTCCCTCTTATGGCCGATTGAGGAAACCAATCACATTTTACACTATAATTTAAAGAAACAGATATAGCATTGTTACATATTTATACATTGCCAACCTAACCATTAGATTATATTCCTAACAGCTCCCTTTCACTCAATCTTATTAAGTCATTCTTCAGGACATTTGGAGTTATTGCCATAACAGACCCAGCTCTCTGCCAGTGAATCATGGTTTCATTTACTAGAGATTGCCCACACTGGGTACCCAGGCTTGATCACATTTGCCTCATTGCTTATACCACAGGTGTCAAACTCCATCGTGTCATATGATAGTATCATGATGCAACGTTTTGTGCCTTTTTGGAGCCAGGATGGGTCCTGAGTGTGACACATCTGGCCCATGTATTGCCAGTTAGATGGGCCAGGCCTACACAGTCTGGCCCATGATTGAGTCTGGCCCTTCTGGTTGCCCACTGCAGCATTTATTAGATTATTGAGTTGGAGGGCAACATTACCAACTTTACAGAAACTCATAAGTAGAGAACAGTCTTACCCAGGGATGAGCTGCTATGGCATTGTGTGGATTCAGGAGAACCTCTAGCTAAGATTCTGCAAATTTCAGAGAACCCACAAATCTCACCCCTGGCTGGCCCCGCCCACCCTGATCCTCCCAGGAGTCTCCATCTGACCATTTTAGATGCCAGATAAGGGCAGGGCCTGTGCAAAGCCTTGAGGAGGCTCCAGAAGGCTGGAAATAGACCTGTTTCTACCCTGCAGAGGGCCTCCGGAGCCTGGGGAGGCTATTTTTACCCTCCCAGGGGCTCAAGGAAAGCTTCCAAAGCCTGGGGAGAGTGAAAAGTTACCTATACCCACCTACCCCATTGTGGTGCAGGCGGCTGATTAGGCCATGCCCACCCAGCAACCAGACAGAGAAGCCGTTGCTAAAATTTTTGAAGCCCACCTCTGGTCTTATCAGCCAGATGCCCAAAGCCTGGGTATGGGAAAAGCTCACATGCTACCTGCATGGCTCCCAAAGCACAGTCCCACTGTGAATGAAGTTTCTTACCATCTGTGAATGCTGAGTTTCTTGTACAATTAAACCATTGGTCTTTATTTGAATCACCAACTTCTTTAGACACTATACTTATAAAGACATGCGGGTGTTGTAGTAAGATGTGGGCCCTCTAGTTTAACATGATCCAACTCACCCAATAAAAACATCTCAGGAAAAAACAAAAAAATTACCACCACCACCATCACTCCCTGATGGTAATTAAAAAGATACTTGAATGTGCTGAAATGGACAGGATGACCATGGAGTTAAAAGAAGGAGAAGAGTCGGACTATTATAAAATTTGGAGTAGACTGTACAAGTGGCTAGAAAATAGAAGCAAAAACAAGAAATAAAAGTTTTAAAATCTACTGATTATTCTATGAAGAAGATCATATATATATATATATATATATATATATATATATATATATATATATATATATATATATATATATATATATATATATATGTGTGTGTGTGTGTGTGTGTGTGTGTGTGTGTGTGTGTGTGTGTGTGTGTGTAAAATTTGATTATATGCTCTATATTATTATATTATAATTATTACATTATCATTAGAATTGTTAAAAACTATGAGCAGACAATAATTGAATAATAAACTACAAAAGCAGAATATACATGCTGATACGGGAAACTGTAAAATTATATTATATGGTTATGTTGTTTGTTTTTATCTGTTTTGTATTTGTTTTTGTATTTGTTTTTGTTTCTTGTTTTTCTTTGTCTTCTTACTTATGGTTTTTAAACTTGAAAGTGTTAAATAAAAACTATTTAAAAAACAACAACTCAGGAAAAATTACTTCCCACAACCATGAAATTTTGTATTAGAAGGCCTGAAAGAGATGTATGTCTGTAATGGTCCTTATAACCCACAATTAGCTTACTCAGATGAGACTCAACGCTGTTCAACTTGCAGAATCAAGTTGAAATGAAATCCTTCCAAGAGGCCTTTTCAATTCATAGAGAAAATTCCACAGGAATATTTATACTCCTTCAATTAGGTTATTGGCTTTAATTTTCGCATTATATTGTAATCATTCTACTGTAGATATTTTCTGTTTATGTCTGTCATTACTCCTGACAAGAGTCGAACGATTGAGACAGCCTAGAAATCAAATTTGATCCAATCGATAAATAGCCATTCCCAAAGTTTTCGTTTTAATAGACTACTATATAATCATTGAAAGCTTTATAGGATTAATATCTACAACAGGGATTGGCAATGTGCAGGCAGTTTACAGATGGCATCTGCAAACGCTCCAAATTTAGAAAATAAAAATATCCCAAATTTTGAATGCTTGTCCAATTTCTTATTTTAAAAAAACATATATAGATTTTTAAAAATGTATTTTTCCCTCCATGCCAACCAGGAATTCTGCTAGAACACCAGTTGTTACTCTATTATACAGGGGAAAAATTGGCTTACACTTTCCTAATGTCAGAATTTGAATAAATTAAATGTAAGAAATAAACACATTAAGACTTGGGGTGTAAAGCTTTTTCCTCATCTATATTTAGAATCTATTTCACTGCCTAATTACTGAGTTTGTGTCTCTTTTATTTAAATATACTACATGCTTTGCAAAAGAGAATATAGGGTTAAACACAGCTATTCTAAATTCAAAATTAGCTTTGCTGAATTGCCACTATTAAAATGCATCATGCTAGTAATTTTGGTTGTATTGATTAGTTGACTGAGAGGTATCCAATCACTTAATGACTTCTTCAGGAGGGAAAAATCCCATGAAAGCTACATTACCAATTAATTTGAAATATCACCCGCCGTAGCAAAGCAGTGGCTAATAATTCACTAAACTACTATTAGCTGCTCAGAAATAAAGTTTAAGATGTGAAGAAATTGCTGTCTTTTGTAGTGAAGGGTATGAAAGAAATGAAGGAGAAATCACAAGAATTTGTTTAATTAATCTTATAGTAAAACATAAAAAACAAGGGTGTATGAAAGGAAAAATATGAAGATTGTTTTCACATACTGAACTGTTTTGAAAAATGGCCAAATCATGATATTTTCCTTTTTATTAGAGAGAGAGGGGTGTTCCAATAATGTCATGCTTATTTGAATATAAGCACGCTAAACTCAACTGGATTCATTTCTGAGCAAACACATGTATTGAATATTTCATATCCAAGTAAAAACCAATTCCATATTGCCTTAAATCATAAGATAGTTTCTGGGTATGTCTAGTTTAATGAAAAGAAGGACTAGAGGAGACCTGATAGCAGTGTTCCAATATCTCAGGGGTTGCCACAAAGAAGAGGGAGTCAAACTATTCTCCAAAGCACCTGAGGGCAGAACAAGAAGCAATGGGTGGAAACTAATCAAGGAGAGAAGCAACTTAGAACTGAGGAGAAATTTCCTGACAGTTAGAACAATTAATCAGTGGAACAGCTTGCCTCCAGAAGTTGTGAATGCCCCAACACTGGAAGTCTTTAAGAAGATGTTGGATAGCCATTTGTCTGAAACGGTATAGGGTTTCCTGCCTAGGCAGGGGGTTGGACTAGAAGACCTCCAAGGTCCCTTCCAACTCTGTTATTGTATATTGTATTCTATGGTCTTGATTTAACATTGGGCCTGAGCTTAGACAATTATGGTTTATACAACAAGCTATAATTAAACTATGGTGTATGTTTCAGAGGATCAGATTAAGTCACACTGCACAACAATAATGTCCCATGGAACTACAAATAAGAGAACATTAGAATAGCAAATACTGCAATATTGTTTATCTTTTCTACTTCTAATTAATGTTTCCTTCTTTTCACAGGCTAGGAATAAAGAAACTCTGCAATCCCATTGATCCCCAGTAAGGATGAGGAGATCCTGTCTTCTCTATGAAACTGAGCTGTTACGGGTTCTCCCTGGTTTGGAAGAACCCATAGCTAAAATTATGGCCAGTTTGGAGAACCTCCAAATCACACCCCTGACTAGCCCCTCCCATGAGTCTCCACAGGATCCATTTTGGATGCGAAGTAATCCCGCCCCCCAGCCTCCCTGAGCCTCCTCCAAGTGGATGCTCAGGGAGGGGGAAAAACAGACTTCCCAGAAGTTCTGGAAGGCCAAAGCTTGCTCATTTCTGGCTTCTGGGGGACCTCCAAAACCCTGAGGAAAGCAGTATTTGCCTTCTAGAGGAAACGTTGGGAGCTTGGGAAAGGATAAAACATCCCACACTATTGTGTAAGAGGCCGATTAGTCACACCCACCATGGCCATGCCCACCCAGAGCCCATTGCTGGAACGACAGCCACCCCTGCTCTGAAGCCCTGACCAAGAGGCAGGTAGAAGCCAAAGGTTTTCATAGCTTTCTGAAACACCATTCACTCAGCTTTTTCCCAACTCTATTTTTGGAGGGAGGGGGAAAGAAAAGCCAGTGAAAGAAAGCCAGTGACATTGTGATCATCTACGATGATGTACATCTAGGGACTCTTGAACAGTATTTCACATTATTTCACATTCTATTAACCTGTGGAATCAACAAGAGATTCCACAGGTTAATAGATAAAAGTTTCTCAACTGGCTGGGGAATTCTGGAAGTTGAAGTCCACATATCTTAAAGTTGCCAAGTTTGAGAAGTTCTTATTTAGAGGATAGCAGAAGGAAAGGAATTTTAAGTTCTGCCCTCCAAGTAAGCAACTGAACTTACTTCGATTGTCCAGTTGATGGGAAACTAGCTGGGCCAAATGGGGCTGGGCCAAATGGGGCTGGAGTGATTTGGTCAATATAACAAAGAAATACTATGATCATTTTTCCCAAACCCCAGTGTGGAAGTTAATTTCATCTTCCATGAACAGATGAAAGGACATTATCATGTTTAAGTGTAATATTGTAATCCCATTAACTATATTCAGCTGAGAACATTTATACTTAGAGTCAGTTATGCATGCAATGGCTTAAGGAAAAACAGTTGCATGATTGGTTTGTTGGTTGGTTGATTGGTTGGTTGGTTTGTTGGTTGGCTGGCTGGCTGGCTGGCAGGCAGGCAGGGCGGCAGGCAGGCAGTTATGGGTAGGTAGGTAGGTAGGTAGGAAGGTAGGTAAGAAGGAAGGAAGGAAGGAAGGAAGGAAGGAAGGAAGGAAGGAAGGAAGGAAGGAAGGTAGGTAGGTAGGTAGGTAGGTAGGTAGGAAGATGGATGGATAGATGGATGGATGGATGGATGGATGAGGAATTCTGGGAGTTGAAGTCCACAAGTCCTAAAGTTACCAAGAAGGGTCAGCCTTACTTTAGAGAATGATCTTCTCCAAGGACACACTAAAACCAGAGTGTAGCAACCTCAGGTAAGAAGGATATTGTTAGAATCTAGAGTGGGGTGGAGTTGAAAAACATGGCAGACAAGGACCAGATGATAATTTCAGTTTTATCTTTCTCTATCCTCTAATCTTCTCAAAATGTATATGGGGATTCAGGGTAGGTCTTATATGGCCTCATTTCCATGAAGCTTTTCTGAAATCTGGTGGTCTGTTGGGGAAAAAACAAGTCCTGTAATGAGATATTGATTGGCTCAACCTCCTTTAATAATAACCTTTGCAATAAATTGTAAGGTGCTTTGTAAATAGGAAATCCATATAAAAACAAAGGGATCGTTAGTTCTGTCACCTTTGTGCACGTATGGAGCAACACAAATTGAGACACAATAATTTTTTTGGGAAAACTGTAGTGTTCAGGTTTCCAAGACTGGTTGGATTACATCTCTGGGTACTAAAGTTATTGGCAGATGTGATATCAGAACCACTGACTAAATCTTTAAGAACTCCTGGAGTATAGGGTAAATGCCAGAAGATATCAGAAGAGCTAACAGCATTAATTGATTTTAAACAATTGAATATATTGTATTGTTTTAAAAGCTTGAAAATCACCATGAAGCTCTAAGCAATCATACGTGTAGAGAACCATAGTCAGTTAAGTGTAAATCATAAAAAGGAATTATGAACCACATTCTTGTTCCTGAAAATCTATCCTAACCAAAACAGTTTTGAAAAAGAGAAAATTGGTCTTATTCTATGTGATACCATTTGGGTTTTTTTTTTCTTCGTACTTCCAGTTTTTATTAGTTTATAATATAAAATTAAAAAACACAAAAGCAAATATAGGAAAAATAAAAAGGGAAAGGGAAAGGGAGAAGTCTAGAAAAGAAGGGGAAAAAGAAAAAAAGGGGCATTGATTTCCAGCTCTGTCTGGTGCAGTAGAATAAGACAGTAACATCAAACCTCGACCTTTTTATTTTTATATAATAGTATAAAGTAGCTATTCCTATAACAACAAATCTATCTAATCAGGAAAAACCAAATTCAAAGTTTCATTTTTTTTTCTATCTCAAGCACAAAGTCCAGAAGTGGTTTCCAAGTAGAAACAAAAGTACTTTTTTTTAATCAAAGGAGTCAATTTATCCATCTGATTTTATCTTTATATTCACTTTAAGAATTTTCCGTATGTGACATCATTTTGGATAGCTGTGTAAGCTATCTTATCCCACTTGGCTGGGTCTTCTCAAGGCAACACACAAGAAACACACTGAGTCTATACAGAAAGTCTTTGCCTTACAAACACAATTAGGATCAGAATTTTCATTGTTAAACAAGGCTAATTGAGCTGCATCTAATTTCAAAACTTTTTATTAAGCTCATCACTGCCATTGTTAAGTTAATCACAAGTTGTTAAGCAGATCAGGTTTTCACCATTGACTTTGCTTGTTGGAAGCTGGTTGAGGTGGTTGCAAAATAGTGATCCGTGATCTTGCAACTGTTCAGGTAAATTCAGAAGTCTTGGAATTTTTATCATGTGACCATGGGAATGTTGCAGTGACCATTAGTGCCAAGTCTGCTTGTAAGTCATATTTTTTCAGTAACCTTCTTAACTTTGAGCAATTGCTAAAATGTACAGCTATAAAGCAAGGACTATTTGCAGGTTCTAATCTTAGATCATTACCATTGCCCTTCTCTAAATGAGCTGGATTCTTAAAGGTTAATGCCTAGAAATTGTATTCAAGATCATGTCTGGCCAATGAATATGTTCCATAATTAGAAATTCAACTGACCAGAACCACAAATATATTCGATTCTCTTGCAACCATAACACACTACAGATTTGATTTGCTATCAACAACTATCCCAATTTGCAAGTTGCACAGAGCTTTCTGTATGGGCACCATGCAAACTCTGAATCTTCCATTGGTTAGCAATCTGGTCACAATATTTTGAACCAACTGCGATTGCAAATTTTAAAGGGCCCACGTCAGGGCATGTTACAATCATTAAAATGTGTTACAACTGAGGCATGGATAACTCTTGCCAAATCCAATTAATAAAACCAGCAAATTGAGGTTTCTCCTCCTCTATTAAAGTCCTAACTTTATGCAGATCAGACCCAGTGGGAATTGGCTAGCATCCAACTAACATCGGGAACTCACAGATTCTTGACTCTGGTTAATTGAAACAATAATTAGAGTGTCAATAATAATATTTATACAGTATAGAACTCTAAGGTTTAGACTCCTCAAATGTTTGAAGACATCAATTAAGTTAGATCGGCTGCAAAGAAAATAATCTTTTTAGATTATATCTGAATGGACTCAGATCCTGCTGGTAAATAATAAATATTTGTATTGTTCTCCTGTATCATCTGTACAATACAGATAATGTAATATAATATAATGTAATGTAATGTAATAATATAATAGTATAGTATAGTATAGTATCGTATCATATAATAAATATAATAAATATAATAAATATAATAAATATAATAAATATAATAAATATAATAAATATAATAAATATAATATAGTATAGTATAGTATAATATAATATAACATAACATAACATAACATAACATAACATAACATAATATAATATAATATAATTAATATAATATAATTAATATAATATAAATTTAGCAGAATAACAGAATTGAAAGGGGATTTTGAAGACTTCTAATCCAGCACCTTGCTTAGGCAGGAAACCCTACACCACTTCAGACAAATGGTTATCCAACTTCTTAAAAATTTCCAGTGTTGGAGCATTCACAACTTCTGGAGGCAAGCTATTCCACTGATTCATTGTTCTGTCAGGAAATTTCTCCTTTGTTTGTTTGTTTTATTTATTTGTTTGTGTGTTTTCCACTTATCTTGCCATAGGACTACTCTAGCTGGCTTACAACAATACAAAAGAAGTGAACATAATGTAAACAGAACAGAAGTAAAATAATAGAACAATGAAAAAAACAATGAGAATGAAAACTATGAGAATACATCAACATGATCAGAAAAGATGGACTGGCGAGGAGAAGACAACAAAGGGGGAGGGGAAGAATGCCATCAATCGAGCAGCAACTACCAGCATGGAGCTCCCCCATTTGGTCCCCATACCAACCAGGGCCAGGTCTTCAGGCTCCTGTGGAAAGATGGTGGCTAGGACAGATCTTACCGTAGAGCTCTGTGACAATGTAGCCATGGGATCCAGGGCTGGTGGATGAGTAGGGGAGGGACTTCTGCTGGCATGGAAAATCAGTTCTGCTGCCAGCTTGTCAAGTTATGCTTTAAAAGTCTTTAAAAATGCTTTAAAACAGCAATTCAGGATGTTTTTCACAGCCATATGATCCAAGGCCGGTGGGTGATTAGGAGAGGGGCAGGTCAAAGGTAGGTTGCTTCTAGTTTTACTACGGGTTCGCTGCGCACGTGTGTGCAATTCAATATTAATTGTTCGTTGCACATACACAGAACAATTTACAGTGAACAGTGCATGTGTGTGCACTACTAAACAACATGCCGGCAATGGCAGTGGCGATTGAGGAACTGGTTGAGGCATGGCGAGCTGCCATTTAGTATTTTATTTAGTATTTTATTGTCACTTATAGGCCGCCCTTTTCCCTGAGGGGACTCAGGGCGGCTGACAACTCATGGGAAGGGAGTGCAAGACAAAACGTAAAGTAATATGTGAGTACAAATAATAATAGCAATAAAACACAACATTCATTCAACATTCGGGTGGGGTGTATGAAGATCTTATCCCCAGGCCTGACGGGATAGCCAGATCTTAAGGGCTGTGCGGAAGCTCTGGACTGTGGTGAGGGTGCGAATCTCTACGGGGAGATCGTTCCATAGGGTCGGAGTTGCTACTGAGAAGGTTCTCCTCCGCGTAGTCACCAGTCGGCACTGACTTGCGGATGGAACTCGGAGGAGGCCCACCCTGTGCGATCTGATGGGACGAAGGGAGGTAATCGGCAGAAGGCGGTCTCTCAAGTACTCAGATCCACTACCATGAAGGGCTTTATGGGTGGTAAGTAGCACCTTGAAGCGCACCCGGAGATCAACAGGTAGCCAGCGCAGCTCGCGGAGGATGGGTGTTATGTGGGAGTACCGTGGTGCACCCACTATCACTCGCGCGGCCGCATTCTGGACTAGCTGAAGTCGCCGGATGCTCTTCAAGGGCAGCCCCATGTAGAGCACATTGCAGTATTCCAGCCTGGAGATCACAAGGGCTCGAGTGACTGTTGTGAGAGCCTCCCGGTTCAGGTAGGGTCGCAACTGGCGTACCAGGCGAACCTGGGCAAATGCCCCCCTGGTCACAGCCGACAGATGGTGGTCAAAAGTCAGCTGTGGGTCCAGGAGGACTCCCAAGTTGCGAACCCTATCTGAGGGGTGTAGAATTTGACCCCCCAGCCTGAGCGATGGAACACTGGCCAAATTATTGGGAGGGAAACACAACAGCCATTCGGTCTTGTCTGGGTTGAGTACCAGTTTGTTAGCTCTCATCCAGTCCTTAACGGCCTCAAGACCCTGGTTCATCACGTCCACCGCTTCATTGAGTTGGCACGGGGCGGACAGATACAGCTGCGTATCGTCTGCGTATTGATGGTATTTTATCCCGTGCCTCCGAATGATCTCACCCAGCGGTTTCATGTATATGTTAAATAGTAGGGGGGATAAGACCGAACCCTGTGGCACCCCACAAGTTAGGGGCCTCAGGGACGATCTCTGCCCCCCAACCAACACCGACTGCGACCTGTCCGAGAGGTAGGAGGAGAACCACCGCAGAACAGTGCCTCCCACTCCCACCTCCCGCAGCCGTCGCAGAAGGATACCATGGTCGATGGTATCGAAAGCCGCTGAGAGGTCAAGGAGAGCCAGGATGGACGCATGGCCTCCATCCCTGGCTCTCCAGAGATCATCGGTCAATGCGACCAAAGCGGTTTCTGTGCTGTAACCAGGTCTGAAGCCAGACCTGAAGGGGTCAAGATAACTTGCTTCCTCCAAGGTCCGTTGGAGCTGGAAGGCCACCACCTTCTCAACAACCTTCCCAAGAAAGGGGAGGTTGGAGACTGGACGGTAGTTGTTAAGAACGACTGGATCCAAAGATGGTTTCTTCAGGAGGGGTCTCACCACCGCCGCTTTAAGTGCGGCGGGGAAGTGCCCCTCCAGAAGGGAGGCGGTTACAACCGCCTGGATCCAGCCTCGTGTCACCTCACTGCTGTTGGCAACCAGCCAGGAGGGACACGGGTCCAGTATACAGGTGGAGGCACTCACAGCTCGTATGGCCTTGTCCACATCCCCAGAGGCAACGTCCTGAAACTCAACCCAGAGATGGTCTGCCAAGTTCTCCCCCTGTGTCTCGGCTGGATCTGCAGAGATGGAGTCCAAGTCCGACCGAAACCGAGCAATTTTGTCCGCCAAGAATTGGACATATTCCTCAGCCTTACCCTGTAGGGGTTCGCCCGTGTCCCTCCTATTTAGGAGGGAGCAGGTTATCCTAAACAGGGCGGCTGGGCGTGACTCGGCGGACGCAACCAAGGTGGCAATATGTGATCTTTTAGCTGTCCTTAATGCCCTGATATATTCCTTGGTGCATGTTGTCAGGAGTGCTCGGTTCGAATCGGACTTATCGGACCTCCATAGGTACTCTAGGCGTCTCCTCCGGCGCTTCTTCTCCCGGAGCTCCTCGGTGAACCAAGGAGGTCTCCGGGATCCGCTGACCCGGAGGGGCCGTAGTGGCGCAATTCGGTCAAGGGACTCCGATGCCGCCGAGTGCCAGGCAGCAACCAGAGTCTCCGCCGAACTGTGGGTGAGAGTATCAGGAATAACCCCAAGCTCTCTCTGGAACCTTAAGGGGTCCATGAGACGCCTGGGGCGGAATCACCTGGTCGGTTCCTCCTCCCTACAGTGGGGGTTTGGCCTCCGGAAGTCTAGCCTCAGTAGGCAGTGGTCTGACCACGACAGGGGTATGATCTCACTACCCCTCAGACCAAGATCATAAGTCCACTGCTCCGAGAGGAATACGAGGTCGAGCGTGTGACCCGCTGAGTGGGTTGGGCCCCGAATTACCTGGGTCAAGCCCATGGCTGTCATGGAAGCCATGAACTCCTGCGCTCCATCAGAGTGTTCCCCGAGCGATGGCAAATTGAAGTCCCCCAGAACCATGAGCCTGGGGAACTCAATTGCCAGCTCGGCTACTGACTCAAGGAGCGAGGGGAGGGCTGCTGCAATGCTGTTGGGAGGCAGGTACGTTAGCAGCAGACCCACTTGACCCTTGAGGTCCAGCTTCACCAGCAGGGACTCACACCCGACAAGCTCCGGAGCAGGGATCCTACGAGGTGCTAAAGACTCCCGGATAACAATAGCCACACCGCCACCCCTTCCCTGGGCTCTCGGCTGATGCAGCACCTGAAACCCGTCTGGGCACATCTCAGCGAGGGGGACTCCTCCCTCCGTGCCCAGCCATGTCTCAGTAATACATGCCAGGTCTGCCCTCTCGTCTAAAATTAAGTCCCGGATGAGGGGAGCCTTGTGAACAACAGACCTGGCATTTAGCGACACCAGCCTGAGACCAGGGTCCTGATTCCTCGCACCATCTGACCTCGGAGTGGGACTCCTAGGGCCGGAAGGAGGGATCTCTGTGATGTAGCGAGCCCTCCTTCCCCGGTAATGGCCAGCCCTAAAGTCCCCGCCGTATCTGCCCCTCCCTGTTATGACCGCAATGCTCCGACCCTCTCCCATAGCTGTAGTTCCCCCAACCACCCCGATGACTCCCGCATTCCCCGGCAGGTCCTCCGAATCAAACATACTCAGGCACTCACACAAACAATCCCCACGTTCTAGTTAAAACACAAAAAATACAACAATAATAATAATAAAAGTGGGTCATTCACACTATCACATGCAGTCCCATACACTCAACATACCAATTAAAAATTTTTCGCGGGCACACAAAGTCTGTACTTGGCTTATGTTGACTGCCAAAGCCAGCAGAGAGTCCGGTATACTGCAAGATGGAAAATATAAGTCTGGGGGTGTCTTCCACCCCCCCCGGGGGGGGGGCGCACCTTGAGGAAAACTGAGTTAAATGGAGCAAAGAGTTCAGTAGAATCCAAGGAAGGGATGGCCGAGAAATAGAATAGTTCCGAATGTCCGTTGCAACAGCAGGGGCCGGGAGGTTAGCCATGATAAGCAAGGACTAATGCGTGGTCAGGTGGAAGAACAAAAAGGGGGGGGGCGTTCCATTCACTGGTCAGACCTAACGATCCCAAAAGGCCCCAACGACCCAGGAGTCCAACGAGCCACAGCAAGCAAAAGGTGGGGGAGATCGAAAATCCCCTGATGGTATAACCGCAAGTCCCAGAAGAGCAACGGCCCAGCGGCAGCGGGCGACGGCAAAAACAAGGAGGGGGTCAGACTATGATGTTTAGCTGGTATCAGTAGCCAGCAATGTCGGCGATGTTAACAGCCAGCAATGCCAGTGTCCTTCGAGGCTGGCAGCTCGGAAATTTAAATATCTTCAGTCCGCTGCCAGCTCTAAGCCAAGTCACTGGGTGTTTTTGCTTCCCCTCAATCTTTCCAGCCTCCACGAGTTGTTTCCCCTCAAGCCGCCCAAGCCGCGATGTATTTGCAGCACTCTCCACAGCCCACAATGCCGGCTTCTTTCAGAGCTCCTCGGGGCTGGGAGCTTGGGGGGGGGTCGAGGTTTCCCAGCTCACTGGCCGTTCTTGTCACCCCTAACTCCCCGACTCAGTCCCAAGAGCTAGTTCTCTCCCTGGCTTTCCCCCTGCGTTTTCGATCTCTTCCAATCTCCACGGGGGTCTCCTCGCCAAAGCCGCTTGAGCCGCGATGCTAGGTGGCGTTTGCGGCGTTCGCGGTCCACAATGCCGGCGTTTTTCGGGGCTGGGGGCTCAAAGGGGTCGAATTTTTTCAACCCACCGCCAGCTCTGGGATCGCTGGTCGTTCGGACGGCCTCACCTCTCCTGGGTCAGCTCCAAAGACCTCAGTTCCTCCTCTCCACCACTTTTCTTTTCAATACAGGAGCTGAGCGGCTCGGCAGCCATCTTTCTTGCCCATGCGCAGAGAAGCCAGGCCAAATATCACTACTGGTTTGGCCGAACCGGGCTGAACCAAGAACAACCCACCTTTGGGACAAGTACAACAAGGGACAAAGGCACTGCTAAATTGGCCATGCCCATCCAGCCACATGACCACCTAGCCACTCCCCCCAGTCACCTGACCATCTAGCCATGCCCACACAGCTGGTCCTGCCCCCCCAACAGTTTGACAGACCGTGAATCACCCCCCCCCAATTTAAAAAATTTGCGGATCCCTGCCCTAGAGCATGGATGTCAAACTTGTGATGTCATGTTACTTTCATGTGATGTTTCATGACATTTTTCCCTTCACAGAGCTCGGGTGGGTGTGGCCTTTGCATGATGTATCCAGCCTGCAGGCCACCAGTTTGTCACCCCTGCCCTAAAGGGATATTCCAATTGGTCAATCAGTTATCTGATTATATATGGGGTGGGGTGAGATGGG
The DNA here is from genome assembly GCF_009769535.1 of Thamnophis elegans. NCBI lineage: Eukaryota > Metazoa > Chordata > Lepidosauria > Squamata > Natricidae > Thamnophis > Thamnophis elegans. The sequence goes on along the minus strand of NC_045558.1, from coordinate 16,259,155 downwards.
GAAACATAAGGAGCTGAGCATCCATATATTCCAAATAGCCAAGCTCTCAATGTCAGGCTTGTCTCAACTTGGGCTTTTAGGAAAGAAGTACCCTCGACTCCATTTGTAGTGAAAGGTATACTTTACTAAAGTCAAGTGGTTACAATGTAAGCAAAGCTGGATCTAAATATTCCTATTCAAAACCTGATTTTTCCCCCTGTTTTATGACCATGTTTACAACAGTTCTAAAGTAAGTCAACGTGGTCCTTTAGCAAAACACATCATTTTGCAGCAAATCAGCAAAAAATGTCAGAAACCAGCAAAAACAATGACAAATCTGGATGCTGCTAGCAGTCATCAATGCAGGTGACCAAATTGTAAGCTCAGGATTGCAGGTGTTTGTGTGTGTGAGAGAGAGGGGGGGAGGGAGGGAGGGAAGGAGAGAGGGGAGGGAAGAGGGAGATGGAGAGAAATTTGTTACAGTTAGTAACACCAATAAGGGAGAATATTTTAGCTCAGGTTTCAAATGTGGGGTCCTTGATGCTCCCTGAGCTTCTTGTTTCCTTGCAGATCTTTCATTACCCTAACTGGGTAACATCATCAGTGCCAGTGTATTGATGATATTACCTAGTTAGAGTAATTAAATGCCTGCAACAAAACAAGCAAGCTCAGAGGCCACAGTTAGTAATGCTTTACAAGCTGCAAAGCACACCCTCTCTAATGTCATCGCAGCTTCAGAACGTTGTTAAATGCATGACCCTTGGTCAAGGAATACCTATATAGATGTTCATTAACTATAAATGTACAATTATGATCTATAATGCATGTGGCGTATTCTAAACTTAACTCAGGGTTCTTATGAGGACAACGGGCTAAATAAGTATTGAACTTAAGGGTTTCTAGTACATCTGAGTAAATAAGCCTAGAGTTGCAATGAAAGCCAATAGT